>NC_039359.1:219205372-219548974 GCF_003573695.1 Papaver somniferum | reverse complement strand
ATACATGTTTCAACCCATGCCCATGCGCGTGTACCAAGCACCAAGTCCGTATATACTTGAAACTATTTTTTCAAAGTTTTTTACCTTGATAAATAATTTATTTAAGAGTTTTATTTATGGAAAAATTATTTTTTTTGTGTTTAATTGTTTTAAAAGAAATAAAACTCGTTTTATAAGAAAAAACTTAAACCTAACTTGATTTGCAAGTTAATTTTCCTATAAATACAACTCGAAAAATACATGTTTCGACCCATGCCCATGCGCGTGTACCAAGCACCAAGACCGTATCTACTTTAAATTATTTTTTCCAAGTTTTTTACCTTGATAAATAATTTATTTAAGAGTTTTATTTATTGAAAAATTATTTTTTTTTGTGTTTAATTGTTTTACAAGAAACAAAACTCGTTTTATAAGAAAAAACTTAAACCTAACTTGATTTGCAAGTTAATTTTCCTATAAATACAACTCGAAAAATACATGTTTCGACCCATGCACATGCGCGTGTACCAAGCATCAAGTCCGTATCTACTTGAAATTATTTTTTCCAAGTTTTTTAACTTGATAAATAATTTATTTAAGAGTTTTATTTATGGAAAAATTCTTTTTTTTTGTGTTTAATTGTTTTACAAGAAACAAAAATCGTTTTATAAGAACAAATCGAAACCTAACTTGATTTGCAAGTTAATTTTGCTATAAATACAATTCGAAAAATACATGTTTCAACCCATGCCCATGCGCGTGTACCAAGCACCAAGTCCGTATCTACTTGAAACTATTTTTTCAAAGTTTTTTACCTTGATAAATAATTTATTTAAGAGTTTTATTTATGGAAAAATTATTTTTTTTGTGTTTAATTGTTTTAAAAGAAATAAAACTCGTTTTATAAGAAAAAACTTAAACATAACTTGATTTGCAAGTTAATTTTCCTATAAATACAACTCGAAAAATACATGTTTCGACCCATGCCCATGCGCGTGTACCAAGCACCAAGACCGTATCTACTTGAAATTATTTTTCCCAAGTTTTTTAACTTGATAAATAATTTATTTAAGAGTTTTATTTATGGAAAAATTCTTTTTTTTTGTGTTTAATTGTTTTACAAGAAACAAAAATCGTTTTATAAGAACAAATCGAAACCTAACTTGATTTGCAAGTTAATTTTGCTATAAATACAATTCGAAAAATACATGTTTCAACCCATGCCCATGCGCGTGTACCAAGCACCAAGTCCGTATCTACTTGAAACTATTTTTTCAAAGTTTTTTACCTTGATAAATAATTTATTTAAGAGTTTTATTTATGGAAAAATTATTTTTTTTGTGTTTAATTGTTTTAAAAGAAATAAAACTCGTTTTATAAGAAAAAACTTAAGCCTAACTTGATTTGCAAGTTAATTTTCCTATAAATACAACTCGAAAAATACATGTTTCGACCCATGCCCATGCGCGTGTACCAAGCACCAAGTCCGTATTTACTTGAAATTATTTTTTCCAAGTTTTTTTACTTGATAAATAATTTATTTACGAGTTTTATTTATGGAAAAATTCTTTTTTTTGTGTTTAATTGTTTTACAAGAAACAAAAATCGTTTTATAAGAAAAAATCGAAACCTAACTTGATTTGCAAGTTAATTTTCCTATAAATACAACTCGAAAAATACATGTTTCAACCCATGCCCATGCGCGTTCCCCAAGCACCAAGTCCGTATCTACTTGAAATTATTTTTTCCAAGTTTTTTAACTTGATAAATAATTTATTTAAGAGTTTTATTTATGGAAAAATTCTTTTTTTTTGTGTCTAATTGTTTTACAAGAAACAAAACTCGTTTTATAAGAAAAAACCTAAACCTAACTTGATTTGAAAGTTAATTTTGCTATAAATACAAACTCGAAAAATACATGTTTCGAACCATGCACATGCGCGTGTACCAAGAACCAAGTCCGTATCTACTTGAAATTATTTTTTCCAAGTTTTTTAACTTGATAAATAATTTATTTAAGAGTTTTATTTATGGAAAAATTCTTTTTTTTGTGTTTAATTGTTTTACAAGAAACAAAACTCGTTTTATAAGAAAAAACCTAAACCTAACTTGATTTGCAAGTTAATTTTCCTATAAATACAACTCGAAAAATACATGTTTCGACCCATGCCCATGCGCGTGTACCAAGCACCAAGTCCTATCTACTTGAAATTATTTTTTCCAAGTTTTTTAACTTGATAAATAATTTATTTAAGAGTTTTATTTATGGAATTTTTTTTTGTGTTTAATTGTTTTACAAGAAACAAAACTCGTTTTATAAGAAAAACCTAAACCTAACTTGATTTGCAAGTTAATTTTCCTATAAATAAAACTCGAAAAATACATGTTTAGACCCATGCGCATGCGCGTGTACCAAGCACCAAGTCCGTATCTACTTGAAATTATTTTTTCCAAGTTTTTTAACTTGATAAATAATTTATTTAAGAGTTTTATTTATGGAAAAATTCTTTTTTTTGTGTTTAATTGTTTTACAAGAAACAAAACTCGTTTTATAAGAAAAAACCGAAACCTAACTTGATTTGCAAGTTAATTTTCTTATAAATACAACTCGAAAAATACATGTTTCGACCCATGCCCATGCGCGTGTACCAAGCACCAAGTCTTATCTACTTGAAATTATTTTTTCCAAGTTTTTTAACTTGATAAATAATTTATTTAAGAGTTTTATTTGTGGAAAAATTCTTTTTCTTGTGTTTAATTGTTTTACAAGAAACAAAACTCCTTTTATAAGAAAAAACCTAAACCTAACTTGACTTGCAAGTTAATTTTCCTATAAATACAACTCGAAAAATACATGTTTCGACCCATGCCCATGCGCGTGTACCAAGCACCAAGTCCGTATCTACTTGAAATTATTTTTTCCAAGTTTTTTAACTTGATAAATAATTTATTTAAGAGTTTTATTTATGGAAAAATTCTTTTTTTTTGTGTTTAATTGTTTTACAAGAAACAAAACTCGTTTTATAAGAAAAAACCTAAACCTAACTTGACTTGCAAGTTAATTTTCCTATAAATACAACTCGAAAAATACATGACCCATGCCCATGCGCGTGTACCAAGCACCAAGTCCGTATCTACTTGAAATTATTTTTTCCAAGTTTTTTAACTTGATAAATAATTTATTTAAGAGTTTTATTTATGGAAAAATTCTTTTTTTTTGTGTCTAATTGTTTTACAAGAAACAAAACTCATTTTATAAGAAAAAACCGAAACCTAACTTGATTTTCAAGTGAATTTTGCTATAAATAAAACTCGAAAAATCATGTTTCGACCCATGCCCATGCGCGTGTACCAAGCACCTAGTCCGTATCTACTTGAAATTATTTTTTCCAAGTTTTTTAACTTGATAAATAATTTATTTAAGTGTTTTATTTATGGAAAAATTCTTTTTTTGTGTGTTTAATTGTTTTACAAGAAACAAAACTCGTTTTATAAGAAAAAACCGAAACCTAACTTGATTTGCAAGTTAATTTTCCTATAAATACAACTCGAAAAATACATGTTTCGACCCATGCCCATGCGCGTGTACCAAGCACCAAGTCCGTATCTACTTGAAATTATTTTTTCCAAGTTTTTTAACTTGATAAATAATTTATTTAAGAGTTTTATTTATGGAAAAATTCTTTTTTTTCTGTTTAATTGTTTTACAAGAAACAAAACTCGTTTTATAAGAAAAAACCTAAACCTAACTTGATTTGCAAGTTAATTTTCCTATAAATACAACTCGAAAAATACATGTTTAGACCCATGCTCATGCGCGTGTACCAAGCACCAAGTCCTTATCTACTTGAAATTATTTTTTCCAAGTTTTTTAACTTGATAAATAATTTATTTAAGAGTTTTATTTATGGAAAGATTCTTTTTTTTGTGTTTAATTGTTTTACAAGAAACAAAACTCGTTTATTAAGAAAAAACCTAAACCTAACTTGATTTGCAAGTTAATTTTCCTATAAATACAACTCGAAAAATACATGTTTCGACCCATGCCCATGCGCGTGTACCAAGTCCGTATCTACTTGAAATTATTTTTTCCAAGTTTTTTAACTTGATAAATAATTTATTTAAGAGTTTTATTTATGGAAAAATTCTTTTTTTTCTGTTTAATTGTTTTACAAGAAACAAAACTCGTTTTATAAGAAAAAACCTAAACCTAACTTGATTTGCAAGTTAATTTTCCTATAAATACAACTCGAAAAATACATGTTTAGACCCATGCTCATGCGCGTGTACCAAGCACCAAGTCCTTATCTACTTGAAATTATTTTTTCCAAGTTTTTTAACTTGATAAATAATTTATTTAAGAGTTTTATTTATGGAAAAATTCTTTTTTTTGTGTTTAATTGTTTTACAAGAAACAAAACTCGTTTTATAAGAAAAACCTAAACCTAACTTGATTTGCAAGTTAATTTTCCTATAAATACAACTCGAAAAATACATGTTTCGACCCATGCCCATGCGCGTGTACCAAGTACCAAGTCCGTATCTACTTGAAATTATTTTTTCCAAGTTTTTTAACTTGATAAATAATTTATTTAAGAGTTTTATTTATAGAAAAATTCTTTTTTTTGTGTTTAATTGTTTTACAAGAAACAAAACTCGTTTTATAAGAAAAAACCTAAACCTAACTTGATTTGCAAGTTAATTTTCCTATAAATACAACTCGAAAAATACATGTTTCGACACATGCCCATGCGCGTGTACCAAGCACCAAGTCCGTATTTACTTGAAATTATTTTTTCCAAGTTTTTTTACTTGATAAATAATTTATTTACGAGTTTTATTTATGGAAAAATTCTTTTTTTTGTGTTTAATTGTTTTACAAGAAACAAAAATCGTTTTATAAGAAAAAATCGAAACCTAACTTGATTTGCAAGTTAATTTTGCTATAAATACAATTCGAAAAATACATGTTTCAACCCATGCCCATGCGCGTGTACCAAGCACCAAGTCCGTATCTACTTGAAACTATTTTTTCAAAGTTTTTTACCTTGATAAATAATTTATTTAAGAGTTTTATTTATGGATAAATTATTTTTTTTGTGTTTAATTGTTTTAAAAGAAATAAAACTCGTTTTATAAGAAAAAACTTAAGCCTAACTTGATTTGCAAGTTAATTTTCCTATAAATACAACTCGAAAAATACATGTTTCGACCCATGCCCATGCGCGTGTACCAAGCACCAAGTCCGTATTTACTTGAAATTATTTTTTCCAAGTTTTTTTACTTGATAAATAATTTATTTACGAGTTTTATTTATGGAAAAATTCTTTTTTTTGTGTTTAATTGTTTTACAAGAAACAAAAATCGTTTTATAAGAAAAAATCGAAACCTAACTTGATTTGCAAGTTAATTTTCCTATAAATACAACTCGAAAAATACATGTTTCAACCCATGCCCATGCGCGTTCCCCAAGCACCAAGTCCGTATCTACTTGAAATTATTTTTTCCAAGTTTTTTAACTTGATAAATAATTTATTTAAGAGTTTTATTTATGGAAAAATTCTTTTTTTTTGTGTCTAATTGTTTTACAAGAAACAAAACTCGTTTTATAAGAAAAAACCTAAACCTAACTTGATTTGAAAGTTAATTTTGCTATAAATACAAACTCGAAAAATACATGTTTCGAACCATGCACATGCGCGTGTACCAAGAACCAAGTCCGTATCTACTTGAAATTATTTTTTCCAAGTTTTTTAACTTGATAAATAATTTATTTAAGAGTTTTATTTATGGAAAAATTCTTTTTTTTGTGTTTAATTGTTTTACAAGAAACAAAACTCGTTTTATAAGAAAAAACCTAAACCTAACTTGATTTGCAAGTTAATTTTCCTATAAATACAACTCGAAAAATACATGTTTCGACCCATGCCCATGCGCGTGTACCAAGCACCAAGTCCTATCTACTTGAAATTATTTTTTCCAAGTTTTTTAACTTGATAAATAATTTATTTAAGAGTTTTATTTATGGAATTTTTTTTTGTGTTTAATTGTTTTACAAGAAACAAAACTCGTTTTATAAGAAAAACCTAAACCTAACTTGATTTGCAAGTTAATTTTCCTATAAATAAAACTCGAAAAATACATGTTTAGACCCATGCGCATGCGCGTGTACCAAGCACCAAGTCCGTATCTACTTGAAATTATTTTTTCCAAGTTTTTTAACTTGATAAATAATTTATTTAAGAGTTTTATTTATGGAAAAATTCTTTTTTTTGTGTTTAATTGTTTTACAAGAAACAAAACTCGTTTTATAAGAAAAAACCGAAACCTAACTTGATTTGCAAGTTAATTTTCTTATAAATACAACTCGAAAAATACATGTTTCGACCCATGCCCATGCGCGTGTACCAAGCACCAAGTCTTATCTACTTGAAATTATTTTTTCCAAGTTTTTTAACTTGATAAATAATTTATTTAAGAGTTTTATTTGTGGAAAAATTCTTTTTCTTGTGTTTAATTGTTTTACAAGAAACAAAACTCCTTTTATAAGAAAAAACCTAAACCTAACTTGACTTGCAAGTTAATTTTCCTATAAATACAACTCGAAAAATACATGTTTCGACCCATGCCCATGCGCGTGTACCAAGCACCAAGTCCGTATCTACTTGAAATTATTTTTTCCAAGTTTTTTAACTTGATAAATAATTTATTTAAGAGTTTTATTTATGGAAAAATTCTTTTTTTTTGTGTTTAATTGTTTTACAAGAAACAAAACTCGTTTTATAAGAAAAAACCTAAACCTAACTTGACTTGCAAGTTAATTTTCCTATAAATACAACTCGAAAAATACATGACCCATGCCCATGCGCGTGTACCAAGCACCAAGTCCGTATCTACTTGAAATTATTTTTTCCAAGTTTTTTAACTTGATAAATAATTTATTTAAGAGTTTTATTTATGGAAAAATTCTTTTTTTTTGTGTCTAATTGTTTTACAAGAAACAAAACTCGTTTTATAGGAAAAAACGTAAACCTAACTTGATTTGCAAGTTAATTTTCCTATAAATACAACTCGAAAAATACATGTTTAGACCCATGCCCATGCGCGTGTACCAAGCACCAAGTCCTTATCTACTTGAAATTATTTTTTCCAAGTTTTTTAACTTGATAAATAATTTATTTAAGAGTTTTATTTATGGAAAAATTCTTTTTTTTGTGTTTAATTGTTTTACAAGAAACAAAATTCGTTTTATAAGAAAAAACCTAAACCTAACTTGATTTGCAAGTTAATTTTCCTATAAATACAACTCGAAAAATACATGTTTCGACCCATGCCCATGCGCGTGTACCAAGCACCAAGTCCGTATTTACTTGAAATTATTTTTTCCAAGTTTTTTTACTTGATAAATAATTTATTTACGAGTTTTATTTATGGAAAAATTCTTTCTTTTGTGTTTAATTGTTTTACAAGAAACAAAAATCGTTTTATAAGAAAAAATCGAAACCTAACTTGATTTGCAAGTTAATTTTCCTATAAATACAACTCGAAAAATACATGTTTCAACCCATGCCCATGCGCGTTCACCAAGCACCAAGTCCGTATCTACTTGAAATTATTTTTTCCAAGTTTTTTACCTTGATAAATAGGTTATTTAAGAGTTTTATTTATGGAAAAATTATTTTTTTTGTGTTTAATTGTTTTACAAGAAACAAAACTCGTTTTATAAGAAAAAACTTAAACCTAACTTGATTTGCAAGTTAATTTTCCTATAAATACAACTCGAAAAATACATGTTTCGACCCATGCCCATGAGCGTGTACCAAGCACTAAGACCGTATCTACTTGAAATTATTTTTTCCAAGTTTTTTTACTTGATAAATAATTTATTTACGAGTTTTATTTATAGAAAAATTCTTTTTTTTGTGTTTAATTGTTTTACAAGAAACAAAAATCGTTTTATAAGAAAAAATCGAAACCTAACTTGATTTGCAAGTTAATTTTCCTATAAATACAACTCGAAAAATACATGTTTCAACCCATGCCCATGCGCGTTCACCAAGCACCAAGTCCGTATCTACTTGAAATAATTTTTTCCAAGTTTTTTAACTTGATAAATAATTTATTTAAGAGTTTTATTTATGGAAAAATTCTTTTTTTTTGTGTTTAATTGTTTTACAAGAAACAAAATTCGTTTTATAAGAAAAAACTTAAACCTAACTTGATTTGCAAGTTAATTTTCCTATAAATACAACTCGAAAAATACATTTTTCGACCCATGCCCATGCGCGTGTACCAAGCACCAAGACCGTATCTACTTGAAATTATTTTTTCCAAGTTTTTTTACTTGATAAATAATTTATTTACGAGTTTTATTTATAGAAAAATTCTTTTTTTTGTGTTTAATTGTTTTACAAGAAACAAAAATCGTTTTATAAGAAAAAATCGAAACCTAACTTGATTTGCAAGTTAATTTTCCTATAAATACAACTCGAAAAATACATGTTTCAACCCATGCCCATGCGCGTGTACCAAGTCCGTATCTACTTGAAATTATTTTTTCCAAGTTTTTTAACTTGATAAATAATTTATTTAAGAGTTTTATTGATGGAAAAATTCTTTTTTTGTGTTTAATTGTTTTACAAGAAACAAAATTCGTTTTATAAGAAAAAACCTAAACCTAACTTGATTTGCAAGTTAATTTTCCTATAAATACAACTCGAAAAATACATGTTTCGACCCATGCCCATGCGCGTGTACCAAGCACCAAGTCCGTATTTACTTGAAATTATTTTTTCCAAGTTTTTTTACTTGATAAATAATTTATTTACGAGTTTTATTTATGGAAAAATTCTTTTTTTTGTGTTTAATTGTTTTACAAGAAACAAAAATCGTTTTATAAGAAAAAATCGAAACCTAACTTGATTTGCAAGTTAATTTTCCTATAAATACAACTCGAAAAATACATGTTTCGACCCATGCCCATGCGCGTGTACCAAGCACCAAGTCCGTATCTACTTGAAACTATTTTTTCAAAGTTTTTTACCTTGATAAATAATTTATTTAAGAGTTTTATTTATGGAAAAATTATTTTTTTTGTGTTTAATTGTTTTAAAAGAAATAAAACTCGTTTTATAAGAAAAAACTTAAACCTAACTTGATTTGCAAGTTAATTTTCCTATAAATACAACTCGAAAAATACATGTTTCGACCCATGCCCATGCGCGTGTACCAAGCACCAAGACCGTATCTACTTGAAATTATTTTTTCCAAGTTTTTTACCTTGATAAATAATTTATTTAAGAGTTTTATTTATTGAAAAAATATTTTTTTTTGTGTTTAATTGTTTTACAAGAAACAAAACTCGTTTTATAAGAAAAAACTTAAACCTAACTTGATTTGCAAGTTAATTTTCCTATAAATACAACTCGAAAAATACATGTTTCGACCCATGCACATGCGCGTGTACCAAGCATCAAGTCCGTATCTACTTGAAATTATTTTTTCCAAGTTTTTTAACTTGATAAATAATTTATTTAAGAGTTTTATTTATGGAAAAATTCTTTTTTTTTGTGTTTAATTGTTTTACAAGAAACAAAAATCGTTTTATAAGAACAAATCGAAACCTAACTTGATTTGCAAGTTAATTTTGCTATAAATACAATTCGAAAAATACATGTTTCAACCCATGCCCATGCGCGTGTACCAAGCACCAAGTCCGTATCTACTTGAAACTATTTTTTCAAAGTTTTTTACCTTGATAAATAATTTATTTAAGAGTTTTATTTATGGAAAAATTATTTTTTTTGTGTTTAATTGTTTTAAAAGAAATAAAACTTGTTTTATAAGAAAAAACTTAAACCTAACTTGATTTGCAAGTTAATTTTCCTATAAATACAACTCGAAAAATACATGATTCGACCCATGCCCATGCGCGTGTACCAAGTACCAAGTCCGTATCTACTTGAAATTATTTTTCCCAAGTTTTTTAACTTGATAAATAATTTATTTAAGAGTTTTATTTATGGAAAAATTCTTTTTTTTTGTGTTTAATTGTTTTAGAAGAAACAAAACTCGTTTTATAAGAAAAAACCTAAACCTAACTTGATTTGCAAGTTAATTTTCCTATAAATACAACTCGAAAAATACATGTTTAGACCCATGCTCATGCGCGTGTACCAAGCACCAAGTCCTTATCTACTTGAAATTATTTTTTCCAAGTTTTTTAACTTGATAAATAATTTATTTAAGAGTTTTATTTATGGAAAAATTCTTTTTTTTTTGTGTTTAATTGTTTTACAAGAAACAAAACTCGTTTTATAAGAAAAAACCGAAACCTAACTTGATTTGCAAGTTAATTTTCTTATAAATACAACTCGAAAAATACATGTTTCGACCCATGCCCATGCGCGTGTACCAAGCACCAAGTCCGTATCTACTTGAAATTATTTTTTCCAAGTTTTTTAACTTGATAAATAATTTATTTAAGAGTTTTATTTGTGGAAAAATTCTTTTTCTTGTGTTTAATTGTTTTACAAGAAACAAAACTCATTTTATAAGAAAAAACCTAAACCTAACTTGACTTGCAAGTTAATTTTCCTATAAATACAACTCGAAAAATACATGACCCATGCCCATGCGCGTGTACCAAGCACCAAGTCCGTATCTACTTGAAATTATTTTTTCCAAGTTTTTTAACTTGATAAATAATTTATTTAAGAGTTTTATTTATGGAAAAATTCTTTTTTTTTGTGTTTAATTGTTTTACAAGAAACAAAACTCGTTTTATAAGAAAAAACCTAAACCTAACTTGATTTGCAAGTTAATTTTCCTACAAATACAACTCGAAAAATACATGTTTAGACCCATGCCCATGCGCGTGTAGCAAGCACCAAGTCCGTATCTACTTGAAATTATTTTTTTCAAGTGTTTTAACTTGATAAATAATTTATTTAAGAGTTTTATTTATGGAAAAATTCTTTTTTTTGTCTCAGACCTTACAATTCTCACAAACTAGAGCCTAGATCTTTACCATGCATTTTCTTGGGGTACAACCCATCTCATAAGGGTTATACATGCCTTCACTTTCCTACAAATAGGGAGTATATTTATAGACATGTTAGGTTTGAAGAATCAACATTTCCATTCTCTCCTTATCCACATCAATCTTCTGAGGTGAGTTCTCCAACTCAATTTACAAGCACAGAGATTTTAAGTTCTCATGTGTTTCAGTCATCCCCTGCTGTTACTGTGCAGCAGTCACAGACGTTGGAGCCTATTTTACAAGCATCTGCTTCTCCAGATACATGTTCTCATGGTCACAACAATGTGTCTCCGCTGCCTTCAGATCATTCAGCTAATATGCAGCCGTCTCTGTCTACTGCATCACCTGATATGCAGTCACAAGATTTAACGCAGCAGCTAGGACATCAGATGTTTACTAGATCAAAGGCAGGAATCACTAAACCAATACAAATACTGTGTCTCTCTGCTTCAAAACACCCGCTGTGTGACGCTGACTTCATGGAACCAACATGTTACTCCAAGGCTTGTACAATTCCGGAGTGGAAAGGTGCCATGGACACTCAGATTAATGCATTACTCAGGAATGGCACATACTCTCTAGTACCATATGAAGCTGGTATGAACATAGTTGGCTCTAAGTGGGTTTTTCGTGTTAAACATAATCCTGATGGCTCAATTCAACGTTATAAGGATCGTTTGTTTGCTAAGGGTTTCAATCAGCAAGAGGGTTTAGATTATGGGGAAACTTTCTCACCTATCATAAAACCTTGCACTATAAGGGTAGTCCTCTCTATTGCAGTTAATAACAAGTGGCAACTACGTCAGTTAGATGTTGAAAATGCGTTTCTTCATGGGGTTCATGAAGAAGAAGTGTATATGAAACATCCTTCTGGATATGTTGATCCAAACTACCCAACTCACGTATGTAAGTTGCATAAGTCCTTGTATGGACTTAAACAGGCTCCACGTGCATGGTTTTCACGTCTCAGCAATCATCTTCTCAAAATGGGGTTTATTGCATCCATTGCAGACTCCTCACTGTTTATTAAAAAATCTGGAGCTTCTGTTGCCCATGTGCTGATCTATGTGGATGATATCATTGTTACGGGCTCGGACTCGACCATGGTGGATAATTTGATTTCAGATTTGGGCTCTGAGTTTGCAGTAAAGGATATGGGTGATTTATCTTATTTTCTGGGTGTTGAGGTCTTACACCAGGGTCAATCCTTAGTCTTTTCCCAAAGGAAATATGTCTCTGATATACTGCGACGCACTAAGCTAGATGGCATCAAACCAGTGAGCACTCCTCTAGCATCCAACGTTGAGATTCAGAAGGTTGGTTCTGAAAAGTTTTCGGATCCTACACTCTATCGCAGTGTTGTTGGTGCACTGCAGTATCTTCAGATTACACGACCGGAAATCTCTGTAGCTGTCAATAAAGCTTGTCAGTATATGCATGAGCCTTATATAGAACATTGGGAGCTAGTTAAACGTATCTTGCGCTATCTGAAGCACTCCATAGACTATGGGATGTTTTTTACGCCTGGTGGAGACTATACGCTACATGCATACAGTGATGCAGACTGGGCAGGATGTTTAGATGACAGGATATCCACTTCTGGATACTGTATCTACTTTGGAGGAAATCTTGTTTCTTGGAATGCACGGAAACAAAAAACTGTTTCCAAATCATCCACTGAAGCTGAATATCGAGGTGTTGCAATAGCTACCTCTGAACTCATATGGATTCAGTCTTTACTTGTTGAGTTAGGTGTTGCAACTCCAACACCTTCTCTCTGGTGTGATAACATTGGAGCAACGTATCTTGCTGCTAATCCTATTTTCCATGGTCGTACAAAGCACATTGAGATTTACTATCACTTTGTCCGGGAAAGAGTTGCACGCAAGCAGTTACATGTTAAGTTTGTCAGCATTCGTGATCAACTAGCTGATATCTTCACCAAAGGGTTATCCTCTCCGAGATTTCAGTTCATCAGGCACAAGTTGCACATTCGTCAACTCCAGTACAACTTGAGGGACGGTGTTAAGCATACTGCAGAGAGTTTTACTCAAGACTCTCAACAAAGTCAGTCGTCTGACCTAGTTATTAGCCAAAGTCTCTAGCCTATGTTTACGGCATGACAAGTCTTTTAAGTTTGTTAAACTCTGAAACAAATCTGTAACAATCTTTGAATATCTTTGGGTATAAATAAAACATCAATCTCCACTGCTTAGGTGTGGAAGATATTCAGCAAACGTTATTCTGACTTTTAACTTGATAAATAATTTATTTAAGAGTTTTATTTATGGAAAAATTCTTTTTTTTTTGTGTTTAATTGTTTTACAAGAAACAAAACTCGTTTTATAAGAAAAAACCAAAACCTAACTTGATTTGCAAGTTAATTTTCCTATAAATACAACTCGAAAAATACATGTTTCGACCCATGCCCATGCGCGTGTACCAGCACCAAGTCCGTATCTACTTGAATTATTTTTTCCAAGTTTTTTAACTTGATAAATAATTTCTTTAAGAGTTTTATTTATGGAAAAATTCTTTTTTTTTGTGTTAATTGTTTTACAAGAAACAAAACTCGTTTTATAAGAAAAAACCTAGACCTAACTTGATTTGCAAGTTAATTTTCCTATAAATACAACTCGAAAAATACATGTTTCGACCCATGCCCATGCGCGTGTACCAAGCACCAAGTCCGTATCTACTTGAAATTATTTTTTCCAAGTTTTGTAACTTGATAAATAGTTTATTTAAGAGTTTTATTTATGGAAAAATTCTTTTTTTTGTGTTTAATTATTTTACAAGAAACAAAACTCGTTTTATAAGAAAAAACCTAAACCTAACTTGATTTGCAAGTTAATTTTCCTATAAATACAACTCGAAAAATACATGTTTCGACCCATGCCCATGCGCGTGTACCAAGCACCAAGTCCGTATCTACTTGAAATTATTTTTTCCAAGTTTTTTAACTTGATAAATAATTTATTTAAGAGTTTTATATATGGAAAATTATTTTTTTTGTGTTTAATTGTTTTACAAGAAACAAAACCCGTTTTATAAGAAAAAACCTAAACCTAACATGATTTGCAAGTTAATTTTCCTATAAATACAACTCGAAAAATACATGTTTCGACCCATACCCATGCGCGTGTACCAAGCACCAAGTCCGTATTTACTTGAAATTATTTTTTCCAAGTTTTTTTACTTGATAAATAATTTATTTAAGAGTTTTATTTATGGAAAAATTATTTTTTTTGTGTTTAATTGTTTTACAAGAAACAAAACTCGTTTTATAAGAAAAAACCTAAACCTAACTTGATTTGCAAGTTAATTTTCCTATAAATACAACTCGAAAAATACATGTTTCGACCCATGCCCATGTGCGTGTACCAAGCACCAAGTCCTTATCTACTTGAAATTATTTTTTCCAAGTTTTTTAACTTGATAAATAATTTATTTAAGAGTTTTATTTATAGAAAAATTCTTTTTTTTTTGTGTTTAATTGTTTTACAAGAAACAAAACTCGTTTTATAAGAAAAAACCTAAACCTAACTTGATTTGCAATCCTATAAATACAACTCGAAAATATTTTTTCAAAACACACAAGCAGCGACCATCTCTAGGTCTTCTTTTCTTCATCTTCTTACTTTTATTTTCGTGTGGCGTTTTACTTCTATCCCCGTTGCTGAGTTTAAGAGTGGGTAACTTGTATTGTGCTAATACAAGTTATATCGGGCAGTCTTATCCTGGAAACATCTTCGCACGCTGGGGTTTATCATTACTTTAGAATATACCCGCGAACTAATGTGTTAAGGACAGCTTGTTGAACCTGTGATTCTGCCCTCATCAATTTGTTCGTGGTAGAGTTGTTTAATACGGTTCTTTATATTTATTGTTTGATACATCTGACGTTTCTTCTATTGTTGCAAGACTCCAACAATCACCAGGTATTAGTTAGAGGGAAATGAAAACAATGGTGGACATCAGTGCCACCTCCATCACCCTCTTAATAAGCTTGTCGAACCCCTTCATTGTTATTTTCTCTGCCTTGGGATGAATGAATCCCCATACAGAAAAACTACTACTAGTCTAGATCAGTGTTTAAACCTAAAAACACAAAGATAATAACAAACTAATTAAGTTGATTTATAATTCAGAAAAAATAGGTAATATTTCATAAACATACTAGGATATAGCAAATCCCAGCTAATTATGTCCGAGGTAAGGCAACTGCGTTTGTGAACACGTAAATCACGAAGGCATCTACATGTTCACAATCAATGTTCGTACTCTATATACAGACTCTTACTGATGATACATTTGCATTGACTCCTTGGCTCAAAACCCTCGGGTTTATCACAGCCTCGTCTAATAACATCGCGAAAGGCGTTTACGCATGGGAAGATAAAGAAACAAAGTATAAAAGTAAAGACTCATGGAGCATTAAGCGAATATAAAGTACTGAAATGTAAATAAGACTGGGATTTACGTGGTTCAGCACTAAGGCCTACATCCACGGGGTTGTTGTTTCACTATGTACTTGGTGATTACAGAGATAGTCGAGTGACTTTGGAGTTTACGTAGGTCTGTATATTGTAAAGGACAAACTTACACTCACAATCTTTCTCTCTCCTTCTCTCCCTAGTTTTTCCGATCCCCTCACTCTTGGTGGAGAGGGGGTATTTATAGGGTTAGAGTGTGGGGCCCATTTCTGAGGGCCGTTGGAACCTTATCTTCTTGTGTCTTGTGTCCATCACGTGGAGGTCTTCATTCCTTACTTGATCACGCAGAGCCATCCTCGTTCGTTCCACGGGTTGATCGACACGTATGCTGCTCAGGGTGTTTAATGCGGGTAGTTGAGGTGCCTGCTCGTGTCAGACAAGTGTCTTCTGCCCCTGTCACGTCCATGTCAGTTAACCTTCTCTTCACCGTTGATCCTGGCTTCTTTTGGGTATGAGGTAAAGTAACTCTTCGGGAGTTATTTGGTGCTCCGCGGTACATCGTGTTTTCGGTACATCTTTTAACTTCTTCCCTTAGATTGGTTCGGGCAAAGATCCGACGTTGCCGGGATAGGCTTCTTGGCTATGGGTGTGTGTCATCGTGTTTTGATGACTTTGTCTGCATGATCTCCACGTATCTTCATATATACACGTGTTTGATGATGAAATATTTACACACAATTTGCCCCTTTTCTTCGGGATTGAGTGTTTAGTGGGAGCATTGAAGAAAACAGACGTTACATATTCTTCCTCTCTCCTAATAACTTCTCCTAGATACTTGGGCATGTTTCTTATTCGTGCATTAACTGCTCATTTAATGGGCACATTTCCCATTCCTCCATTAACTTCCTTCTCTTTCTTTCGAGTATATTAAGGAGAGAAGAATAATTAATTTCATTCTCCTTCAAAATTAATTTCATTCTCCCTGTCAGTCTTCATTCTTTGTTCTTCAACCATTAAATTCTTTCTACCGTAGCATTAATCACGCTCGCTTCTTCCTTGTTTCTGGTTTGTTGTCTTCTTTCTGCTGCTGTTTGTGGTGGTAAGGTTTTTTTTCTTTGTTTCTGTTGTTTTAAGCTGTGTTGATTGTAACTTTTCTTCTGTTGATCGTATCAGAGCCTCCCATTTCTGCTGCTGTCGTACCTTGTTTGTGATGAAGAACATCTTTTAATGCATGTATGCTAGTTTTCCCCTGTTCTTCGTCTCAAGTCGAGGGGGACACTTGTATTGATTGGACTTTTAAGTTTAGGGTTTTAGGGTTTTGGGGAATTCAAGCATGTGTGCTAGGTTTAGGGTTTCTGTGCTGTGTTGAGATGGACTGCTAATTTTGTGGTTTTTTGATCTTTGGTGATGTCCTCGTGGTTGGTTCTAACTTGTTTATGTTGTACGTCTTCGCAGCCATGTCTGACCGTCCGCAGCTTCCTTATTAAACTCCGGCTTCCAGTATAGCGAGATCCCCTCCGCGCAGAGAGTCTGATACATATCCACCTGGGGGAGATCTCTCTAGACCGTCTCAAATGGATCCCCGTGGTACTAAAGTTTCTTCTTCTGGGACGAGGGTCTCTCCTCCTAGGAAAGGGGATCCCTCGAAAAATCTTTCCGGGTCTCGATACGCTGTCGATCGTGCGGTTTCTCGTCCTCGTGATGACTCTAGGTGTACGCAGACACCTCTTCGTGGTGGCGCCTTCGATGTTCCTCCTCTTCATTCTGTGGTGCCCGTGCAGCATCCTCTACCGCCGCCTCCAGTACTTTCTTTTAAATGGAAGAACTCCAAAGGTGGTGTCCCAAGAGCTGAATCGTCTAAGAATCCTTCTTTGAAAAGAAGAGCTTCCGAGGCTTTTGTTGGTACGTCCGATCCCGCGGAAGAGGATGAGGCTTCCCCGGTAATACGCAGCGTTTCGGTCAACAAGAAGAAAGTTACGTTCAAACATATTGACCTTGAAGTTTTCAAGGAAAAGCATGAGCTTCAAGCCTTCGAGGTTCGTTTCTATACCCCTGAGGATGATATTACTTACGAGCTCATCTCGAAGTATCAGTTTGATGAGTTTCACCTGTTGACTACGGTTGGAGCCTTCGAGGCGGGTCTTATGCTGCCGTTGTACAAGTCTGGTGATTCCTTCTATTACGATGTGCTGGCTGGTCGTGAAGGCTTTTCCACCAATACTCACAGTCGTTCCGTGTCGCAATTATCGGGGAATTATCTCCGTGCACTGAGTGAATGTTATCTGCGGAGTAAGGGGGAGACGACGATGACGTGTTACGTTCCAAATCCCGCTGAGAGGGAATGGTATACTCCTGAAAACTTCAACAACTCCTTCGGTGATTATGTAAATAGTAGGAACCGTAAACCGTGGAGTGTTAGCCTTCGGAACCTCTCTGCTCCTCGCGGAGAAATTCGTCTGTTGAGTGAGGTGAGCGATGCCAAACTGAAGTATGTTCCAGGCACCGAGGGGTCTAGTCAGCGGAAACTTTTTCCCCGCGTGAAAGGATCAAGCGTGACCATGATTATGAGTGGCACGCCACTGTTATTGAAATTGTTGGTCCTTGGGCGTACGGTTGGATTCCCGGTCCGCGCGGTTGGCGTCCTTCTGAGAGTAGCAGGCCACGTGAATCTCCTCCTGCTCGTTATGGAGATTTCTGTCCCTGGCGTTTAAATTTCGAAGGCATGAACTTTCCTTATGCCCTCGACGTCGTTGAAGGAGACGAGGAGGAAGGTTCTGGTGCTATACTTCCACCGAAGAGCCACTACTGCCAAGGTATGGTTATTGCAGATTCTGGCCGCGCCCTCCTTTTTTGAAAATCAAACTGTTGAAAAAAAACTCTTTTTGTGGAACGTGTTGGTTTGCAGGTGTCGAAGAAGAAAAAGATTGGGCCGAAGCAGTCTTCTACCATTGTGACGGGTGAGGCTGAGGTTCATGAAGAAGTTACCAGTCCGGTGAACGAAGAGTTTGCCGAGGATGAGGAAATGTCTGATGGGGAAGAACGCACTGATACTTCCCCTCCTAATGTCGAGGAAGAGATTGGTGCGGGTTGTGATGGTGTTGAGGGAGAAATAATACCGCGGTGGTGACGGCAGTGTTATCGCTGATATGTCTGCTCCTGCTGGTGAGGCTGCGGAAACTCTCCCCACCATTTCTCAAGAGTTCTCTTTGACAGGATTTATTCCGCAGGGGAACTCTTTGACGATGCTCTCGATTTTCCTGAAGACTTCTTTGCTTTCCCCCAATGATGATTGGGATGTGCTCGGGGGTTCTGGTAAGGAAGACGCTGCTGTTCAGAATGAGGGCGCGGATGATCGCATGCGCATGTTGATGCCGAAACTTGTGCCGATGGGGCAATATCAGCAAAGGGGAAGTCTGTGGTTGACTCGCCTTCCGAGGATTTCCCTCATTCGCTGACGTTTGAGGGTGAGGATGCCATAATGGATTGGCTCAAGAAAAAGGGTCTGCTGTTTGTCCCCATCCTGCCCCGGTGGTTGCTGGTGAGAAGGATTCCGATGCTTATACCCGTCGGATGATGGAACTATCTTCCGAGGCGCGTATCTGAGATGTGGGGGAAAAGCTTGAGTGTTCCCGAAGCTACCCTCGTATCGGAGCCTCCCACTTCTGTTGCGGACATGATGGCCATAGCCGATGGGTACCAATATGGTTTCCCCAGCAGCGTGTCTTGGAGGTAAGTCTTCGTATATCTCTTCGTGACAATTGAATCCTTCGGTGTAATAATGTTTGCCGTTTGATGTGTAGATGAGGAGGAGTGAGCATTGTAACCATGTGTGTATCAATTCTTTAAGCGAAATCTTTGAAGCTGGAGGCTAAGCTTCGTCACAGAGAAAAGGAATTATCTGCGGCTGAGGTGGAAATAGAAGAACTGAAGAAAAGCCTTAAGAGAAAGAAAGGCTGGGTGAAGCGGAGGCTGGTCTTCGTTCAGAGCTTGCTGCCGTTCGCGCTGAGTTAGAGCAAACTCGCGGCCAAGTTTCAGCTTTCACAGGTTTGGTTCTTTTTCCTCTTTTACCTCCAGTTCGTCGTAATTCCTCTATACTACTTAGTTGTTCTGTCTGAGTCTCCCCACCCTATCTCCAGTGGGTGGCGTCCCCGAGCTGATATGGCTTCGAAACGAAAGGGCGGCAAAAATCTCGTATCAAAGAGCTGGTCGAGAAAATTAAGAGCGAAGCCAAAAAGTGGGACGCTCGGGCTGAGGGATGGCGCGCAAGGCATGTTCAAATGGTTGATATGCAGAATCTGTATAACCATGACCGTACTTTGTTCAATGGTACGCTGCTGTGGACACGTGAGAATCTGCGGGAATCCCGTGAGCGCACTTCATTGTTGGAGTCTAGGATACATCTTCTGGAAGAGGAATTACGAAAGGCTCGCTCCCTTCCTTTTCCGGGAGTTAAGGAGAGCATGTGTGTCTTACCAGAGAAAGGACGATGCCAGAGCCGAAGTTGGGGCTCTAAGCAAAGCCCTTGCTGCGTCTCGCGCTGAAATAGCCCGCCAGGCTGAGTCTGAGAGAAATCTCGAAGTATGTATGTACAGACTTAGCAAAGGGGTATCAGAGATAAACAACGAAGTCAACCACCTTCGTCACATGGATTCGATGAAGCAGGTAGAATTAGATGCCAGTCAATTTACTCTCACCAACCTTCAACTAGATTATAAGAAATTATCCGCGGAATATGACCATCTTGATGAAGCGCGAGATGCGGTTGTTAATGAGTATGAAGAGGCTTCGGCTTGTGTCGAAGGTATAACCCTATTTCATCGAGTGTGATTGTGTTTTTTGTGCTAACTCCCTTGTGTTGTCTTTTTCAGAGCTCGAGGGACAACTCCGCGTTGCAAAAAATTTGAAAAGGCTCAATCTTCCTTAGCGCAGCAGGAAGAACAGACTAATCATTTTAAGAGTTTGGCGGCATCCCGCGAGGAGGCCGTTGGTGCTGCTTCTAAAGAAGTGAATCGTCTATCTTCGTTGTTATCCCAAGCCCACCAGCGAACAGTTATTATGCATAAGGCTCGGTGTCAATTGGCTGAGGAGACAAACAAGATGCTGGAGAAGATTGAGCTTGGCCTTAAGACCGAGCATGGCCTCGTGAAGAGCTATCCGCGTCGTCCAGTACCTGCCCCTTTCCTGGCTCCTCGGGACCCTCATCTGGTGGGAGCGTCCCTTCAACTCTTCGGAACAACCCTGCTGATGGGGCGGCATCATCTAAGTAGAGACCGCATCATAGCCTTCCGTTAGATTTTGCTAGTATTTTGTAAAAAGAATTTTTTGATGTGTATTCCTATTGGCCTTGCCGCTTTTTGTAACCAACCTTTATGAAATGGATCATTGATATACCTGCAGTTGTTTGTTTTATTTTAAGCATTGTGAGGAAGGACACTAAAAACAAAAGAAGTGTTTTTAAGTGTTTGGGTGCGATACCGAAGGGAGGTACCTTCGTGATCGTCTTGAGACCTGTCACCCCGCTGGCGAACCCTTGGCCAGAGGATTCCCAGACGGTGGGGGCCGAGGCAACGTTCTAGGATATGGGGTTAAAATATTTACATACACCCATTCGTCGACCCGTTGCCTTAAGATTGGTTGGGTATCTCTTTCTGCTGGGTGCCTTCCCCCTGGTCTTACACTTATGGACACTGATGGGGGAGCCCTGAGAGATTGTAGATTAACTACTTTCCCCAATATTGTTGATAGGTTTTGTTTACTTGAATTTTAGAAAGCTTGTTTGATTGATAGGTTGAGGCCTGCAATTCCTCGTCCAGAGATAGAAACATGTAGAGCGGTCACGCTGCCTTCTTCTGGTCTCTTCACGCAGATGCAAAGCTGCGTTGCTCCTATGGGAATATGGTTTAAGCCACTTAGCATTCCAAGGATGCCGGAGGACCTCGCCTTTCAGATTGCGAAGGTAGTAGGAACCGTTTCCCGCAATGTCGTGTATTATAAAAGGTCCTCCCCACGTAGGTGCTAACTTTCCCCATCTCTTTTCTCGTTGATACTGTGGGATTGTTCTCAACATACTGCCCCTCTACAAAATTTCGAAGCTTTACCTTTTTGTTGTACTCCCTTGCTAGTCTTCGTTGATAATTTTCCATCTTCTGCAATGCTGCTTCCCTTCTTCCTTCTAATCGTCCAATCTCTCTAACATCATGTCTGTTGTGAGATTTTTCTCCCATGCTTCGGTCTTTGTGGTTGGCATGAGGATCTCTGTTGGGATGACTGCTTCAGCTCCATAAGTGAGGAGAAACGGGGATTCCCCGTGGCAGATCTTCGTGTTGTCTGTATGCCCATAACACATTGTGCAACTGTTCACACCATCGCCCCTTATGTTCGTCTAATTGTTTTTTGAGGATAAGGGCGAGGGTCTTGTTAGTGGCTTCCGCTGTCCATTGCTTTGAGGGTATATGGGGGTGGATTTGTTCTTCCTTATTTTGAAAGTATCGAAGAGCATGTCTATGTTTTTCCCCTGTAATTGCTTACCATTATCGGACACGATTTCTGCTGGTATGCCGAACCTGCAAATGATGTTCTGGAATATGAAAGTAAACACATCCACGTCTCTGATCCTGGCTAAGGCTTTAGCTTCCACCCATTTACTGAAGTAGTCCGTGGCTACTATCAAAAATCGTCTTTTCCCTGATCCTTCGACGAAAGGCCCGACGATATCTATGCCCCATTTTGCAAATGGCCACGGGCTATCTACAGAATTTAACATTGTTGCCGGCGCGTGTATCTTTTTGGCGAAGCGCTGACATTCTTCACACCGTCGGGACATTCTTGCGGCATCCTGTATCATTGTGGGCCAGTAATATCCTTGCGTTTTTGCTTTGTCGGCTAGTGATCTCATGCCGCTATGATTCCCTGCGTCACCATAATGGATGTCGTTTAGAATTCGATGCCCCTCTTTCCGGGATAAGCAACGTAGTAACGGTCCGAGGAAGGATTTCTTGTACAGGACCCCATCCCGAAGATCATATCTTCCTACTTTGGAGAGTATTTTCCTAGCTTGTTTATCCGCGGGTAAGCTTCCCTTTTCGAGAAACGCATGGATCACCATTCTCCAATCATCTTCGTTGCTGAAGTCTTCGTCTTGATTTGCTCTTGACAGGATATCTTCTTCGTCAAAATCGTTATGGATGTCTTCTCCTACCTGGTCTTCGATATTTTCTTCCACTGTATCTTGATTGGTAGCGAAGGAGAATTGAGATGCAATCGAAGGCTCGTATACCCTTGTTATTTTAATAGCTTCGACGCTTTTGTCCTTCAGCATGGATGATATATATGCTAGGGCATCCGCGTGCCTGAGATCCCTTCATAAGTGCCGAACTTGATGTTCGGAATTTGTGATGCCAATGTTTGGACCGAGTCCATGTAAGTTGAGAGGGTTTCATCGTACACCTTGTACTCGAGCCCTATTTTTCGTATGACAAGCTGTGAATCACTTGTCAGTATTACATCGGTTACCCCCATCTCTATTATTACACGGAGGGCATGTACGACCGACTCGTATTCGACGATATTGTTGGTATCTCTTTAAATTCTAACCTAAGTGCCTGTACAATCCTTTCTCCGGTTGGGGTGGTGATGACATTGCCTATTCCTGCCCCTTCCTTATTTTTGGAACCATCAAAGAAGAATTCCCATTGTCTTTGACTCGCGGGTTCGAGGATATCCATTGGATCCTTGCTTTCTTCCTCGGCTTCTGGTATTCCCTTAATCTCTTCGTCGTTGTCCAGGGGGAGGTCTGCTAAGAAATCCGCCAAAACTTGGGATTTTCGAGAATGTTGAATTTCATGAATGATGTTGAATTGGTCCAGGTGGGTGTTCCACTTGGATATTCTGACCACTTTTCCCGCGCTTTTGAGGACTGCTTCCAGTGGTGCTTTGCATGGGACCCGGACGAAGTGAGTTAGGAAGTAGGTTCTCAGCTTTTGAGTAGCCCATACCAATGCTAGGATAAGTTGTTCGATCTTTGTGTAGTTCTTTTCCACATAATTAAGGGTCTTACTGACGTAATAGATAGGCTGTTCTATCTTCGTATTGGTTTTGACCAACACTGCGCTAACTGCGTCTTCTGTTGCTGCTATGTATAATGCCAAAACCTCATCAGGATCCGGCTTATGCAGGATCGGAATTGAAGCTAGGTGTTCTTTGATTTTTTTGGAAGGCTTCTTCGCATTCTGCGGTCCATTCAAACTTACTCCCTTTTTTGAGGATATTGAAGAAATGTTTGCATTTATCCGAGGATCGGGCAATAAATATGCCCAAGGCTGCTATGGACCCATTGAGCTTCTGTACTTCTTTTAAATTCTTCGGGGATGACATTTCTAATATGGCCTGAATCTTCACTGGGTCTACCTCAATGCCCCTTTTTGTTACCAGATATCGGAGGAATTTCCCCGAGGTGACACCGAAAGTACATTTCTATGGATTCACTTTCATGCGATGTTTCCTCATTGCTTCGAAGTTGTCTCTCAGATCCTTGTGGTGATCTTTGCGCAGCTTACTTTTGACGAGCATATCGTCAACGTAGACTTCTAAGGTACTACCAATCCATGGCATGAAGATAGCATCGACCATTCTTTGGTATGTTGTCCCTGCGTTTCGAAGTCCAAAGGGCATTCTAGTGTAGCAATAAATTCCATGGGGGGTGTAGAACGCTGTGTGTGGCTGATCTTCTTCTGCCAGGGCTACTTGGTTGTAGCCAGAATGTCCATCCATGAATGACAGTTCTTCATATCCTTCTACTGCTTCTACCAGCTGATCTATGCTTGGCATGGGGTAGCTGTCCTTTGGACATGCCTTGTTGAGGTTAGTAAAATCGATGCATATTCTAACCCCTCCATTTTTCTTAGGAACGACGACCATGTTGGAGATCCATGTAGGGTACTTGACTTCTTTGATGAAACCTGCGTCTAATAGTTTCCTAAGTTCTTTTTCCACTGCCTTATGATACTCCGGTGCAACTTTTCTAATTTTCTGCCTGATAGGGGGCATGCCTGGTTTGATGCGTAGCTCGTGTTGGATTACTTTCGGGTCAATCCCCGGCATATCTCCTAGTTTCCAAGCGAATACATCTGCGTATTCTTTAAGTAATTTGGTCAGGGAATCTTCTCTTCTTTCGTCCATTATGGTCCCTACTTTGATCATCTTCGGGTTTTCTTCCGTTCCTATGTTGATTTCTTTTACGGGCACTACTGGTGTGAACACCGGCTTCGGGTCCACGAGGACTGGGACGTTCTTTGATTGCTATTTGGTATGTTTCTGTCCTTCGTTGACTGCTGAAGTACTTGTCTCTGTGCTTAGGACATTATCATCTTTTGTCAAACCCCTTCCTGTAGTTTCCTTGAGGAACAGGTCTATGGCCTTTTCTTTCGCGGCTTCTTTATTTTTAATTCTTCGGGTTTTTTGCTGCTCTTCTTGTTCGTTGTTGATACGATCCTGGGTGGCTTGGCACTCTCTTGCAGAGACCCGATCCCCCTTGATTTCCATTACTCCCTCAGGTGTAGGGAATCTGAGATATTGGTAGTACGTTGCCGCCACTCCCTTGAGTTTATGTAACCATTTTCGTCCAATAATGGCGTTGTAGGGGGATGGGGCGTCCACCACGCTGAATCGTGTTTCTAATTTCATGGGTCCGGCGTCAACCTGCAACACGATGTCTCCCAATGGCTTCGTGGGTGCTCCATTGAATCCGTAGATGGTGTAATAAGAGGTCATTATCTGTTCTTCATGGAGCTTCATTCGTTTGAATGCGTCGTAGAATAGAACGTTCACAGAGCTTCCCCCGTCTATGAGGATCTTTTTAAGGTTACATCCAGCCACTGGCAGTGTGAGGACCAGGGGGTCGTTATGGTCTTCCATATCTTCTTCGATATCTTCATCATCGAAGATAATAGATGAGTCCATCCACTCTTCGTGCTCGTCCACCTCTATCCCATCGTTCTTATACAATTCGCAGCGGTCCTCGAACTACTTCCGTAACCTCTTTCCTATCTGTGCTGTAAGTGAGGGCCCTGCGGTTTCAGAACACGAGATGGTGTTGATTGTGCGGTTCCCTTATGGAAGTTGGACTAGCTTGGTTCGTTTGGATCTATCCTCGGCGACATACTTTCGTATGTAATGTTTGAGCTCGCCAGCATCAATCAATTTTTGTATCATTATTTTGAGGTTTTTACATTTTTCGGTCTGGTGTCCGTTGAAGCAGTGATATTCATAGTAATCTTTAGACTTTTAGGTTCTTGGGGGATGTTTTCCCTTAGACCATGGCCACTCCAGATTTTCCCTTCATTTGATCTCTCGCAGGATCCGAGCATAGCTAGCATTGAGCTTCATGTAAACTTGATCTTCGAATTTTCGATCGTCTTTTAGTCGCTCGTCCCTTCGTTCCTTCCTGTCTTCGTGAGGCCGTTCCACTGAGCAATTCCTCTTGGCCCCATTGGTTTGTTCTACAGAATTGGTACGGTGAGACCTCTGCGGGTACGCCCTCGGGTTTTCACGTTGGATTTCTTCAAGACGAGCGTGCTTTTCAATAATTATTCGAAGATCTCCCTCTGTCTTAGGCACGCTTCCATGAATTTCAACAAATAGTGGACTCATTCGGTCTAATCCCCACTTGTAGCAGTTGATACTTACCACTGGGTCCACACTTCCTATGGCTTGACAGATCTTGTGCCATCTGTTAGTGTATTCCCTTGAGGTTTCCTTGTAGCCAATTTCCAGGGAGAATAGCTTATCCATTCCGGTGTTAACAGCCTTGTTGTACATGTAACTTCTTAAGAACTTTTCTGCTAGTTGGTCGTAGGAGTGGATGGAGTCTGGCGGCAGATTATCAAACCAAGACAATGCCGATCCCTTCAGGCTTGACGGGAAGTATCTATAGAGTACGGCGTCATTCTGACTCCATCTAGCTAAGACACGGTTATAATACCGAATATGTGCAGCGGGATCACTGGATCCGTCATAGCATTCGAACGTCGGGACAGGGCACTTCAGCGGAATAGGGGTGTTGGCCAGGCGATGAGTTAGGGGCGTGGAGTTAGCCTCTCTCATGACCTCTTATAACCTTCCCCCGCCTTGTATACTTTTTAATTGCCTGATCTCGGCCATCATTTCATCACGTAGCTCTTCCATCGCGCGGTGATTCCCTACGCTCTTCTGCTCGTGATATTCTGACTCTTCGTCATTATACTCTGGGTCGGACGCGCTACTTCCCCTAGCTGCGTCTCCATTGGCTTCTACGATGACTCTTCAGTCTCGATTTGGTTCTGGTGCCTTTGAATTTGCCTCATCAAGTTGCTGGCTGGTCTTCGTGCTTAGGGAAATTAGGTCTTTTAAATCTTGGTTTTCTCTGGCCAGCAGAGCTACAACATCTGCGTAAACCTGCTGGCTCTTCTTCAATTCTTCAAGCTCAGCCATCAGTCGATGTGATTGGTTGGACCCCTGATTGGGAGTCCCAGCTCGTGCTACTACGGCCATGGTGCCGCCTTCCTCCAAGGTTTTTGCTAAAGGTGGTGGAGGTTCAGCTTCGATTGTTGGCATCTCCAAATCGGGCGGAGTGCCTACCGGCACAGTTTGATTCTGTTCGTTTGTTGATGGCATTCCGAGGGTTGGCGGGTGCGCGGGTTGATGTGTTCTGGATTCATCCACCCTTTCTTTTGGTTGGTGAAGTTGATTTGTAGCAAAAGTTTTGCTGGCTTCCGCAGGCTTTGGGGCTGCCGCTGCCGTACTGTACTTTGTGAACACGTAAATCACGAAGGAATCTACATGTTCACAATCAATGTTCGTACTCTAGATACAGACTCATACTGATGATACATTTGCATTGACTCCTTGGCTCAAAACCCTCGGGTTTATCACAGCCTCGTCTAATAACATCGCGAGAGGCGTTTACGCAGGGAAAGATAGAGAAAACAAAGTATAAAAGTAAAGACTCATGGAGCATTAAGCGAATATAAAGTACTGAAATGTAAATAAGACTGGGATTTACGTGGTTCAGCACTAAGGCCTACATCCACGGGGTTGTTGTTTCACTATGTACTTGGTGATTACAGAGATAGTCGAGTGACTTTGGAGTTTACATAGGTCTGTATATTGTAAAGGAAAAACTTACACTCACAATCTTTCTCTCTCCTTCTCTCCCTAGTTTTTCCGATCCCCTCACTCTTGGTGGAGAGGGGGTATTTATAGGGTTAGAGTGTGGGGCCCATTTCTGAGGGCCGTTGGAACCTTATCTTCTTGTGTCTTGTGTCCATCACGCGGAGGTCTTCGTTCCTTACTTGATCACGCAGAGCCATCCTCGTTCGTTCCACGGGTTGATCGACACGTATGCTGCTCAGGGTGTTTAATGCGGGTAGTTGAGGCGCCTGCTCGTGTCAGACAAGTGTCTTCTGCCCCTGTCACGTCCATGTCAGTTAACCTTCTCTTCACCGTTGATCCTGGCTTCTTTTGGTGATGAGGTAAAGTAACTCTTCGGGAGTTATTTGGTGCTCCGCGGTACATCGTGTTTTCGGTACATCTTTTAACTTCTGCCCTTAGATTGGTTCGGGCAAAGATCCGACGTTGCCGGGATAGGCTTCTTGGCTATGGGTGTGTGTCATCGTGTTTTGATGACTTTGTCTGCATGCTCTCCACATATCTTCCTATATACACGTGTTTGATGATGAAATATGTACACACATCGTTGTTTTTTGAATCAGATTTCTGAGTTGTGAAACAAACGAGCCATATGAACATATGTCTATGAATTTGCCACATTCAGATATTCCCTATAAACCAGAAGGGCATAGCAGGGTCTCTAGTGACATTAGTAAGCTGGTTGGGTTCTTGGATTGTTTCGTATGCTTTCAACTTTCTCAAGGGATGGAATTCAGCAGGTTATTACAGTTCAAAACTGTCTAATCCTGCTTTTTTACGTTATTTTTTATAGAAATTGAATTCATACCCACGTTACTTTTATCCTCTACAGGTACATTGTTTGTTAATATTTTCAAGCATTTGTGGCTTGACCATTCTCTTTGTACCAAAGCTGGTACCAGAAACGATGGTCACAGTGAAAGAAACACTAATCCTAAAAACAGATGAGAAAAGTATCCACAAAGAGTCATAGACTCTCAAACAAGTACCCACTGAATTAAGAACCCTATAATTTTGGAATTGGTATCAATCTTGGGGCGAGACGAAATTCGCGAGAAACTAACAAGGCCGTGCACCTTTACTCATATGTTATTGGCAATTGCATCCCATGCACTATTGCTGGAATCACGTTTTTCAAGACTAGATTGAGTTGGATTTGGCCGTAACATGCCATCCAAAATGAGTACAAGAGCCCCCTTAATTAATAATTGGCTTGAAATTCGAGTGGATAATTCCCTCAATATACTTTTACTTATGATTTGTAACATGACTTTAGTCAGGATAGCAGCAGAGCACATTGAAAAGCTCTGTTTCGTTAACAAAATTATACCCAAAAATCCATTCATAAAAAATAAATAAAACTAATCAAGATTCCTGTATAAGAAATGGAACTGGACTTTATTGATGATTGATTGATTGATTACATTGTGGGATATCCATATTCCATCCATGGCAGATGATATCAATCTCAAATAGAAGAGCAATTCCAAAACCCCTAGCTAGAAACTAAAAAGAAAAACTTAATCAACAACTAGACCCAGTTGGATGAATTGCTCTTAATCATTATATCAGAATACTTTCAATCGCAAAACAACCACTTCCAAAGGCTTATAGCTAGAAACTGAAATCGTAAAAATTACTACATAAACCCTAAAAGAAAACTGAAAAACTGAAGGTACTCCATTATCCACCTCGCCGAGAGTCTAATCAGGGTGTGCGTGTGCCTGCCTCCTAGCTCTCTCTATTATCGTACTTCTCCACCACATGAATAACATCACAAATATTATCAGTACCCATGTAATACCCATCTCATTGTCGTAAACAAAGATATTAGCCCTTTCTACAAACGTTAAGTCCTTGATCGTCAAAGTGGATTCGATCCCATGCACAGCAATAGCTCCATTCGTAAAAAGATCAGGATGGGTGATTAGAACACCATTAATTGTAAAGTTTGAGTATGAAGTATTTGTTACCACAAGTGGTTTTTCAGATACATAAGTTGAGATGTTTGAACCAATATCTAACTTTAGAAGAGCAGAAAATGGCAAATACGATGGAATAGTGTTGTAAGCAATGATATAATCTAGATGATACTGGGATTTGTACCTCTTCATTTGGTTATCCCACAATGGATTATCAGTAGACACCAAAAAAGTCAGATTACGTTGAAAATCAGAAGGGTGAGTTAAGCACAAAAGTTTTACCCAATTCGTGTAATTCCTAGCAGACAGCAATGCTTTCACCACCATTTGTTGTTCTTTTGAAATTATATCTCGATCTAAAAAGTAGAATGGGTACCCTTCTGTCAAGCTTTGACAAAGATCATCTTCAAAAACTGCAGAGTAATCAAGATGTGATTTGATCCCATGCACCACAACAACTTGGTTCATAATCAGATCCGGATGGGTTATTTGAATTCCATTAATCATGTAATTATATTTTGAATTATCAGTAACAGTGATCGATTTTGAAGGCAAGAGGGTGTTGATTTTTGAACCGACATGAAGATTTTCAAGTTTAGAGAATGGTAGTTTTTCTGGGATGATATGATAGCGAATAGTTGATGATGAAATGGAAGAAGTGGTATTAGTGAAGAAGGGATTATCATCTGGGATGAATAGGGTTGCAGAAACTGGAAAATTGAAGTAAGGATCAGTTTTAGAGAGATCAGAGAGTAGTTCTCCCCAATGGGTGAAATCTTTAGTAGCCATTAAAGTTTCAATCATGTTATTTAAGCGTTTGTGAGTTGATGATGAAGAATCAGTAAGAGTTTGTTGACCTAAATCTCTAACTCCATGGGTTACACTAGCAATGAGAAGAAGAATTAAAGATATCATGTATACAGAAGCCATTGATGATGATGGTGGAGGTTTCATAGAGAAAGTGTTTGAGAAAATGAGACGAAAAATTGTTTATATAGAGAAGAGAGGGTGATGATGAGAAAGAATCTTTAGTAGGTTCCTTTTCACGATGAAAAGTGCAAAAACAAATTACGAGCTGGCTGTATCAAACGAATCTCTAACAGAAATTATATTTCTCTGTGTCGCTCGTGCCAGTGGTGATATGATATGGGATTTTAGCAGAAGCTAAGGAAAGAGAAAACGACAGAAAAACTGGTATTTTCTTTCAAGACGAGAATGCCAATTGGAGACTTGGATGATCTGATTTCAGGATAACATTAACGGTTCTGATGAATACGTGGCGGTACCCACTACTCCATTGAAATTCAAAATAGGGAACACCGTATTCCCTAGAATCCCTACACCCCTATAACGCTTCTGTCTCAAAATCTTTCTCTGCAGTCTGCACTCGTAAAAGTAGAATTCTCTCTTTTATCAATGACTCAATGGATCTTCCGCCAGGTGGACCAAGAATGGATGATGAAGATCCACACCCAACCTCATTTATTCACCGCAACCAAATGGTCTTTTAAACAAAGACAAAATCCAACGACCGAGATTTATGATAATAATCTAGATGGATATGTTAATCTAATCATGTCCATATTCTCCTTTATGATTACCTAGATGGTGAATTGATTTTTTCATCAGTAGCGGAACTACGAATACCTCGTGGGAGGGAATTGGGCTTAACTACAAAAAATTAAGCTCGTGATTATCCACTAAACTCGCGTTTAATATAGGGGAACTTAAGCGCAGGTCCAGAATTCTTTTTTTTCTTACCGCCAAGCCCAGAATTACTTTTCCCTACAGTCGCGCCCAACATTATTTAAAATCATTAAAAATGTGCAGAGTTCCTCAATTACCCTTCAGCGGTTTTATTAACTCCCAAAAACGGTCGGAACCACTTCTTTTCTCTTCTTCTCATTTTTTCTTCATCCGTTCTTCTCAGTTTTTCTTCATCCGTTTTTCTATTCCTATTCCTCCATAAACACTGTAACGGATGATTGATTATTGAAGTTGATCAAACCCTAAAAATCAATTTCAAACTCTAAAAAACATTAACCCTACAATTCAGTAGAACCAAAATGGAAAAAGGAAAAATGAAGTCGAAGAAACAGAAAAAACCCGGTGAGATTTATCATGAGCTTCATCTGTCAGTGTTTGATTTTGTTTTCTTTTGAATTTATTTTTTTAATCCTGAATACCCATAATTTTTTTTGAGTTATCACTTTATTCTTCTTCGATTTTAACATAATTTTCTCCTCAATGTGATTTTACCTTCCGATGTTGAAGATGAACAAGAAGAAATTGATAGTGTCGAAACACTGAAGGAGATGCAAATCAAGGCAAAGAAAGCAAATAAAGCTGCACCAAAGGAAGTATTGGGTGATGCAGATAATGAGGATGATAATACAAATGATGCCGAAGATGGTAAAATTTGCTTTGAATCTAATAAGCAATGTGTTGTCTATAAACAAGGTGCGTTGAATTCCTTCCTATTCCTGTTATGCATCAGTTATGCACCTTAACAAAAATCAATGCATGACATATTATTCAGTTCAAATATTAAATGCATGACTAGTTATGCACCTTAATAAATCAATGCATAACATGTTATGCATTGTTTAGACTTGCTGCATCACAGGTTATGCATATAAAACAATGTTGTTATATTTGTTATGCATTCCTTTGTTGTTCTAAATAGCAGTTCTAAAATGCATTTTTTTTGTTCTTTTTTTACGCAGTTAAACCTAAAACCAAATCTACAGTTCAAGGAGGTACTTATAGAGCAGGTTTCCTTGGGTAGGTCACTTTTTTAGTAAGATAAAAGACAGAAGTGGTTTCAATCCGTTGCAGGCTAACATGATGAATGTGTGTGTGTTTGGAAAGTTCTATAACTGGTTATATGCTGCAAACATGGCATACTTGGATGGTAAGAGCAACAAGCTGATGGATGAAGTCTTTCTATCATATGACCATGAAGATTTGAATCAACATTCATTCAAGTTGTCTGAAAACAAGTCCATAGCATCAACGTCTAGTGAGCTTGCTGTTACATTTTTGATTCCAAGAATTGAAGGAGACAGAGGAAATGATATGCTGACTTCGAAGGCAGAGATAGATCTGACTCAGTCACATCCCCTCGTCAAGCAATTCCCATTCAAAACAAAGCCAGGATTTATCAGCAAAGATCCCAAAGCACGGGTAACAAAGGTGTGGATAGATAATATTGAAAGGCTGGTGTTGGAAAAACTTGATAAGAAAGGTCATGAAGAGGAAGTTGTCTGCCTTATCTGCCTTTACATGCTAGTCGTCTTGTTCTTTTGTCGTTCAAGTGGAGACAATTTAGATGTCTCGTATGTTGGTTTGGTTAAGGATTTGGAAACCATGGACTCTGTCTCTTTTCCTGATCTTATTCATGAACACCTGATGGAGAGCATCAAGACTGTCAAAAGAAACAATCTTCATATCAGGAATTGTAGTGGTTGCACTATATATTCTCTTGTGAGTTAGTTTTTTTTTTTTACTTTCATAAAATCTGTCAATAAATATTACTTTCTTGGATACAGAATATCTTATTAGTTATTATTTTTTGCATCTTTGGTTGGCTGAGCATTCTAACATAGATGAGATATCATCAGACATCGTCAAGGTCATTTCCAATGCTACACCGAGAGCTGCGAAGTGGGACTTGGAAGCAATGAAGAAAGCAATGCTCAAGAAGAATATTACGTTCTTAAAGGTACCTGTTTGTGAACATTTCATGATTTATAATTGACCTTCATGCATCTATGACTGTATCTCTAAATTCCTTAAAAATGAATGCATAATAAGTTACGTTAGCAAAAAATGATAACTGCATAATAAGTTATGCCCTTAATAAATCAATGCATAACATGTTATGCAGCCTAATATATGAATGCATGACCGGTTATGCATTTTTCAATATTGAAAATGAGTTAAGCAGGGTTGTGTTTTTAAATGCATAATAAGTTATGCACCTTAACAAAAATCAATGCATGACATATTATTCAGTTCCAATATTCAATGCATGACTAGTTATGCACCTTAATAAATCAATGCATAACATGTTATGCAGCCTAATATATGAATGCATGACCGGTTATGCATTTTTCAATATTGAAAAGGAGTTAAGCAGGGTTGTGTTTTTAAATGCATAATAAGTTATGCACCTTAACAAAAATAAATGCATGACATATTATTCACTTCCAATATTCAATGCATGACTAGTTATGCACCTTAATAAATCAATGCATAACATGTTATGCAGCCTAATATATGAATGCATGACCGGTTATGCATTTTTCAATATTGAAAAGGAGTTAAGCAGGGTTGTGTTTTTAAATGCATAATAAGTTATGCACCTTAACAAATCAATGCATGACATATTATTCAGTTCCAATATTAAATGCATGACTAGTTATGCATTGTTTAGATTAGCTGCATCACAGGTTATGCATATAAAAAATGTTGTTATATTTTTTATGCATTCCTTTGATGAGTGTCATTAATCATGTTGCAGTATAATGAGAAATTTAGAGATGAGTACAGTGCAATGGAGATGGAATTCTGTGAACCAAGAAAACCAAGAAAAAGGAAAGAGATATATGATCTCGTCGCAATGAATCTTGAAGAGAACAGGGACAAGTATGAAGAAGCATTTCTGGATGCGATTAAGATCATTGAACAAGAAACGTGTCCACCCGATTGTGCTGAAGCAAGGTTGCAGATCATTGAAGCAAAGCTGAAAGACATGAAGCAGACTCAGGAGAGGAATAGACAGAGTGGAGTAGACTTCAATGAAAAGTTGTATAATTACGTGAAGGAATTGCTCGTTGATTGTGGCAACATAGAAGTGCAGGAGGAGTCGTCAGGTGGACCTAGTGTCAATGTATCATCAGCTGAGCCAAGCGACCCACTGAGCCAAAACTTGCCAAGGAATGAGACTCTTGTTGAACTGGTATCTTCAACTGAACCACCTACACAAGAATCAGTTCCAGAAGTTATCAGACTCGATAGCCAAGACCAAACGGCTAGTCAAGGTATCCAGTCTTCACCTTTCAAGTTCATGGACATGGAAAAAGCTGTTAATCTCTCCAGCGACGACAAGGAAACAGAAACTCAAGTGGAATTGGAGACAACACCAAATATAGCAACAACACAAGAAAGACTTGAAGCACAGGAAAGAGACTTTTTGGCCGGTGGTGATGATGACATTCTTCCAGAAACTCAGAAGAAAGCAGAAGAATATGTGGTGCCCACATTTAATCTGCATTTATCACAACCTGCTGCTGCAATTAAAGATGATGCTGGTGGACCACAAGAGCAAGCTGAAAATCTGCAACAACCCGCTGTTGAGATACCACAACATCAAACTGAAGAACCACAACAACCAGAAGAGCCAGTGGCTGAAAAGCCACAACAAGTAGCTGTTGAGATGGTTGTTGATGCAGAGAAGGAGATGGTGGTTGAGAATCCTTTAACTCCTGGTGCCACACAAGATGCTGAAAAAGAAAAAGGCTATAATGAAGATGCTGAGATGGAGACCGTTTCAAAAAACCTGGTACCTAAAATATAACTTTTATTATGGTATTTTTATTAATGTCAAATCAACTATGTACTACTTATTATTTTTAATCAACTATAAACTGTTTACTATATTGTTGTTTTGTTGTTTAATCAACTATTTACTTAATTTCATAATAAACTGTTTATATCTAACACATTTTGGTTACATGAATCTCTAGGAAGAAGACGTAGGAGGGGAGTTTGTACCAAGAACAAATTTTTGAAGAGGTCACCATTGAAGAAAAAGTCAGTATTGAAGCGAAAAGCAAACAAGGCAGAAGAGGATGGGAAGCAACCAGGAAGCAAGGTAAGAATCAAGGAAAGGACAATGGAATCAAAGGACAACCAGTGTACTACTCAAAGATTGTGAGCTAGGGAAGCAGAAGAAGCAAAAACAAGCCTGATGAGAATAAAGTTGAAGAAGAAAATCCCCGTACGTCTGCTGGCTTGCCGTTCAGAAAATTACCTCCGCTGGAAACAATGGAATGCTTTCAAGATTACAAGGATACAATAGAACCAGCCATGATGGAAGTACTGGAGACATACTTTGAGAATGCCAACAGCCTGTAAGTACATCAAAATTACATTTATGCTTGTTTGCATAATATGTCATGCAGCTCCCAATGTTTAATGCATGGTTAGTTATGCATTGTTTAAAATATCTACATCACATGTTATGCATCTCCAATGTTTAATGCATGTTCAGTTATGCAAAAAATGTTGTTATATTTATTATGCTTGTTTAAGAAATCAATGCATTACAGGTTATGCTTCTTATGAAATAAATGCATAACAAGTTATGCTTAAAAAAACCCATGCATAACACAACCCTCTAGTTTATGGTTCTGCCGCATGTCACTTGAATAAAACATCTCACCAATTGTGTCTTATGTCATCTGCAGAAATTCGTCTTGGAGTATCATAGAAGGAGAAGACCCGTACTTGTGGGATATTCGGATTCACGGAGATATAATAAGGCATCTAATGAACAACGAATACTTAGAAGACCAAGTATTACGCTACTACAGTTATAGGTTGTTCAAGAAGCGGGAAAATGAAAAGATGGATGATAGTGTTGAACATAGGTATGCGGAGTCTGCATTCATGACGCCAGATGCTTGGGTAAGTCAAGAAAATAAAATCATTTTGCTACATAACAAGTCATTCCGGCATATTATCTTATGCCCATATAATTACTTCAGCATAAAACGTTATGCAACTAGATTGAACTGCATAACAAGTTATTCAGCATTGTTTTCTACACCTGTTGTGCACCCTTTCAATTGCATCCACTAACTTTTTTTTCCTAAAAAATATTTCTTTTGTAGTTCTTTGTTAAAACATAGAGAAAGATGGGATTGCCAAATTTGTTGGAGAATTCATCTTGAATCTCCCTATTGAAGTTGAGAGAATGTTCATTCCAATGAACTATATGACAAAGGAAAACCCTGCTGGTACACATTAGACATTGTTAGAGTATGACTTTTCAGAGGGTGAGTGAAACTACTATAACAGTGTTGAAGGCTATAAATCTAACTGCAAGAAACAAGCTCTCATAATGGCAAAGGCTTGTATGCCATATTTGATCCAAAGATATGATGAACTGAATCTAACACCACAAATCGTGGATATAAAGCGGGAACCGGTTGTATACAAGGATATTTTTACCAAGATTGTTCCTGAACAAGGTCATCACCCCGACTGCCTCATATTTATATACTATTATATGAAGATGAGCATGAAGTCTCAAGTCAGGGACAAATGGCTGAAGTTGGGAAAGGAAGATGCAGTAGAAAAAGCCAACAAGAAAAGAGTAAGTCTGGTATTGAAAATGCTGACGGATCTTAGAAACAGTTGGGCGATAGATGCCAATGAAGACATCTGGGATGATATTGCGCTTCAATGTGATGAAGTTGAGCGTCAAATGTGAAGCTGTGCATAATAGAAAGGCTCAAACATAACTTTTTTTTAACAACCTGTGTGTTGTTGGTAGGTTTAGAAATTTAACTTGGGAGTGAAAACTAATGGGAAAGTAGTTAGTAGTTCTTGTCAGAACAACTTATGTTATCTTATCTATGTTTATATATATATTTATTATATATCAATGCTGGTTTCAGTGCTTCTATTTGCTGCAATATTATTTCATTTAACTGTACCATGATATAAATCTTACAAGGAAAATGAAGGAACAACAGGTTACATATAAACATCTAAATAACAAGTTATGCAACAAAATAAACCTGAGGAATAACATGTTATTCCTAATAAAATAAATGTGCATGACTTGTTATGCAGACGCATGACTTGTTATGCAGATGCAGATGCATGAAGGAACCACATTTGCATGAGTCGTTATGACGCCATCTTTAAAAGAATAAATGCATAACAGATCGTGCATCGTCGAAAAACAATGCATAAGAGATTATGCATCATAAAAACTAATGCATAACAAGTTATGCATCATAAATACTAATGCATAACAAGTTATGCATCATCAAAAACTAAAGCATAACAAGTTATGCATCATAAAAACTAATGCATAACAAGTTATGCATCATCAAAAACTAAAGCATAATCCATTATGCATTTAAGAATAAAAATGAAAACGTTATATGATAGAAGCACAAAAACACACAGTGCAAACAAAAAGTATTTTTCATAAAACCAATACAAAAAAGAAACTAAGTACAGAAAAAGTACTTGTTCATAAAAACTAATACATAAACTAATGAAAGAAAAATGAATAAGGTTCAAAGATAAAAGTAATAGTCTGAAGAAACAAACAAGATAATTGCTCTTCTTTAACTTCTCTTAGGCTGCTTCGGCGGCTTCGGAGGCTTCTTGTAACAGGTAAGATTCGTACATGTTTGCTTGTTATGATAACCAAGCTCAAAACAATTACCACAGCGAATAGCTCTCCTGGGCGGCTTCTCATATCTGCTCAAATTCCTATTAGCTTGTGGTCTCCCTGGCGGCCTCCTAACATCAGGTACATCGATAATATCATTACCTTCATAAACTTCAGGCCTGTTATAGTTCGGAATAGGATGAATTGCATAACTGTAGGCATTATTGAAGTATGAAGTAGTGAAATAAGGTTCAACAAAATCATATGGATTAGAAACATACATTGTTATCGATGCGAAAGCATGCACACATGGAAACCCATAGACGCGCCACCTCTGACAGGTACATGTCCTTGCCTCAAGGTTAACACTATGAGAACTGTCCCCTCCTTCCACTTCATAAACATGAGTATCAGACTGTATAACCAGCCAGGTTAAACCCCCATCAATAAGAGCCTTCATCTTATTTTCATTCTTCGGTGTGAGAATTGTTATGAAACTATTACCCGTATTACGCCTTTCTGACATCATACTCATCACATCCTTCCTTATCTGATCCAGAAGAGCATTTGCAGGGAGCTTCTTGTGTACCTTCATCCAACTATTGAAGGATTCAACAAGAGTAGAAGATGTCCATACCTACAACCATGGAAAAAGGCATTTGACCACTTCTCTGGAGGAATATCTTCAATATAGTCGGCAACCCAACCACAACCAAGACCCCTAATAGTAGCGATGGCAGTTTGGAAACCTTCGCGACTAAGAGCACAAGCAGCAGCTTGAAATGAATCAATAACTGCAGCATACCTTTCGTCAGATGCACTAATAGGTAAGTTCATCTTAAGATGATAATAGCAGAAACTATGGAAGGCTCCAGGAAAGTAAAATGGAATCGCTCTCTTTAATCCTTCTGCACGATCAGATAAAAATGTGATTGCCCTTTGATCATGATCAAGAACATTACTCAAATTCCTCATGAACCATTCCCAGTTATCATTATCTTCACCAGGTACCAGGGCCATGGCTAGTGGGAAGAATCTTGCACAGAAAAAAATATAAAATCAAGCCAGCGTCTACATGAAGTATGTGCAGCTAAAAAAATGCATAATGGATCATGCATCTAAACTAAATAATGCATAAGACATTATGCATCTAAAATAAAAAAGGATGCATAACCAGAAAAGTGAAAACAAATAATGCATAATGTCTTATGCATCTAAACTAAATAATGCATAAGACATTATGCATCTAAAACAAAAATGATGCATAACCAGAAAAGTGAAAACAAATAATGCATAAGACATTATGAATCTAAACTAAATAATGCATAAGACAGTATGCATCTAAAACAGAAATGATGCATAACCAGAAAAGTGAAAACAAATAATGCATAATGTCTTATGCATCTAAACTAAATGATGCATAAGACATTATGCATGTGCATAAAAAAGGATGCATTATCAGAAAAATTACCATTTTCAGCATTGATAGCGGTTGCAGCCATGAGGCATCCTCTATATGTCCCTGTAAGAAAGGTAGCATCGACATAAACCATGGGTAAAAGGTAACGGTAACCATGGATGCATGCCTCTAAAGCAATAAAAAAACGCACAAACTTATTTGAAGGTGCCTCATCTTCTAATTCAGCTGAACTATCCTCGTTCGCTTCAGGTTCATCCGTTTGAACTTGAAAATCAATCCAACTCCCAGGATTTGTGCTGCGAATGGAATCTACATACCATGAAAGATGCGAATACAACATGGATTCATCACCAAATGTATCCTCATACACTTTCTCTCTTCCGTTGTAAGCTTGGTAGTATTTCACATTGATCCCGTAGCTAGTTTTGAAAAACTTTTCCAAATCAGATGCTTTGAAACTCGGATCACTTCGGATTTCATCCTTGATCAGACTAGAAACAAATTTACTGCTGAGCATGTGGAAAAGCCTTTCAGTTCCAACACCACAGGTATGGCTGCTCTCATATTTCTTAATCTTAAGCATCCTGTTTTCAACTTCAATAGCACAAACCTTATACTCCCAAGGGCAATTTTCTTTTGAGCATTTTGCATAGAACCTGTTAGGTTCATTCTTCTTATATACAAGAACACGCCCAGCTTTTAACTCGTATTTCTTCACTACGATACGTACCTCTACTACACCTCCAAAAAATACTTTACCAACTTCACCAAGTAATTTATCCCAACCTTCAGTCCTAAGAACCTTGTTAACAGGAACAGAACCATCTTCAAGGAAATTCACCATAGCTTGTTCGGGTTCAGGTTCTATTACACGACTACTTGAAGCTCTACTACGACTTCTGGAAGAATTACAACCAACTTAGACAAGTAAATCAAAGCTCTTCTGACCTTTACAGTGGCAACGAGATACAAAACATTGAAGCAGAATATCAGAATCAACTCGCACAAACTTGCTTCCATCATTAAAGGAAAATCTGACATGATGCGGTAATAAACGAGTCCAGTTCTGGCAAACGGCTGTCTTCAAAGACTCCAAAGTTGTGTTGACATCAACAGGATGTGCTAAGAATTCACTGAAGTAGTGAATTAAAGCTAGTGCACTACCAACAGGCATTTTCACCCTGCAAAACACAAAAGAGAAAAAACCAAACATATGTATCCTGCATATTCCTTCACAAAAATTCTTACTCAAAATTAAAAGATCAAATCAACAACAGCAAACAATCTACATTAACCATAATCAGATGAGAAATCAACAGGATATCAAAATCAATAACAGATAACAGATCAAAAATAAGAATGGAAAAACAAATCAAATAAAAAATCCAACAGAACAGAAGCAAAACCTAGTAAATTGGTATGTCAACATCGGAACATGAAATCGAAACAAAAAAATTTAATCGAAAAGATCTACATTGATGTTAACAAATTCAAAACCTAGAAAATAAACAAAAATTCAAAAACAAGCTTAAAAGATCTAAAAAACGATTCGAAAAACTAAATTAAGCTTCGGAAACCTAAAATAATAGATCCTAATCTTACAGAAACTAAAACATAGAATCGAATCAAGATTAAACAAAAATTAGAATCAAGATTGGAATAAAAACGAACGAACCTGAAGCTTTGCTGAGTAAATTGAATCTCTCTCGGTAATCAAGGACAAGTGAGGCTAAAGCTTGTTGAGTAAATTGAATCAATCTCTCGATAATCAATCTCTCGATAATCAATCTCTCGAAAATAAACAGGATTTTGAAACTGAAAGTGAGGCTAAACTAGGAAATAAAAAAGAAAATAAACGAATTTTGAAAACTCTGGGCCTGCAAATAATTTGTTGGCTGCTTTTGGGTGCGCCGGTGAGATTTTGTGAGGGTGGGTTTCACAGTAGAAAAATGTGTAAGAATGGGTCTCCCTGTAGTTTTCACTTTAATATATCTGAATATTAAAATTTGGTATTAATGCATCAAAATATCCTCATATCTCAGACAAGGCTACAAAATCGTTATTAACCGATTGTCGATAATATTCACCTTGTGCATAAATTTTCCTCTTCGCAAATGAATATCCATAAAACTCATTAAACTATATATGAATTCAACATCTACTTAAGTCATTAATCTATGTGATTATAGTTGGTACTACAGATGGGTGCCATTGACACACTTCAGGTCTCTCTGATCAAATCAACACCAACACTTAATGTTACTAATCATACTTAAGTTATGCATATTGCTAGTCGACGTGAAATATGCATGGACATTATCCACGCAGTCTTTCACCATCATAGATCATAGTCACAACTCATTACCGTACGAACTCTCCACCTGCAAACACTAATGACTATACGATTGTTGGAAATAATATGCGGTTCCCGTTTCTCGGAAATCATAATTATGCGACAAACAAAATACTAACAAGAATAAAGTTATAAAGACTTATCGGATTGGTTGATCGAGGCGAGGTAATCCTCTTTCCTTAAAGACAATTCATCCCCGCATACGGTTCTACGGATGTCGCCTTCCAAGATACAACGATCACGCCTTATAGTAAGTAGCACTACAATACTTTTAGGCCAGCAAATGTTAACGATTACTGTGCTCTTAAATGACTCTGACTCTTGACATAAAGACTTGTTTTCTGCTTTTCAAAAACTTGTGAAAAATCCATACAAAACAACTCTAAGAGATGGGCTTATATGGAGTCAATAGTGACTCTACAAGTAGGGCTGTCAATGGATGTTAACGTAACGGACATTGTCTCTTCCGCTGCCGCTACCATTAAAAATTAGCGGATATCCGTTATCCGTTAAGTTACGGCGGAAATAGGAAAATCAAAACGTTGCCGTTACGTTGGATTTATCGGATAACGGATATTTATCCGTTACCATCTGGTACAAACTGAAAATAGGCTAAAAACACATATTAGCTATTAAATCCAACAAAACAGGTTCTAAATCCATGCCACACACACACAAAAACAGACATACAAATATTCAGATGTTCTAGGCTTCTAGCAAAAGAAAAAATCATGTTTTTTGAAAAGAAAAAGACATCTCCATGACTCCATCTCCATTTGCTGCGACAAGCCAACAACTGCAAATGCATTCCTCCTCTAGGCTCCAGCTCCATACTCTCCACTACCAGTGCCAGGTGCCAATTGTATCTGCAACTGCATCTGCAACTGCAAGTGCATTCCTTCCACCTTGCTCCTTAGTCCTGAACTTCTGCATTTTGAAAGGAAAATCAAAAGTGTTAGACATTTTAAGCTGGAAGTGTCATTGTCAGTGCAATAAGCATCTAAATTGCAAATAAAAGATTAAGATGTAAGGAAACTTACCAGTAACACAACTATCACTGTCACTGACAAAATCAACCCACACATCAGACCTTACTGAGCGCAGTTTTTTCTTCTGTTCAGCTATAACTGGGTCTTCATCTACTTCTACATCTTCTTCTCTAGGACGAATTGCAGGTGTAACAGAAGCAGGTGTTGAATTAATTCCAGAACCTTCAACTTGGTTGGATGCAGCAGCAGGTAAATGTGATGTAACTGACAATGAGAGATTTTGTGAAGACCCAACATGGTTTGATGCTCCTCTTTCGCTTTGGGACATGATTAATTTCACAATTTTGAAATTATGAACCCTAATTTCAGAAACCCTAATTCCTAAATTGAAAAACTGAGGAAGATTGAAATTAAAGTCACAGGAAATTGAAGAAGAAAACACTAAATTTCGAATCACTAATTACACTCACACAAGATTTCTATAGAGAAAACGATGATTTCTCTCTTTTTCTCTCTGTTGAAACTGAAGTGAAGAAGAAGAGAATGAACTGAACTCATTCGAGTTTCGACGATAAACAAACACAACACAAGTGAAAAAATTTACACGTGCAATACACACGTTAGCGGATAACGGAACTAAACCTAACGGAAATGCACGGTTCCACTATCGTTACGTTAAGAAGGGATTATCCGTTAACTTATCGGTATCAGATATCCGTTTACTGCTATGTCGGACGGTAGCGGTAACGGCTAACGGATTTTCGGTATCGGCTAACGGAAAGTCGGTATCCATTGACAGGCCTATCTACAAGGTGTCTTTTCACCAATAAGTGACTCTCCATGGCCAATGGTGACTCTCCATAACACCTATTCATGACTAGGTGTCTTACGGTGAAAGGGCATAACCCAAACACATCTCTTGGAGTTTAATATTTAAAATCAATTTTCACTCACATAAATAATTTTAATCAAAAATTCCAACAATCCCCACATGAGTGAAAATACGGACTCAACAAAACTTACAAACTTTTAAGAGCACAAGCAGAAAATATAATGCATCGGTAAATGGTAGCTTTTGGCTTTGAACCAAACCTAGTGAAGATCTACCGGATTTACTAGCCAATCAGTGGACGCGATGTCGTTGAACTGTTAGCCGTTGATGTAAATCGATACAATAAATCTCACACATTATATCTCCTTATAATCGTCAAATTCTCGGTTGTGTTCATTTCGGCCCTGAACGTTCTTGGAATTCTATGAGTGCTCTAGATTAACCTAGCCTTTGAAGTTATCATAGAAGCAGCCCCACTTCTCACTCATATAGGTGATCTCCTATTTGAAAGTATCCTGCCATACTTTTCTTAGTTAGACTAAGCCATAGGAATCATTAAGAGAAAATCTCAACCTCTTACGTGACAGGCAACACTAACTCTTATCATAGGAATGGGAAAGAGGAAATCTCTTTCAGTGTTATCTGGTGAGTTCGTCACAACTTAGTTTGCCCTTTTGAGCCTAGACCATGGGATCTCCAATCGCTTAGGTTAGGTTACCGCTACAACTTACTCTTTAATAAGGCTATAAGTCCATTCCCCTCGATAATGCAATTATAAGCTCTCTCAAGAATTTTTATCCACTATCGACTTGATACAATTCTCAAACGTTATTTCTTTTAAAAGTGCGCACATTTGAGAGCAATTGCTTTATGGTATTGCGTTGACCTTGTATTTAAAAGGAAGGTACCATAATACCATTTTAGACACCCCACATTTTGATGAATTTGTCAATGTAATACTCTTGTTATATGACGACCACCCCCACAATTCTGTGGTGCACTGGCTCAAAATATTCATCACTTATTTTCTTACTTAGCTAGATAGCTAGGTGCCAAATTATCCGATTCTCATAATACTTACTAATGAGAAATACAGATTCCAAATATTTCCAAATGATTCCCTTAATCAACTTATAAAGATATCTTGGAATCTCTAACCCCCACATTTGGAGAGTATTAAACTGTACATACTAAGAGTCCTCGCAATACATTTATCTTATCCCCCAACATTTCAAGCCATCTTCTATGTTAATGAACTGCCCCTCGCTCATCCAAGGGGCGATGACAAATTTCTCAATACCGTGAAAGTTGATCACAGCTCACTAGTACTGGAATGTTCTACTTATTCCATACAAGCGACTGTACAGCTACAGTACATACCTTTCTTATAAAGCACCAATCGGTGGCAGGGGCACATCCATAATCAAGTGATGAACAAATGGCCCATCAAACCAGTTACTGGCCCAAGGTATGCATCTCTTATGCAATTAAATCATCAGGATTTAAACGAGAATTCAAAATCCTAAATGAATGTTTCAGGACGTCTCGTTTCTCGGCGAAAGAATGACAAAAATGAGATCATGGATCATCAATAGTCATATTTGAACCTCTCAAAATACTTCAATCTGATGATAACACCGGGGCCATCTACTTCATCCCCCACATTTCATGACTTTCTCTGGTTGTCATGAAACCAACGGGAATTACTTTTTGTAACCACCATAAGGAATCATTATCAGTTACTGTAAAACCATGAATAAAGATTCAATCAAACCTTTAACTGATAAAGAATTCTAGTTGTGTTACTTGTGTACTCAAAACACCAAGTCCCGTTTTGGTTCACGTAAAGTGAACCAATGCACATAGTAATGGATCTCCATTTGCAGCGCCAGGTTTCGCCACACATTTGTAATCGCAGATTTTCTTATGCGATTCACGATGTAAATGTTCACTGTATCTATACGGTGAATACCAACAGGCTTGTGATTTAAGTATCACATTCCGTTCCCTACATTAAGAATGGATTCCTTTCCCTAGCATTTGGAAATGCATTCCTTCTCCAAGGGTCATCAATTTCTTATTCATGTCAACCTAGCCACGAACAGACACAAATTTAGAAACTCTAGGATTTGATAATTCAAATCCAGAGATTTGGAAAGATGCATTGTTGCATCTTTTCATACCAAAGGATACAAGCAAGGGAAATTCCCAATGGAGATAGATAGATATAGGAAAGAGATCGGTTGGATTTGCATATCAATTAATTCAAAATCTTTACAGAGAAGTGCTGATGCCTACCAACTTCCACCAATTGACACCATCAAAAGATGTCGTTACACAGAGTCGAGTGCATGACTCAAAGCTTAATGCGTTCATATTACAAATGAACCGACACATTAAGTAGGCACCTTTTGCACAAGCGATAATCTGAACAATCCAAAAAAATTTAAATCATGTATCTTCATGCCAAATTTGTTTATGTTTCAAAATTATTCCAACTAACCGTTCACATGGCAGTTACCGTGATCAGCCATGCAAAAGGATACAACGTTTAGCCACGTGAAAGGATGCCACCGTTTCTGAGTGTGCCGAATCACCCATGCACAATTTATTTCCGAAACAAATAAATAACAAGATTCAAGATATACAGTGATGCATTTGATCATACACTTTCCAGGAAAATTTCAAACCATCATACTTCTCAGTACTGTTAAGCAACAACATGCTGATTAATGCAAAATGACAGTACCCACATGTTTCTTACATCAAGAGCATCATTATGCAGTAAAAGCGATTAGCAAAAACCGTAACTGATCACCGATATCAAATTTCTAAGAAACCAAAAACAAGGAAGAGAATTGTCTTTAAGATTGTTGGAAATAATATGTGGTTTCGGTTTCTCGGAAATCATAATCATGCGACAAACAAAATACTGACAAGAAGAGAATTAGAAAGACTTATCGGATTGGTTGATCGAGGCGAGGTAATCCTCTTTCCTTAAAGACAATTCATCTCCGCATACGGTGCTCACGGTTCTACGGATGTCGCCTTCCAAGATACAACGTTCACGCCTTATAGTAAGTAGCACTACAATACTTTTAGGCCAGCGAATGTTAACGGATTACTGTGCTTTTAAATGACTCTGACTCTTGACATAAAGACTTGTTTTTTGCTTTTCAAAAACTTGTGAAAAATCCATACAAAACAACTCAAGAGATGGGCTTATATAGAGTCAATATTGACTCTACAAGGTGTCTTTTCACCAATAAGTAACTCTCCATGACAAATGGTGATTCTCCATAACACCTATTCATGACTAGATGTCTTACGGTGAAAGGGCATAACCCAAACACATCTCTTGGAATTTAATATTTAAAATCAATTTTCACTCACATAAATAATTTTAATCAAAAATTCCAACAACAATAACCCTCCGGTATGCATGAGCTTATAGAATTCTTTGTGCTCATGCACTGGTGCACGCTTATAGAAAATTACCACCTGAAAAGGCTATATATCAGTTTCTAAGTTGTGTATTGGGAACCGTGGGTGTCTCGAAAGGAGACGATTATAACAAACATTTAGAAACTTAATAAGTAGGGGTAATTTAGTAAATATGCCCTACTTAGACTAAGTTCTATGGGCTAGATTGAGCTGTTAGATTGGCAGCTAGATTAGCAATCCATGTCAACTAGGGCAACCTCCTAAGTCCTATGGAAGTGATAATATAGCAGCTAGATTAGCAGTCCAAGTCATCTGGGACCACTGTCCAGCGCTGTTTGGTTCAGCGTTTTAAATTTCAGCCGTCATATCAAATTTTGTGATCCGTGTGATTTTTGTGAGCGCTGAACCATTCAGCGTTATGGTCACTTTTTGAGCGCTGAACCATTCAGCGCTTTAAATTTCAACCGTCAGATCAAATTTTGTGATATTTGTGATCCGTGTGATTTTTGTGAGCGATAAACCATTCAGTGTTATGGTCACTTTTTGATTCAACGCTTCAATCTCGCTGCTAGTTCAACTGCGAGCAAATGCTAGGAGAGAGAACTAGCTGCTAGGAGAGAACTAGTGTTAACTTTCAGATCACACTTCTTTTTTTATTTGCAACACTTAACAGTCAATCTAGCAGCTCAATCTAGGCGATATGACTTAGCCTTATTGCCGTAACCATTGCAAACTACCCAGCTGGCTCCACCTGATGTAGACATACGGGGCAAGAGTTGCTTTCATGCAACCAAGTAATCAGACAAGCTGAATGAAATATATGCGAGCACGGCATGTTGCTTATGTCGGATCCATCTATAGTCCCATCCAAGCATACTGCACAACTAGTGGCGCTTCTGCTTTCGTTACTGTCTCCATTGTTATATCTATATTCCTCTTTCTTCAATCCATCAATAAACGATTTTGCTGCGAATCCTTCTTATATTGTCAATAAACAATATCATCAATCAAATCATGCTCTTCTTCTACATCCGAATTCTCATCCATTTTGATTACCAAATGTGCAGTAACGCGAAATCAACCAGCTTGTTTTTCTGGAACTTCATATGCACGATTCAAAACACAGTCTGTAACGAAATCAACACAGCCCGGATCCAGGCCTTCCAAATACAAAAGCATACCAGCTATGGCGTCTTTAACTAAGTCCACTTCGACTAAAGACAGTCCGTTACCTCCTACGGTTTGATAACAGGAAAACTGCAGAACAATTTTGAGCTGAGGAAGTGATGGGTTGTTTTCAAGCTCAATACATTCAACATGACAAGAACAAGAGACGGCTACGTGAGCACAAGGATGATACTCGAAGTGATGTTCCATCATATGGTAAATAAAACTTGCATTAGCAATTGAATTGAAGAAAAAGTTAAAAAAAAAAAAGTGGTGAAGAATGACAAGAAAGGTTCATGGCTCTGTAGTCTGTACCTCTATTTATAATAAAGGAAGTTTCCCAAAACAATGCAAATTCCTGATTGAGCAAGAACCAGGTCCCCTAATACAGAAACGCAAAGACGGAGCTGCGCGCCCCTAAGCCAAGGTAGCCCAACCGCCCTAATTTCACCAGCTAAAAAAAAGGGAGAAAGAAATATCGGAGGCAATCGTTCTACTTGAACAGCTGAGGAAATGGGTTTTGGAAACATGGGAATTTTGTTGATATCATATGTTCGTAGGTAAAGTTTATATGGGGGAAGTGTTATGGGTTGGCCTTAAATTAAGTTAACAATCACCGTGTTTTCGCAGACGTGAATAGTTAGGAACCAATTGAAGGGTATTTGGCTTTTGCAATATAATAATCTTTTTTTTGATCGGTACTTTTGTAATAATCTTGACTCTTTGAATAGCAAGGTTTCTATTCACATTTGATTAAGGATGTTTTACTGATGAGCGTCGCACTGATTCGTGCTATACATCTTTGTACATTACGTCTGGGAAAAGGAAGAGCTCCTGTAAGTTTCCATCCTGCTGCAAGAAGAATGGGTCTCCCTTCTTGTGCTTTGACTGATGAAACTTTTCAGATTATAAATGCTGAATGCCACTTACTTTCTTATGTTATTATTCTTCCAATTTATTTTCGTCGCATATAAAAGATACGGAGTATGTTTTTCTTCTTTAGGGGCATTTCTAGGAAATACTGGTAGTAAGTTGCTGGACGATTGTGGCATTGTGCTCTCGGACAACTTTTGATTGCTGGTGCTATAGCTGGCTGTGCGCTGGATGGTGCTGAAGGGCGACAACGGATAGAAGCATGGCTGTTCATGATCAATGGATTGGTAAATTCTGAGCAATTTGGTACGCCATTTCTTTTCCTTGTTTGATTGGCAAAGTTAGTAATACTGAAAGACAGGTAAACTGTGTGCACACAATTACAACTTTAAAAAAGCGTGTAGCTTAAAGCAAAAACAACATCACAAAATATAAAACTAAAAAGAAAGAGAAGGGCAAGGTTCACAAGGACATCAACTTGTGTGACCACTGTCAGAATTCAAAAGCAAAATGCAATCCAGCAACTAATTATAGAAAAGACAAACTAACATTTTACCTCAAATGATGGCGATTGTGAACCAGTACTCTGTGATGTGACAATTTGTTGTGTTGGCTGCCTCATTTGCTTCAAATTGACTTGGGAAAGTAAAGCGTTGATTTGGGTTCCCGTGAGTATTTCTTTGTCGAGTAGAACATTAGCTAGTGCATGGAGTTCTTCGCTGTGGGTAGTTAGAATTGTCTTTGCATTATTGTAAGCCCTGTCCAGGAATCCTCTAACCTCTTCTTCTATAAGAAGTCTAGTTTCAGTGCTCATACTCCTCCCATTATCATCATAATCGTGAGCTACAATCCCAACTGCTTTGCTCATTCCATATTTCGTGACCATTGCTCTTGCTAAAGATGTTGCTTGCTGGAGATCAGAAGATACACCAGAAGTAACTTCACTTTCGCCAAATATAAGTTCCTCCGCTACTCGTCCACCCATACAAACATCTAGCCTAGCAAGCATTTGTTTGCGAGAAACATTAGTCTCATCTTCGTCGAGCAATTGTGCTACCATTCCGAGAGACATTCCTCGTGGAACTATTGTTGCTTTGTGAACTTGACGAGCTCCATCTGTGTGGATGGCTACTAAAGCATGACCACCTTCACGAAAAGCTGTTAATTTTCGAGATTCATCAGAAATAACTGCTGATTTACGTTCACTTCCCATTACAATCTTATCATTTGCATGTTCCAAGTCAGTCATGCTCACTTCTTTAGCACCATCCTTTGCGGCTTTGAGAGCTGCAACGTTCACCATATTTGCAAGATCAGCACTTGAGAACCCAGGTGTTCCTCTGGCAATAATACTTAGATCAATATCTACTCCTTTAAGAACCTGTCAAATGTTATGGAGTTTGTGAGATCCCCACAAGTCAGGCGTATAGTTTCATGCAATTAAACATTGGACAGCAGAGCTGAACATCGAAAATAATCCAACACTTCCGCCGAGGGGTTTGATTCTTACCCTTGAAAATTTAACTCACCCAAGCAGAAAACTATACCAATTGTTAAGTATAAACTATTTGTACCTTAAAGGTTGCCAGTTTGTACTGAAATTATACACGAAAAATAAATAAAAATATTTGTTACCTTAGACATGTGAGATTCCAGTATCTGTCTCCGTCCTTCAACATCTGGGTTGGGAACAATAATATTACGATCAAAACGTCCAGGTCTTACAAGTGCTTTATCCAAAGACTCGGGGAAGTTGGTTGCAGCAATTACAATAACTCCATTATTTTGTTTAAAGCCATCAAGCTCGACAAGAAACTGATTCAGTGTCAGCGAGCCTTGCGGATCTTTGGGGTTACGGCTCCCTCCAATTGCATCTATCTCATCAATGAAATTAATACATGGAGACCGCTTCTTTGCTGCAGCAAATAGATCCCTCACTCTCCTTGATCCCACACCAACAAGCATTTCGTCAAACTCACTCCTGCTTTTGTAGAAGAATGGTACTTGGGCTTCTCCAGCAATGGCTCTTGCTAACATGGTTTTACCTGTCCCAGGTGGACCAATAAGCAAAATCCCCTTAGGGAGCTTACATCCTAGGCTCGTAAACCGCTGAAACAATAAAAACACTGAATATATAAGAACCTTGATTCAACGGAGAAAGGTTTAATATAGTTCAGTGCATGCAAGAAAAATTCAAAAATATATGATACAATAAAAGTTGAACGAAGTCTCCACTTTTATTTTACAGCGAAAGAAGGTTTAGACAATCGTATTGTCCGTAACATTTTTTGAAATTTTAGGTGCAACTCTCTCAGCATACATGCGGAGATGAAAAACAGGATTCATGTTCCCAGATCAAAACTGGACGTGTAACTGCCTTTACGTACCTTAGGATCACGAAGATAATGGACAATTTCTTCTAGCTCGGCTTTGACCTTGTTGGAATTTTGTGTCAAAAATTATTATGCGAGTGAAAATTGGTTTTGGAAGTTTGAATTTCAGGAGGTGTGTTTAAGGGTCAAGCCTTTTCACCATAAGACACTTAGTGCACAAGTGTTATGGAGAGTCACCATTAGACATGGTGAGTCACCTATGGATGAAAAGACATCTTGTAGAGTCACCATTTACTCTATATAAACCCATCTCCTAGTTTTGTTTTTACACAAGTTAGAAGAGAACAAAAACAAATTTTTGAAGTCAAGAATCAGAGTCACTTAAGAGCACAGTAATTGTCAACATTCGTTGGCCTAATGGTATTGTAGTGCTACTTACTATAAGGCATGATCGTTGTATCTTGGAAGGCGACATTCGTAGAAGCGTGAGCACCGTATGCGGGGATGAATTGTCTTTAAGGAAAGAGGATTACCTCGCCTCGATCAACCAATCCGATAAGTCTTTCTAATTATGTTCATGTTAGTATTTTGTTTGTAGCATGAAACTGATTTCCGAGAAACCGAAACCCCAGATAAGTATTCCAACAGACCTCATCAACTCCCTTAACATCACTAAACTTTGTACTCGATTCCGTGCTAGGTTGGACCTTTTCACTAAATCCCAGACCCGAAAGAAACACAAATGAGAAGAATAAGCTTTAAGACTTTGACATAACATCTTAAACAAAAAACTCGTATTCACTGAACCATTATAATACACCAAAAGGAAGTACCATTAAACGTTCCCATTTTCCAGATAAATACTCCAATGAGGAGGATGTGGAGGGCGACTAGAATAATGGGCATCATCGCTATCCCCTTCGCAATGTGATAGTTGACCTTATTCTTTACACCTTATGTGAAATTGTCACCATATGATTTCAACCTTAAAGGAATATTTTGAAGGTTATCTCCAGCATAATCACCAGGGATTAGTGAGAGGGCAATGAAAACTATGGTGATCATCACCAACACCATCACCCTCTTAATGTGCTTGTTGACCCCCTTCATTGGTTTTTTCTCTGCCTTGGAATGAAGTAATACAACAAACTAGATGAATGTCTAAAGCTAAAAACACAAAGATAATTAATTACCAAACTTAAAGTTGAGAAAAGTTGATTTATATAATTCAGAAAAAGATTGTATATACCGAGTATCTAGCTAAGAAAATAAAAAGATGTATGTGTGTTCTTTACAATAATATTAGGCGTCCTTATATAGGAAAAAACAAAACTAAACAACAAATATCCTAGCCAGCTAGTGAAGTAATGATTCCTAAACATACTAGGATAGTAAATCCTAATTAGACAAACACTTAACATACTGTAGAGGTGTAAAACGTGCCGTCCAGGCACAACCCGGCACATGAGGTCGCGTGCTTCACGTGTCATGTGTCGTGTTGTGCTGTGTCGTGCCAACGATTTAAACGTGTTGTACCGTGCTGTGCTTTACTAATCAAAAGTTAGGCACAGCACAGGCCACGGGCACAACATACGAATAAACGTATTATGCCGTGCTAACACACGTGTTATAAACAATTTGAAGTCACTTAATGATATACATTAAGTTGAACATTATCACGAGAATCTAACTAGACAATATATCATTTGAAATTATTTTAAGTAAAATTAACAAGTTTATTCAATAAATATAAATATCCCATCAAATATAAAATTGGATCATTGTCATGTAAACTAATGTTCTAGTCAAATATATATGACCACATTATAACAACGATATTAAAATATATTTTTCAAATACTTAAGTATTATATGTGTTGTTATAAAAATAAGCCAGCATAAAATAGTGACTCTTTTGTGAAACATACACAAAATGTGTTGTATTATGTCTTGTTATATGGTGTACTTGCGCATGTTATGACGTGCTTTCTTAACGTGATGGGCTGGGTTGGGACACATGCTTATCCGTACCGCCTGTTGTGCCGTGCTATTATGCCGATTAGGCTAATCCAGCACAGTCCATAAAACTAACGTGTTGGACCGTGCTGGGCTGGGCTCAGATTTTAGCTGGGTTGTGCTCGTGCTGGCACAACCCAATTTACACCTCTAATATACTGGGATAGTAAATACCCTCTTTCATAGGGAATATAAACAGAACCTACGGCAAGACTTGGACAAAAGGACATCTTAGTAAGTATAAATATTGGTTTATAACACATTCATTTAAATAATTTTGTAAAAAGAACTTCTGAATTTGTTTTAAGTTGGTCGGGTAGTGAGATTATTATACCCCAATCTTCAACCCAGCCAAAGTGCTTTTAAACAAAGACAAAATCCAATAACCGAGATTGAAAATAGCCCTAAACAACGAAGAACGCATTTTTGGGTAAAATAAGGGTGATTCCTGTGGCTGTGGGACAAGTATATAGGAAATTTGTTACTCTCTGTATCCAAAAGGATTGGCAAGTGGCAATCTCTCTCCCTTATTTTGGGTAAAATAAGGGTGAGAGTTTTCAGTTTGCGGCCAAACATCAACTGAGCTAGACATCTTTATGACTAGTTGATCCATCGACTATAATTTAATCTCATCCGATATCCTAATTCAAATCGAATCTTCCATACGCTCTAATTTCAAACAAAGTTCTACAAATTTCTCTTAGTTTCTTGTTAGTTTTTATTCTTTGAACTTTTTTAGAGAAAAGAAATGACGTCCTAAAGAGTTAATGGTACCAAGTATTTTTTTTTTGAACAAAGGAGTAATATTATTAAATATGAGGAAAATTTATATCAGAGTTTAAATGAGAAATTAACATGTCAGGTGGGTGATACCACCATTCCTCATTCAGATACAACCTTTTAACAGCTTTTGCTAAAGCATCAGTTGCTTTATTACAACACCTATAAACATGATTACAAGACCAAGCTAGAGAACTATTATTACACATATTTATACAACTCTTCAAAAGAGGTAAACTCCTCCAAGGAGGAGGAGGATGTTGTTGTTGAACAAACCTACACATATTTAAGTTATCTGATTCAAAGATAACTTGATGCCATCCATGGGACAGAGCTAGATTCATACCTTCAATTAGAGCCCATGCCTCTGCTTGAAATGCACTGTGGTCCTCTTCAAGGCTCCTTTTGATGCTATAAAGCGTCCTGCATGATCTCGAATTAGGATACCAATTCCAGCTAAATTAAAATTAGGATGAAATAAGCATTTATATTAATCTTCAAAAAACCAGGAGGAGGAGGCTGCCAAGGAAGATCAAGTCTAAGGTTATTTCTAACAGGAATGATAGTATTTCCAGATAATGTGAGATGATGGAAATGCAACTAATTTGTAATGCTATGGATGACTACATTAATGTTAGGAGTAGCATTATTAAAAATAACTTGGCATCTATGTTTCCAAATAGTGTGTAGCATGCAAGCAATGATGTGGATGATCTTAGATGAGTGGTAAATGCTGATTTCAGAGTCAGGAGATTGCCAATTTCGAATCCAGTCAATAAAATGTTGATGCTGACTTAAATCTTGATACATCTGAGGAATGAAATGTCTCCAAACGGAAGCAGAGAAAGGGCAATGATACATTAGATGATCCACACTTTCAAGCTGATTGTTGTTTCAGATAACACAATCTGAAGATGTAGTTATATTCTGATGAAACAACTTAGTCTTGACAGGTAGGTAATTCTGAAAAATCTTCCAGAGAAACAGTTGAAACTTACAAGGAATCTGCAACTTCCAGAACTTCAGCCAGAACTTTGTCGACAAGGTAGTAGCGACAGCAACACTGTGTAGACTTTCACAAAGATGATGATAAGTAGATTTAGTTGTGAAAATACCAGCAGCAGTGAGAGGCCATACCAAAGAGTCTTGTTGATCTAACTGAATTGGAATTATAAGGATCGAATCAACTTGAGTGAGTAAAGGGACATTCCACTGTGAAGAAGAAGTGTCAATAAGCTGAGAAACCCACTGATAATTACTGAGATGAAGATCATACCAGTCTTGAAGAGGAGCATTTAAATCTGGAATCCAGTTATGGGTCCAGATGTTGATTGTTGTACCATTACCAATTTTCCATTTTGCCTGTTTAAGAACAATCTGAAGACCATGAACAATACTCTGCCAAATCCAACTACCATTATTTGCAAGAGGAGGAGGATGATAACGTAAATCATGGAAAGGAAAATACTTTCCTTTTAAAATCCTAGCACATAAAGCATCATGGTTATGCAACATATTCCAAGCTAACTTCTCCAAAAAAGATGAGTTATAGTTCTTAAGATTCTTCAAACCTAGGCCCCCAATATTTTTAGGCAAACTGACATTGTCCCAAGAAATAACACGAGGATACTTATGATTGGTATAATTATGCCGCTAGTACTGTCTCTGAATCCTATTCATGTGAGCAATAATTGTATCAGGTAATTTAAAAACTTGCATCTGATACATACCCATAGTACTAAGAACAGAATTAAGCTGAGTTGTTCTACCTTCTTGACGAATCAATTTGCTATGCCAACCCCGCAGTCTAGAATTCATGTTATCTAAGATACCTTGAAAATGATTTTGGTAAAATGACTTTCAAACGATTGGATAAAATTTTTGAGATGACTTTGTAACTGACATTACAAAGACTGATGGGCTGATAATCTGCTGGAGTCTGAGGGTAAGGGATTTTAGGAATTAAAACTTAGTATGTATGGTTTAAGGCTTTAAGCATATGATGAGTAGTAAAAAAATGTTGAGCCATAGCAGTTACCTCTAAACCAACAGTGCCCCAACAACGCTGATAAAAAGCAGCTTGGAACCTATCGTTGCCTGTAGAAGCCCAAGGTTTCATATGGAAAACAACCTCTTTAATTTCTGCAATATCTGGAACAACAATAAGACTTAAATTTTCAGCATCTGAAACACAAGGGGAAAAGTTATTCAAGATTTCCCTGTTTTGAAGAGGATTCGTAGTAGTAGTGATTGCTAAAAAAATGCTTACGAAAGATATCTTCAATTTCTGGTTTAGTATCATACCAAATATCAAGAGGACCTTTAATTTCCTGGATATTAGTTTTCCTCTTATTAAAATTAGCCATTGTATGAAAATAACTTGTATTTCTGTTAGCCTCAGAAATATGTGCACCTGCCTGCTGCATAAAATATTCTTTTTGAATTGTTAACCATTGTTGAAGAGAAGAATTTAATTGTAGAACATCAGGATGAGTAATCGACATATTTTGGTCATGACAAAGTTGAAGTTGTTGATGAAGAGAATGAATTTGAGCTTCAATATTACCAAAAGAGACTATTTTCCATTTCTGCAGCTCAGTTCTAGTAAATTTAAGTTTACAAGAGAACTGATAAGGAGGAGACCCTCGAAATGATTGAGTCCAGTTGTTGCGAATAGTAGTTGAGCAAGACGACACTTGAAACCAGCATTTATAAAGTTTAAATGGAGATGATCTACTAGAATCAGGCATGAAATGCAACAAAATAGGGTTGTGATCAGATGTAAGAGGTGCAATGTGTTGGAGATCAGTCGTATCATAACTAGTAATCCAAAGGGAGTTCACAAGAGCTCTTTCCAGTCTAACATAAGTATGATCATTGCCTGCTCTATGATTTGACCAAGTATAATCAGAACCATGATAACCTATATCAATAAGACCTAATTGGTTGAAAATATCTCTAATATGTCTAGAATGATAATTGGTCGAAGGATGATTACTGTTAGTTTCAGAATCAGTCATTGTGAAATTCAAATCACCGATTAACACCCAAGGAATGTTAACATTATGACTCATGTCTAATAAATACTGCCATTGATCCTGATTATCAGCAGAATTATTGTCACTGTACATACAAGTAAGAAGGATATCAGGTTTATGATTATGAGAGGTAATAATGGCATGAACAGTATTATGAGTAGTGTGCATAAGTTGTAAATCAATACCATTTTTCCAAGCAAAAGCAATACCTCCAGAGAGCCCTATAGAAGGATGAAACCAATAATTCAGATATTTAGTATGAGATAAATACATATGCATCTTGGCAGCCTGAGACATGGTTTCAGAGATGAAAAATTTCAGGGTCATAATGAGTCAAGCAAAATTTAAAATAGTCTTTATAGACGCATTTATGTGTCTAATTTGTCCTCAATGTTTCGTATTGTTAGTACTTGTTTTCGTCCTTATTATGGTGTTTTGTGTGTTTGTAGGTATTTTTTGGAAATAAATATTGATGGAAAATTCGGCTCAAAAAGTTGTTAAAGGCACCCCGAAGGACATATGTTATTCGGACTCCAGCAACGGATAAGGGGAGACCACTGGATAAGGGGTGACCTTCTTTAACAAATTCAAAATCTTATTTTGGCGGGAAAATAATTCTTTGAAAACCCGATATACTCTGATTTGATTTTGGAGGGATTCTGGCGAGATTCAATCACGTATGTGGACATGTATGAACCTGTTTTGCTGAGACAGGATTGGTAAGTCCCTTTGTTTCGAGAAAATAGGGATGTTTCGTGGATTAAGATAAATCAGGGCAATATATTCCCGTGAGTTATCCTAGGGATTTTTCTTTATCGTTGGAAGGTTTTCTTGAGCCACAGCGCGTCCATCTTCATCTGATACAAGTTTCCAGAGGGTTAGAGTGTGTAGAGCTGCAGTTAACGTGTGAAGAAGCTATAAAAAGGAATTATCTCCCGTGACTGGCAGAAAAGAATAATGAATTTATTGGAGGATTGTTCACAGTTATGGTGGAGTATTCTTTGTACTGTGCTATTATATAAGGTGCTCGAGTTGACCAGGAGAGTTGGGGGGAGAAAGAGAAAACTAAGCATTTTTTAGAAATTAGACATTTTCATGACGCATCTGAAGCAATTAAAACTAAGCATGTGGCATATAAAAAAATAACAAGTAATTAATAGAAATCATAAAGCAATTAAATCTATGCAAAAAGTCAATAAAAGAATTAATTCATTTACCACAATCATGAAAAGTTGCTTCCTTCGTTGTCCCGATGGTGGGGTTTAACTTCTCATGGTGAAAACACACTCAAAGGAATTTTTCATTGCTCAAAAAGGTGCTTACAAGGATGAAAAGGGAGGAACAACAATTAAAATCGGGTTTGTAACAATTATATTTGTTACAAACCAGAACGACCCACAGTATGTGTCACCGATACTGTTGCTCTAAGACTGCTGCCGCTGTATCGCAATAATTGTAGCAAAATAAGACTGTTGTCGCTGTGTCGCAAAATTTGTAGTAAAATAAGACTGCTCAGTGTGGGTCTTATGTTCTTCGTGTTCTTGGTGCAGCAGCAACAATAGAGGTTTCTGAAACTCTGATTTTTCGTCTCTGTTGTGTTCTCTTTCTCCCCCCAACTCTACTAGTCAACTCGAGCACCTTATATAGTAGCACGGTACCAAGAATACTCCACCATAACTGAGAAAAATCCTCCAATAAATTCATTATTCTTTTCTGCCAGTTACAGGAGATAATTCCTTTTTATAGCTCCTTCACACGTTAACTACAGCTCTACACACTCTAACCCTATGGAAACTTGTATCAGATGAAGTTGGACACGTTGTGGCTCAAGAAAACCTTCCGAAGATAAAGAAAAATCCCTAAGATAACTCACGGGAATATATTTCCCCTGATTTCTCTTAATCCATGAAACATACCTATTTTCTCGAAACAAAGGGACTTACCAATCCTGTCTCAGCAAAACAGGTTCATACATGTCCACATACGTGATTGAATCTCGCCAGAATCCCTCCAAAATCAAATCAGAGTATATCGGGTTTTCAAAGAATTATTTTCCCGCCAAAATAAGATTTTGAATTTGTTAAAGAAGGTCACCCCTTATCCAGTGGTCTCCCCTTATCCGTTGCTGGAGTACGAATAACATATGTCCTCCGGGGTGCCTTTAACAACTTTTTGAGCCGAATTTTCCATCAATATTTATTTCCAAAAAATACCTATAAACACAAAAAACACCATAATAAGGACGAAAACAAGTACTAACAATACTAAATATTAAGGACAAATTAGACACATAGATGCGTCTATCAAATACCCCCAAACTTATTATTTGCTAGTCCTCGAGCAAAAATAAAAAATAAAAATAAAACCGAGCTAATCTCAAGAGGGTTTACCATAGGTGTACCCACAAAACCTTTACTCCTACTTGGTGACAAGTATCCAAAGAGATATGAGGACATACATATTCTCAACCTATCTCCAAGTAACTAGAATGCTAGAGAAATTAAAGGTGCCAGCTCTAAAGCTGACTAAAGAAAAGGGGAGACACATACGCAACACTGCTAGATAAAGAGATATCCGCTACACAGCTAGATAAACATTGTAAGATGCGTCCGCTGATTTACAGCGGGATAAGATTAAGAGAGAGATAAAGATGAGAGTGATGAGTTAAAACAGTGCTAGAAAGATCTTGTACTAGATTGAAAGCGGACTAACAAAGCAACCAAATGTATCTTTCTTAGACTCTCTCATAGTGCTCAGGAGAAACAACGTCTTCTTCAGTCTTCAACTGTTGATGATAAACTATCGAACCTCATAGAACCTTGAAAATTAACTCTTCTCTTCGATTTCTTGCTTGACTTGTAAATTTCTACTTCCCTTTGGCCTTATTGAACAAAACGTAACGATGATTTTTTTCATTTTTCATTTTATTTTATTTTTCAACACAAAAATAACAAGACAAAAATTTAAATTTCTTGCTTGACTTATAAATTGATGGGCGGCGTGATGAAAAAATCTATTGAGACATTAGAGAAAAAGACATTGAGATCTTTGAAATTCAGGAGAGAACTTGTTCCTTTTAGAGAAAAAGACATTGAGAATTTGTCTAATTTGTCAAATTAAATTTATTTTAGTCGCATTTTTGAAACTTCTAGCGTCACATGGTATCCGGTTAGCTAAGTTTACATATTGTTTCTCACCGAAAAGATAGAAATTGGAATGCTAGAGATAACAATCTATTGAGACATTAGAGAAAAAGACATTGAGATCTTTGAAATTCAGGAGAGAACTTGTTCCTTTTAGAGGGTAACCATGATGGACCTAACCATCCATGATGGAAAGGCAAGTAGGTCAGGAAATGCCATAAATACAAAGCAACCTCACAATGTAGTCTTAGTTACTGGATTACGATTCTCTCTCAGTAGACACTTATCATCATCAACAAGCAGAGTGACATAAAAATTTATGAAGAAAGTTGAAGACGTTTAAGGTTTAGAAGCAACAATAGAAAAGAATAATTCGAAAAGAAAAAAAAATCAAAGTTGAAGACTTAGTTACAAAAAGTTATAAGAACAAATGATATAAGTTGTTGAAGTTCATAATACCAAGACATCACAAGTTGCGAAGATCCAAGTTCTAAAGTCCTTCTATCATGGCAATTTAAATTTTTCGTCTCTGTTGTGTTCTTTTTCTCCCCCCAACTCTCCATCCTCTCTCCAAGACATCCCAGAACCCTTTATATACCCGCATCATCCAGAAAATCTTCGTCATAATTCCCAATAATTTTATTTTATTTCTCGGGAATATTTTCCTTCTTTATCTATTTTTTATCCAACCACGGGTGTAATTCATCTCTGCACGCGTTATTCTTCTGCTCAACCAATACAACACGGTTCAACTAGATGTGTATACGTCTCAGATAACGTTGAACTTGCAGCAGCCACATTAAAACTTTCCGAGAATAATTCGACCTATGTTTTGCCGAGTGTATATCCTTTTCTTTTTTCACACGCGTCTTCTGAGCTGGCTAAGTCCAAAATATTTCGCAAGATAAAATCGAATCAAACAAGATACATAATGTCTAAATCTCCACGCAATTGCCAACTATACTTCAAAACCAAAACCCGAGAAATAACTCTCTCCCTGTTTCACCCAACACCGGATTATCCAACCCAAGTTTATTGATTTGAAGGCCTATACCATCCCTGTTAAGCCCAAAAAGGTCCACTGACACCAATTACGACGACTGAATCTCCTTCAAAACCTCCAAAAAGCCGAACCCTAATTCTGGTCGGTGAGAAGCAATTTTCCCGTCACTTTTGAATTTTAAATTAAAGAAGATGACCTCCCCCTAATCATGTATGGGTGTCCCTTTAGTACTTGCCTAATGGGGTGTAAACAGTAAAGAATGTGCCCCTTATCCAAAACTGAGAGTCTGAATAACATGAGCCCTCCGGCGGCTGCCTATATCAACTTTTCGAGCCAAATTTTCCAAAAATGTTTATTTTCCAAAAATGCCTACAAACACATAAAACACCAAAATTAGTACAAAATCGAGTGCCAACAATATATAGTATTGAGATCAAATTAGACACAAAAATGCGTCTATCAAGTCTCTAGTATGAGGGTTGTTAAAACCTTGGCAGTTCCACGAGAAAATTTTCATAATAGCAAACCAAAAGAAAAGAAGAAAAAGATTGTAAAAAAACCAAGAAACGGGAAACCAAATAAAAGAAGTTCTAAGAGAGAAAAAAACTAAAATAAAGATAGAAAATATTAGAGATATAGACCTGAACCCAAGCAGTAGTGAGAATCTGAGTTTGTAAGGCCTCAACAGCTATGTCCCAAACATTAGCCTCATCATTGGATTCTTGACTTTCAACAGGATCTTGAACCATGTTATCGGACTAAGGCGGATCAACAATCACAAGAGTAGGACACTGTCTAGTTCTCTTCTTTTTACCACTAGTGCCTTCCATAGCACTAAGAACAATCTGAGATTCATCTTGAGATACAGAAGAACAAGACGAAGCAGCATCATTATCAGTGGCAGTAAAATAAGAGATGTGCATACCATCAAGAGGTTTAGATTCTATCTGAGAAGGTTGTCTGAGTCTAGAACGACGAGCAGAACCATGCTGAAGGAACAACTGAGCTTTCTGTTGAGGATCTCTAACTTGAGGAAGAATAGGTTCAACAAAGCCAAAATTCTAACAGTTTCTTCCATTTGTAACCTCCGAGCTTTCATCTCTAATCAACATCCGAATGATCAACAACTTTGCATTCCTGACATAAACGATAAGGTTGCTTTTCATATAAATAACCCACCCATCTAGTAATACCCGCAGCACTTGCAGCATAAATGCCAAAGATTAACGGAGTTCTAACATCAATCATAACCAAAACTCTGTATTTGTTAGAAGTGGGAGGATTTATACCATCTGGTTCTACCAATTTAGTTTCACCAACAATGTTACCAAGAATTCTAAGAATCTCTGGGTAAGAAAACTCAGGTAACAGATTCTTAAACTCAAGCCAGTAAAGAGCAACGGTAAAATCCATATCACGAAAGTCTATAGTTAGATTCCAGTCTTTAAGGAAAATTAAATGACCATCTAGGTTCCAAGCTCCTCCGAATAAAATAGAATCTTTGTCAGAAGGGTTTTGAAATTTGATACTAAAAATATTAGAGTCAAGGGATCTAATTTGCACTCATTGATTATTTCTTCTAAGATGAGGCCAAATAGCTCTTGCAGCTCTCTCCGCATCCTGCTATATCATTATACCCGTTGGATACAACTTTCCAGCTAAAGAAAATCTCCAATCCCTAATACCAGCAAGGATTGCAAAATTAGAGTGAGAGATAACCCTCCTTCGGATAGGTTCATCAGATAAAGATGCATCCTCCATTTGTTGAGTAATAAGATTAAGATGGGGTCTAACCATGAAGCAAGTAAGAGAGTTAGACACAAAACGAAGGGTATGAAAGATACTGAGACGATGATGGAATTTATAAACATTTTCAACAAGAGGTGTCCTAAAGGGGGAAAATAGGTTTGTTGAATATGAATATAGGGATGAAAAGTGTTGCAATAAGAGAAAGTATAAAAAGTGGAGTTATCCTGAAAAGTAAAAGGATAAAGATGCCCGAAAGAAAAGTTTAGATACCCAATCTGATAAACCCAGGTAAAAGTTATCTTGAAGATTAGACCGAACACATACCGATGCACCATTGCCATGAAACAAAGCCAACTTGATAGATGCCAACTGTTGAGAAGCCAACTTAAATCAATCCAATTGATGTAGTGGGACATAGCTGAAACACTAATGAATGGGCAAAGAGGGATTACTGAAGATAATCTGCCATTAAAGAGAGAAAAACAAAATCATTAAAGGAAAAGAAACAGTAAAGAAATGGAAAAAAACAACAAATGGAAAAATTAGGGAAAAAAGAGGGGAAATCGGACAAATTTAAAGCATAGTAAATTCGATCAGTAAAGAATTCAGACAGAAAAACAGCTAGAAGATAAAATTGAAGAGGATGAAATCAGATTAAATCAAAAACAAAGATTGAAAAATCAGTTGACTAAGGTTGACTTTTTGCTTGATTAATCGCTTGACCTTATCAGGAGAACACCATATTGTATTTAGCTATCAAAGCACTCTTTACAGAATTATGCACTCTTTATATGGTTTCCTAATCATCCTATGATGGTGTACACCAATTACATCAAGCACTTTAGCATAATAATTTCGATAAATTCGTCATAAAAGTCCTAACGCTTTGTTAAGGCAATTAGCAAATGAATGAACTCTTGGTTAGCTATGACTATGCAAACAAATCGGCGCAAAGAAAAAACCGTGGAACTGAGGCCGACATGGTAATAAAGAAAAGAAAAAGAGATTTGCTATGGTGGCCAGTGGGCTACCAATTTGTCAATTTGGGCATCCGTACTAAACTACAATGTTTGTCCTGCCAGTGAGAAAAAATCTTATTCAATTACCAACAATCAAAAACTTTAAAAAAACAAATTAGTATAACAAAAATAAAATGTTAAAAATTGGCTAAAACAATGATTCTTTTGTGAAATATGCACCAAATGTGATGTATTGTGTATTATTTTATGCATGACGTGGCGTACTTTCTTAACGTGATGTGTTGTGTTGCGTGCTAACACGTGTCGTGTACTGTGTTGTGCCGTTGTGCCTATTTGTCTGGCACAACACATCACATTAAACAAACGCGTTGTGTCCGTGCTGAACCGGTCACGTGATGTGACGTGCTGTGATCGAATTTTATCGTGTTTTGTTGTGCCATAAATGTGTTGGCCGTCCCAACCTCTAGGTCAATTGATGTTAAAATCTAAATGCTCTTCAGGCGCGCTTATTCACCATCGGGGACCAAATTGTGTACGATACTAGTTTTAAGACCAAAACAGGTTAATTAAGTTTCAACTTTCAAGTAAGGTCGATGATCAAGATAATGTAAAGAGAATGTAGTCGATAAAATCTAACAACCACACCCACTCGAATCGAACACTTAGGATTAAGATCTATTCAACAAAGAAGAAATGAAGTGCATCAAAGTAAATACGAAAACAATGATTTTTTACGTGCTTCGGCCATTAATGAAGCCTACGTCCACGGTGTTTCACTATGATCGGAGGTGTTACAAAATCGGTGTTACATACAAACTCCATTAATGGGATTGGATTTCTTGTTGAGCTCTCAGTTGTGGAGGAAGAAGAAGAAGCCCCTTCCAAAACATCTATCTCTTTTCCTTATAAAGGGTAGGGATATACACCAATTTACAATACTGCCCATAGGACTGACTAGACAAAGTAAGCACTAGTGAGGCCTTATTTTCTAGAGACGGTTGCACCAAACTATACTACTACTTCCTTAATCTTTCGACACCTGTCCGTGACATATTTTAGCTCCTACATTTATGCCCCTTTTCTTGAGATTTGTTCGAAGAGCAATCTTTAAGAAAATCCTGCGTCTGTGTTGTTGTTGGTGTTTTGCACTCGGTACCTTCACCTCGGGTCTTGGCTTAGTGATGATTCCCTGTAAACTTCTTGCTAGTGGTTACTTGGGATTCTTGTTGGGCTTCAAGTTTTCTGGATTTGGCCTCCCGATTAGGAATATCACTGTCTTATGTTCCGCTCTTTGTTGTACTGCCCGATAGGTTCTTTCAAACTGTACTCGATGTCGGGTGCTTATTTCCTCTTTGCTCGGCTCTGGCTTTTCTCGATATTGTAAACGAATTCAAATCGTGTTATCCTAGATAATCGGCTCGGAGTCTAGTGTCTCGTCTTATAAGAATTATCCACTTTGGTTGATTTGAAATTCTTAGGTATACTTCTGGCTTTGTTTAAGCTTGCATCTGGAGATCAACAGTTGCTTTAATATTTTTTCAAGATGGTGTCTTCGAACAACTGAATACGGAGGATCCATGATTCGAAAAGACTATTCAACTGTGTCTAACTTTGGTGACAAGTGGTGCTAAAATATAATGGTGACAAGTGGTGCTGCTGACTATCGCTTCAATATTGTTGGGAAATTCTGATGTTGGGTCACTCTTCTCGGTTTTAATTGGCTCCCTTTTTTTGATACAAATCTGGTGGTGTCTGCCTCAGTTGTGGGTCCTTTGTTTGGGCGAAATGATAACTTCGACTTAATGGTGGGTCAGATGAACGTTGTCGTGGGCTTTACACTGTTGCTGAAGGAACAGAGCAGAAGAATACCAACTGTGCATAGAAGTATGCATACTTTCCCCTATTCTTATGCGAAGTTTCAAAGCAATTCTTGACTCAAAGGTGGCTGATTGTTGTTGTCGTGTCGTGATATTCTATTCCTTGTAACTCTGCTGGCATCGGGTTGTACTGGCTAGTCTTAGCTAACAGCTGTGGGTCACTGCATCTGCCCCGAGTTATCCGTCTCCCTTGGTAATTGTTGGAGCTCGCCTCAAGATGCTTGCCGGTTCAATTGGCTTCATTTCTTGTGAATCGCAATTAAATTTCTCCAGACGGTCGTGGGTACCTGCTGCTCATGCAGATGAGTGGTAATTGCAAAGATTCTCACAAATATTTCAAATTTAAGTACGAGATTCTACCATGTCTTGCAAGTTTAAACATTTCAGAGACTGCACGATGCCGATTGTAAGGATGATAAAAGACAGCCTTAGGTCTGTCACTTAATCTGTGTTATCCGAATTCAATAATCTAGCATGATTTCACAAAGATCGATCCAGAGAATACATTAAATGCACGGCACAATTTTGAAAAAATCTATAGTTTTAGCGCCTTGGGCTTGCTGGTTTCGACTATTTTGTAGTGAGTTTATATTATGCCCCTAAAGGTTTATGTTTATTCTTAATACGATAGAGGGGGTCTTCTAGATGAAGCATTTCTATGGTCAAGCTCGCTACCACGCAACTGTAAGGAAGTAAGTGATCATTCCATTTCTTGAAATGTTACTCATTAAGCATACTCGCGATGCAAATCCGTACGATGTTTTTGTTCCAAAATAAAAGGGCATAAGCAAACTATTCAAGTTATCTGCATGGCATTATAAACTGTTGAATGTCTAGGTTCACCACAGTCATTCTAATTATGCAAATGAATAACCAGTAAATTCACAATAGAGCTATTTCCCGTGATCGATGGTACTTAGCTGTTTTGCTAATCGGCTACCGGTTTTAGTATCCTCGGCTTGCTTCAAACGATGAGGGTGTTCTCGTGCCATTCCTCCAAGACATTTTTCTTGTATCAATCTGGTGGCCATTTGATTGGTGTTGAAGGGACTGCGCAAAGGAATACAATTTGCCCATCCTAGTACGCGTATTTGCCCCTAGTCGTTTGCGTAGTCTCGAGATAACAATCATGCCCCAGATTTTCTCCTATTCTTAGTTTCATGCTTTTCTTCTCACCCAATGATGTGTTTCCAGATCAGGTAAGTCCACCACCAAAGTTGTGATGCCGCTGCAACTTTCATATATGATCGTTCATAGTCTTAGGATGCTCGTCTTCCTGCAATACAAATCATCTCGAAGTAGGCGTTAGCTAATATTCCTTATCTGTCAAACACACTCAACAGGGAGGGTCATCGGGCCCAATGCCATGTCCGGATTGAGGTATCTCATCACTATATTTTAGATTCAGTGGAAGTGTATTAGGTCTTTCCTAGGTGCTATGTCTCGATGGTCTCGAGTGGTTATCGACCAACCATCTCGGGCAAGTGGTCACGGCCACTTGCGATGGGGGTAACCTTTCCAATGTAAGTAGGTTACCTGGATGAGAACAAATCGTATCTTAACAACCTTTGGAACTGGTTTCCAACCACCAGAACCTTTAGGCTACCTCGGCACTTGCACACTGCCACTGCCCCGAGTATTGAATAGCCAGTCGACTGTAAGCCACCTCGGCACTTCCACACTGGCATTTCCCCGAGTACGAATGACCATTCAAGTGTAAGTCACCTCGGCACTTCCACATTGGCGTTGCCACGAGTACGAATCACTATTCGAGTGCAAGTCACCTCGGCACTTCCACACTGGCGTCGCCCCGAGTACGAATTACCATTAGTCGCTCATGTCATATTTCCTACCCCTCGCGATTTTAAAGAAATAAATGACAAGTTAGATCACCTCGGATCATTCCGTTTGATGACCCGAGTACGAATGACCTGTGTGTTACAGTACACTAACAACCCAAGGCATCCCCTAGGTTATTATTTACCAAAGTCTGCGTAGTCTAAGTTGGAGTCAGAAGTCTTAGACTATCCCGGGTCATTCCGTTTGATGGCCTTAGTACGAATGGTATATTGCTGCGTTTGTCATATCATCGCCTTACCGTTGTACGTTTCATGTAATGTACTATGTTCCACGGATATTCACTTTCAGTCCCGCTTGGTTGCCACGATTTGCGAGTTCTTTCCTTGATCTTGGAGTTATCAGTTGTCTCCCGAAGAATGCCTTCATTCTACTGTTTGTCCCGATTTGTCCGTTTCAAGTTTCGCCCTGACTATGCGGTTTGTGTTAGGATAGACAGAGTCCTACATTTCGTCCGTAGTAGATTGCTGTCGACAAGGTGAGATATCGTCTCACTGGTAGTCAGGCTTGGTGTGTTCACATACAAAGGTGTTGATAGGAAAACAGTCCCGAAGTTCATATCTTCACACAGTCGGCTGTTGCTGCGAGGTAGTCGATTCCAAGCTGGAAATGATCCATTCTCATCCGATGACAGGTATGCCCAAGTGGTTGCTTGTTGTCCCGAGCTGACTTGCTCCCAAGTTATCGAAACGGAGAGGAAGTAGTCATGAGTTGGTTCTGAGATAGACGAATTATCGCCGAGTAGAATTATGCCTCAAGTGATTATCTTCGGAGCAGCATTTTCCCCTTGTTCGTTCAGCGTCACACACTAGTGGGATATCTCAGTCACACGTTGCTCCAAGTATCGCCGAATCTCCCATGCCATCGTGTCACTGTCGTATCTCGACTGATTCCCCTCAAAGGTCCCTGTGAATTCTAGTTACAAGTTAGCAACTGCGAAGAAAATCTAACCACAAGACAGTATGCTTCATATCCTCACAACAATTAGGTACAATCCAATTTGTATTATCACGTTAAGTGGTGTCTATACCACCCTAGGAAACTAAAGTATTCAGCAATACTAGTAAATGAGATAGAAGATATTATCAATCAAATATTGTGGCATGTTGCGCAAGGCAAGGGGAGTTTTTTTAAAAATGTAGCCCTTTTATCCCCGCGATAAGAAACTGATCGCGATGCTAGGAACTGGAGTTATCAATTCCTGAAGTTCTTTCCTGGATTCGTCATGTGGTTTCCATCCTTTATGTGTTACTTTAAAGGTTATGGGCCTTGCTATCCGTAACATGATCAATCCGAGTTGACTGTTATCCAGATGTCGCTTGTGTTGAGGAAGTGTGTTTACTGCTAGGAACCGAAATGGATCGGAGGTGTACCGATACGATCTGACACGAGCTAGTACGACTTGGAATATTGCTTTGTCCCGAGATAACTGACCGTTGTTCATAATCCAATCTGGCATATCTTAATGAACTCTGCGGACTTAAGCGGATTGTATCATTTTATCGTGCATCCATTGTGCAGATTCTCCACGCGATTAGCGCCTCCCTGTCGACCTTTCAGACTTCCTGAGGATTCAAAAAGATAAGTAACTGCAGGGTGAATCCAAGGATAAGTCCACCATAGCTAGTCTTATATAAAACCGATTTTCAAGTCACCATCAAAATGTTTAAGTCCATTCCCACCCAGTAGCTGCCTAAAGCTGCTTGGCCACGTGCTAAGGTCAAGTAGGCGGTTACGATCTACCTAGTAATAATGCAACGTCAAAATCGGTAGGGAAGATCATGATGACCCAGGAACTGTGGGTACAGTCCAATGAATGTAATGCATGAAAAAGCCTCGTAGACAGCCTCGTAGATGATCGGGATCATAAGATAGCATTTCAAGCGTAAACAAATCATGTTGGGCAGCATTTACAATAATGTGGAAGTGTATGTTAAAAGTCAATATGCCATGTGTTCTCTATCTCGTCTAAACAAGCAACATGCAAACAAAGTTCTCGAGTGCTTAACAAGGCACGGAGGTGTGTCTGACAATGATACACTGAGTTTCTTGCAGGATTCTCAGGTTCATTTTAATGAATTCCTATGGTCTGGACACATTCATTAGAGTATGTCATGCAAGTGTTAAGCAAAGGGAGTCAAAAGATAAGAGAAGAAAAGTGTAATGTTCAATTTGTTGTTTCGAGACAAGCTTGTCTGGAGCTGAGGCCAGAGATGGTCTGGGTAATTCTTGAATTGTCAAATCCGGAGCTGCCCTGAACTTTATTGGTGTCATTCATGAGATGACTTCGGCATCACTGTGGGCTTTTGCGTGATGGGATGTGTTAGTTAGGAGAATTGTTCTGAGTTGTCACCCAAAGAGGATGATAGCCCGATACGCGCTGGTCATAGATGCTTTTGGTTTGAGATAGTGGAATCCGAGCGGCCTGTATGTTCCCCGATGTGATCTGGCGCGAGTAGGTGCAGCCCGAGATACTACTTCCTTGTTTTCCGGGTTGACTGACCTGAACATTCTGAGACGAATTCGCTGAAGATTCAACATATAAGTAAGGAGATTTCATTCCCATCTCCATTTTTCTGCATCAACGGGCAAAAACTTAAGCCAGATTGCACATTCGACGTCCAAATAACAATAGTACCACTAAAGACATTACTAATTTCCTCAAAATTCAGGCCAAAAATTTCGTACTTAAGGTTTTCGAAATAATTTAAGTCAGACAAGTGTTAACAGTTATGTACAAAATCTGATTCGGATGATTTACTAGAATTTGAGTGCTATAAATTCGAAGGTTATACGTGTCGTATTGAATAATTTAGGTTTCGAGAAAACTGATACTTAACTTTTATTTTCGATAGCTGGTGTTGTGGCCTGCACTTTTGCAAGTGACAGCTCTTCTACGATCCTTACCAATGGGGTTGACATCCTCCATTTGGTAGTTCTTCCCTTCAAATTACATGATTCTAGAAGGTTCCCCGATAGAGCTTCGGCGTTGAGTTGTCATGTCTGGCGTTGGTTAGAAATGGAGTAAGGAGCATTCATGAGATGATCAGTTCCGAGACGACGATTCAAGGTGATCCGATGCAAGAAGTGCATGTGAGGCCGAGTTGATCGTGAGTGCAGTTCCTCTCCCAATGATGGTTAGTGACTATAAGTTGGTGAGACACGAGCTAATGGTTGTACGAAGGAGTGTGGAAGTGATTTTAGTCCGAGACAGATGATCCAAAGTGATTATTCTTCCGCAGCTGATTTTGCCGGAGGTTCAACATATAACTAAAGAAATTTCACTCTCTTCATATCTTCTTATGGCAGGCGGGTTTTAACAATCAAAATCTGGTTTGGACTATTCACTAGCATTTGAAAGTTTAAACTATCACGGCAAATAAATTCCGATGTTATACGAGCTGTAACGAGCCAAGTGTTTGAGAGCGATGGTACTTAGCTTTCATTCCTGACAACTGAGACTAGATATCAGCTACTCATTACGACGCGATCAGCATTTCCGAGGTGGCTTGGTCAGAGAGTAAAGTTACCTCTCCCTTGGAGTCTATGTCATCGCCTGAGGCTCGTGCTCACGCTGTCAGTGTCATTCTGCATCTCGATTGATGTACCTGCAACTTACGATTCCGGTGAGCAAGGTCTGTAAATATCAAGTGATCCTTTCAAACGACATTGCCATGGATATAAATTTCACACTATACGAATTTCATGATAAACAGTGTGTTCAAGTAAATTGACACTATGTATAAGAATTAAACATTTCGACGATTTAAACGGCTGTTGTGATAGTCTAAGTGCAAATGATTACAGTGACAATTTGTCTTTCTTTAAGGATTCAAATGCAATTTCAAGCTCAATCACGTCATAACGAGAATTCATAAGTGACGATTTATATTGGATAGACATGGATCAATAGTGGATGGTCTCTCGACTTTACAGTGACTAGAAACTAAGTCAAGATCGAAAATTTGTAATTCATAGCTACAGATAGTAGAAGCAATCATATATGCATGCCAAACGTCTCGGATTTACTTTCTCAAACATTGGAACAAAACTATTCATGCTTTCTTAGGTAGGTTCCGCTCGACTAGGCCAATCATTCTTTTACCAGGCTTATATGAGGAAGATTTTAGATAGCATTCCTCAAAATAACTCGCAAAATGAGGATTAAGGAGTTAAGAATGTTCCCTGTTATAGATGAATGTCCAGATAGAGGAGTGTTTATTCTAGAACGATCCGATTCAACCTTCCCGAGTTGAGTTCCCAAGTTAGGCTTTGCATGGAACTGGCCGATGTAGTTAGCCCCGATATGTTGCATGGTATCTGGCCGATGTAGTTAGCCCCGATATGTTGCCTGACTCGCCCCAATATGGAATTCCATGAAGCTGAGTTGCCATCCGAGGTGATATTGTACGATACTAAGAGGTCGATATTGGTGAAGTCTGTGATGGTTCTTCGAGGTGCAATTGATGAGAGGATGGCAGAGTCAAAACGCAAGCTCCATACTGCAAGAACTAGCAGGCGAGTCTAGTATGCTGGCGAGATTGCAACATCCCTAGTCTTACTTCGGTTTATACTGTTAATTTGAACAAGCTGATCAGAGCTCGGTTCAGTTGCGGCAATTTGTCCCGTGTGATAATTTCCTCCGACGTTGAGCTGATGAGACCGACCAAATCGATCTCAATTTCACTAGTTTCATTACCCTTCAACTTCGATGGTGAAGACCAGAGATTGAATCCACATCATGGTTAAGAGAATCGCTGCACCAACAAGTCAGTTGAGTGATTAGACGAGAAGAGCAATTGTATTATTCGATTCAAGACATAAAACATAAAAGCCTCGGCTGAAACGAATCAGAAAATTCCCCAAATCATCTAAAGATTTTGTTATTCAGTATTTTCAAAATAGTTTAATTGGGTAGTTAAAACAAGATCTGCTGATAGCGAATCTCCCATCAAAACGCAAATCGAGTAAAGGTTTTGAAATAAAATCCCATTTTTTTTGCTCGAGAACAAACCCTAGACTTTATAAAACGCCTTTTGAAAAATTCGTACTCAAAATTTTCAGATCGAAGTGTTCACAAAAAAAAATAAGAGATAAAGGAGAAGAAGATTCCTCCTGTTTTGGATTTGTTCTTCGCTGAATATCAATTTTGTTGAAGTTTTCTCGATTCTCGTCCCTGCTTTCACATACAGAACTTCCGATGTTTCTCTTCAGATGTTTTTGTTGTTTGCTGTCTAAAGATCGCTCTTTCTGTACAAAGTTCCATATTTACCCCTCACACTTCAGTCTCTCCGATAGTCAGTAGACCAGTACTCACTTCCCTCAAACTACTTCAAAACCCAAAGTTGCAGAAGAAGAAGACTCTCGGTCCCCTTAGTCGGCGCCAGAATGTAGTTGCTAAAATCTAACAACCACACCCACTCGAATCGAACACCTAGGATTAAGATCTACTCAACAAAGAAGAAATGAAGTGCATCAGAGTAAATATGGAGACAAGGGTTTTTTACGTGGTTCAGCCATTAATGAAGCCTACGTCCACGGTGTTTCACTATGATCGGAGGTGTTACAAAATCGGTGTTACATACAAACTCCATTAAAGGGATTGGAGTTCTTGTTGAGCTCTCGGTTGTGGAGGAAGAAGAAGAAGCTGTTGGAAAACGATTAATAAAAAAATAATTTTTTAAAGTTTTAATAAAAAATTATAATTTATTGTTTTATTTTGTGAAAGAAACTTTTTAGTCCCACATCGTGGAGTTTCCAATTTTTAGTAGTTTTAAGAAACTATATAAACCTTTTAGTCCCACATCGGGGAGTTTTTCTTCTTAAGTTGTATTTGTCAATTATATAAAGAAATTCACTACTTTTGTAAAATCTATGGGAAATGGGTTGCTCTATATTTTAGAGGGACCCCTAAGGGAAATATTTTATAGCGGTTTTTAAGCATTCGCGATTTTCCTTAACGGTTTTTTCGGAGTTGCCAAGCTCAAGTTGAGCATCTACTACATATGCTAGTAGTAGGTGTATTAGGGTGTTTTATCCTGGAGATATCCGTCCTGTGAGGGGTATAGCATCACTCTTGAGTGTAGCCGGGCGCTAATGTCTTAAGGACAGCGTGTTGAACACGTGACTCACTCTATTTTCCAAAGTTTTGCCTTGTTGCTGTTGCGGAGATACGGGGAGCTTGTTCGTTTCGTCAAAGCAATCACTTCCATTATAAAGGAGCTAAGTATCAATAACTTTTGCTTATTTGATTTTTATTTGTTTTTGATTATTGCACCCAACAATCTTAAGACATTACCATTTGTAATAATCGAAAACGATCGATTGGTTTGTGAATCATGGATGTTAATTGTGGAATGAAAAAACAAAAACGAATTTCTGGTCAGCTGTAGAGTTTCAATTTTATCTTTTAATATAGAAGGAATTTCGACGAACCCTTTTGACACAACGTAGTAGACATCCTTATAGTTACCCGCGTAAAATTTCAGAATATTTGGAGTTATCAAAACAGAAAAACGTTTCTGAAAAATTCTGACGAGCAGAAAATTGTTGTTAACTAAATTAATTTTTGTGGGGTAACCATGAGTTTTTTGAAACGCTGATTCAAACGAAGTTTGTATATATAGATGTTATCTTCAAAACTCATATTTTACTTTCTGATTTGGAATTGTGATTTGTGAATAAAGGTGTCATCTCCGAGGGACATGGCTAATAGCCGCATGTGGTTGGAAACAAATCTTCCAAAGATGGCAAAGGTGAGAACATCGAACGCAACTCTAAGCATGGTCTTCATGATAAAGGTATATTTCGTAAACCTGAATCCGGAATTACTTTAGTTAAGGATGAGTGTTATGTTTGTAAAATTTCTGGCCACGCGGCAGTAAATTGTAGACAATTTAAAAACCTTAATAAGTAGAAAGTTAATGCTAATTTAGTTGAAACAAACTAGAACGAGTTTGGTGGCATGATGTCGGAAGTTATTTTAATAACCAATGTGAGAGACCAGTAGGTGGACTCTGGAGCCACCAAGAATGTTTGTTGAAACAGAGACCTGTTCACCTCCTATCATAGGATAGGGGATGTCGAGAAACTCTTATTGAGTAACTCATATGCAATAGAGGTTGCATAAAAGGAAAAGGTCGAGCAGAAGCTCATATCTGTAATATTCTCACATTGAATGAAGTTTTCATGTTCCGAGCATATGCGAAAATCTTGTATCTTGTTCTGTTGTGGATGGAAAAATATTTAAGATCTTAATTGAATCTAGAAAACTTGTTGTAACTAGGCAGTGATTTTTTAAGCAAGAGTTATAGGACTTTGGGTCTATATAAGCTTAACGGAAAAACTGATGATGTGAACGTAGTTGATTCTTGTGATATCTTTGTGTGATTAATTTTTTTACGTGGTAGACTTGGAACCGTAAACTTATAAGTCAATGCTTAACTGGCTAGCATAGGCTTCGTACCCAAATTTAGTTTGGATTTTGAACACAAAAGTGAAATCTGTGAAGAATCAAAATATGCTATAAAATCTTTTAGCACAAATGTTCAGAGTAATTCTAAGCCTTTAGAATTAATTCAGTTAGGCTTAGTTGACATGAGTTCAACCCAAAACCACTGTGGTAAAAGATGGTTATAACTTCCGTAGATGATTGTACGAGGTACTATCTTGTATACTTGCTTACGATAAGGATGACGCCTTAGAAGCCTTAAGATGTATAAACTTGAAGTTGAAAACCAATTAGAAGCCTTGAACATAACAACCGTATCCTTAAGGAGATGATAATTTCCATGTTGATTAGTTCAGGATTACCCGCGGCCTTGTGGGGGGTGGCAGTCCTCTTAACTAGTATATCCTGAATAAAGTACCCTTTTAAGAATCAGATGAAACTCCATATGGTTTATGGAACGGTAGATGACCTTCTTATGAATGTGTCAAAGTGTGGGGGCGTTTGACTAAGATTGTAATTCCTCTTCCTAAAAGAACTAGATTGAAACCAAAAATGTTGATTGTGTTTTCGTATAGGGTATATTGAGTATACTTCTACAAATAGATTTTCGGTTGTGTGTTCTGATTTTTTCTGACATTGGTGTGAATATTATTACGGAATCTAGGGATGCTGAGTTCTTTGAACATGTTTATTCTAAACCTGTACCTCATTAGAGATGTGTTGTTGATCCCCTAGATTTATCTTCAAATAGTCAGAACTTATTTTAAAGGAAGATGAAGTTGATGTTGAGCCTAAGAGAAGTAAAATAATTAGACTTGAGACTTCTTATGAAACCGACTTCATAACATGCCTAGCTTAGTCTGAGCCACAGACTTGTAAAGAAGCCTTAATATCTACTGAAACCCCATTCTGGTAAGAAGCTTCATTTAGTGAAATGGACTCAGTCCGTTGGAACCAGACTTGGGAGCTTGCTAGTTTACCTCCAGGTTGTAAGACCATGGGATGTAAATGAGTCTTTAAGAGGAAACGATAGGTAGATGAAACTGTGGAAAAATATTAAGCTAAGTTGGTAGCTAAAGGCTATAAACTAAAAGAAGGTGTAGATTTCCTTGATTCTAATTCAATTGTGACGGAAATTACTTCCGTTGAGATACTAATTGTTATTGCTGCCATAAAGAACGTAGAGATACATCAGATGGATGTTAAGACAGCTTTTTCTAAAACCGTGAATTAGGTAAAGAAATTTACATAGATCAACCTGAAGACTTTGTAGTGAAAGGTTGTGAATACAAAGTTTGTAATTTGAAAAATCTTTGTATGGTTTTCAAATAAGCACGTAAACAGTGACATGGAAAATTTAATCATGTGATAATGGATAGTGGATTTAAATTAATGAATCTGACAAGTATGTCTACAAGTAACTTGTTAAGGATGTCTGTGTATTGTATGCTTGTATGTTGATGATATGCTTGATACAAACATAGATGTGATCAATTCCACTAAAAACATGCACTGAATGAGAACATTGACTTGAAAGACTTGGGCCCTTTTGATGTAATCTTAGGGATGAGGATTAGAAGATAATCAAACATTTATAAGTCTTAGTCGTTCTCATTATGTTGAGTTGTGCTTAAGAGATACAATCAGTCTGATTGTAAACCTGCTTGTACTTCGTACGATTATTCTTGTAGTCTCAAGAAAAATAAGGGTAGTGGAGTATCTTAACTTGAATACTCAAAAGTTATAGGATGTCTGATGAATTTAATGAACTGTAAGAGTCCAGACATTGCCTATATTGTGAGTAAGTTAAGTGGATATAATTGTAGTCCAGAGCAAGAGAATTCAGATGCACTGAGTAGAGTATTATGGTACCTAAAATACTCTTTTGATTTATGAAAGGTATCTTGTTGTCCTTGGGACTTTATGATGCAAACTGGATAGTTGACTCAGAGGAGTCTAAGTCTACGAGTGGATATGGTTTCACTCTAACATGTGGGTTTGTTGTTGGAAGATTTCCAAACAAACATATCGCTCAATTCATTATGGAATCTGAGAGTATTGCGTTAGATAAAGCATGAGAGGGGGCCGAGTGCCTAAGATGCTTTTTAGAAGACATTCCTCTTTGGCATAGGCCTGTGCCAGCTATATCTATACATTGTGTTAGCCAAGCTATAATAGTTAAAGCTAAGAAATAACTAATCTCAATCGGCGTTATTTCCATTGATTGGATAAAGTCCAAGGAGAATATCGCGCAATCTTTGACGAAAGGTTTGTACAAAGAGATAGTTAAAAATGCATCGGGGTTGGGGCTTAAGCTCATATATTAAACTTGCCATGAAGGATACTCAACCTTGCTGACTGGAGATCCCATGATCAAGGTTTCGAATGAGACAACTAATTTGTGGTGGGTAAAGGTAAACACTATCAGAGATTTTCATTCTCTGTCCCTTCCCTATGGTGTAGACGTGATAGTGTGACTGCATGTGGAGGATGACTTTTTAATAAGTCTTAATGAGTTCTATAGTTTCAATTTAAGATTGAAGTGGGGTGTAGCAGTAACACTCTTTATGGAAACTCACCTATCTGAATGAGGAAGTGGGTCGCTTCCTGTGAGAATATGAGCTGATTCTCTAGAGCATTCTGAGAAACAGGATACGTCCAGGGCCAAAACGGACAAAACGGCACGAGCTTGGCAGCAATCTTGGAGATATCACCCGTGGTTGTTATCACGAATTACATCAAATGCTAGCAGTTCAAGACATAGTTCACTGTCTCTAGCAAGTAATTCTGGTAATATCTCACTAAGCAAAGGTTCAAGACCTCATGGACACCTCTGCCTAAAATGGTATTTCCTGCGTTTTTTATGTGATTTTCATTTTGATGGTTTTGGTATTACTGGAACTTAGGACCTAAAGGTCACTAAGGGTTCACTAGTTCATGCTTTTTCACTTTGGTGAAAGATACCTATAGTCTCACCATGTGAGAATTAAAGATGAAAGCTCTCAATACTATTATGATTTATGCAATCCATAGTATGACCCTGGGGTCAACACACTTTTGTGTGAGGGAGAGGACGTAGAAATGACTAGTATGATTTCAACACTTGCACGATCAGTTGTTTGGATCGTGAGGTTGGGATGTTTATTTACCAAGATCTATCTGTGTTTTCATTTATTGAGTTTTCATTCATGTGGGGGATTGTTGGAAAACGATTAATAAAAAAATAATTTTTTAAAGTTTTAATAAAAAATTATAATTTATTGTTTTATTTTGTGAATGAAACTTTTTAGTCCCACATCGTGGAGTTTCCAATTTTTAGTAGTTTTAAGAAACTATATAAACCTTTTAGTCCCACATCAGGGAGTTTTTCTTCTTAAGTTGTATTTGTCAATTATATAAAGAAATTCACTACTTTTGTAAAATCTATGGGAAAGGGGTTTCTCTATATTTTAGAGGGACCCCTAAGGGAAAATATTTTATAGCGGTTTTTAAGCATTCGCGATTTTCCTTAACGGTTTTTTCGGAGTTGCCAAGCTCAAGTTGAGCATCTACTACATATGCTAGTAGTAGGTGTATTATGGTGTTTTATCCTGGAGATATCCGTCCTGTGAGGGCTATAGCATCACTCTTGAGTGTAGCCGGGCGCTAATGTCTTAAGGACAGCGTATTGAACACGTGACTCACTCTATTTTCCAAAGCTTTGCCTTGTTGCTGTTGCGGACATACGGGGAGCTTGTTCGTTTCGTCAAAGCAATCACTTCCATTATAAAGGAGCTAAGTATCAATAACTTTTGCTTATTTGATTTTTCTTTGTTTTTGATTATTGCACCCAACAACCCTTCCAAAACATCTATCTCTTTCCCTTATAAAGGATATGGATATACACCAATTTATAATATTGCCCATAGGGATGCCTAGAAAAAATAAGCACTAGTGAGGCCTTATTTTCTAGAGACGGTTGCACCAAACTATACTACTACTGCCTTAATCTTTCGACACCTGTCCGTGACATATTTTAGCTCCTACAGAGAAAAAACGCTTGGGCTTCTGAAGCGCACCAGAATAAACTAGGAAAAATTAGGGGGAGACCAAAAAAAAAATAATATTCTCATTGTCAGTCCCACAATTAATTTTGGGTACCGTGAGACCCATAATTATTTTCGTGACACCCATAATTGTATGAAATTATTAAAAATGTATGCATGACGGATTATGCATCCGCATGACAGGTTATGCATCAGGGGTATAATTGGCAACGCAACTTGGATATAACATATCTAAAAATCCGCGCCTTCGAATTTTACAAATTTTATATCGCTGGAAATCTTTTTAAAAGAGCTGCGCAACGAGTACAAACAAGAATATCAAATTTTTGTTTTTCACGAAAAAATCGGAGGTGATCATCATTTTAGGCAAAATTTTCGAAAACTTGATACATAACCATTATGCATCAACCAAAAAAGATGCATAACACATTCTGCAGACGCATAACGAATTATGCAACCATTTTTTCCACTGCATAACAAATTATGCATTTGTATAACAAAGTTATGCATCTATAACAAGTTATGTAACCATTGTTTTGGTTGATTTTAGTGCATACATAAAATAATTTGATGCATAATGCAGTATGCATCCATATTTACTGATGCATATCAGGTTATGCATCTATTTTCTCGATGCATAAAAGATTGTGCAACAATTTTCTCGATGCATAATGCATTATGCAGTCATATTTTCGGATGCATAACATGTTATGTAGATATTATTGTAGGTGCATGACATGTTATGCAGCCTTATTTTTTGTTGGTTTCAATACTAAGAAAAAAGTAGCTGCATAACGTGTTATGCAACCGTTTTCAGGACTGCATAACAAGTTATGCAAAAAAAAAAAGCTGCATAACAACCAATTATTCTTCCAGGCAACGGCTCACAATAGCAACACCAACTCCCATTGCAACTTAACTCAGACACTGTCACACCCAAACTCAGTCTATCACCTACAATTCCATTAAACCTGGAATGTTTATTACTATATATCAAAAAATACATTTACAAAAATGTTGCTTTTACAAACTATTTAACTTGGATAATGTAATATCATTTATGCTTGAAAACATCGCTGGAAGACGACAACGAAATAATTCCAAGTACTGCTCCACCGAGGAGAAGATTTAAGGAATTCTATGTACCTAATAAGTAATAAACAAGCATTTTTGATCAGCCAAATAACAGCTGTTAAACGTAGAGTTACACCATGCTAGTACAAATAGCATATAGATCAACTCACCGAACGCAAATAAATTAGTTAAAATGCCTGACCTTCTCTCCATAGAAGTGGTCATCTAATACATCATTGAGAGTCCAAGAGAAGACAGTACGTATCAAATAGGTTATGCATTAGGGTATAATTGACAATACAACTTGGATATAACATATCTAAAAAACCATCCCTTGGAATTTTACAAAATTTGTATCATTGGACATCTTTTTAAGAGAGCTACACAACGAGTACAAACAACAATATCAAATTTAAGCTTTTTTGCGAAAAAATCGGAGGCGATTATTCTTTTAAGCAAAATTTTCAAAAATTTGGTACGTAACCATTATGCAGCCACCAAAAACGATGCATAACACATTATGCAGACACAACAAAAGATGCATAAAATGTTATTCAACCATATTTTGGTTCATGCATCTATTAATTTATGCTTAACATGTCATGCATACATTTCCTTGGATGCATAAAAGATTATGCATCAATGTTTTAAATTTAGTGCTTACAAAAATATGGTTGCATAATATTTTATGCATCCATTTTCTGGAATGCATAACATGTTATGCAGATATTATTATAGGTGCATGACAAGTTATGCAACCGTTTTCATAACTACATAACAAATTATTCAACCATTATGAACCAAAAAAGCTCCTACGAAAGTACACGCTTTGATGCAGAAGCCAGTAGATTTCGAATCCATACCTATTAACATGATCACACTAAAGTGGAATCCGGTTAAAGTTCACGCTGTGAATTAAAATAAAAATATAAGAAATTTACCATCTAGCCAACGAATCGAGAACTTCGCAGCTTCTTCAACACTCATTTCGTCCATCTTTCCTCCTTTTTACTGTCATGCCACCATTATCCATAATAACAGCTACCTGGTCCTGGTCCCCAGTCACCTCATAAACCTCTCCTAGCTGCGCAGTTGACAAAGGTTTGCAAAAGTGTCAAATGATGGAAAATTAACTGGATATCAATTCTTATAATTAAATTGGTCAGTACCTAATAATAAAGGAAGCCTAATTACTGTAAAAACCAAAGCAGAAACTTTTGATTATTTGAAACTTGTTGGCATCCGACCTAATTTACATTTTCAAATGTACATTCATGAATTGTAGCTAGGAACATAATTCTAGCTTAGGGTAACATAATTCTAGCTTAGGGTAGTTCATTCACTTACTTATTCAAGTGTCATGATCCTTCATTTACAGGAGTCCACTACAAGAACAATCATAGTTACACCATGATATATTTCAGCTGCATTGGGGGCACCACCAAGCTTTCTTTTCATTGCGACCAGAATGACACAAAATTAGCTACAAGATCACTATCCTGGTCTACACAATCAAAGATCATTTTAAAATAAAATTTAAAAAATCTTAAAAAAGAAACAAAACCCTTTGTCTTAAATCTCATACCATTCCAGTATTTTTTTAAGGAAAAAATGACTACTGAGAACCAAAATAAAAATCATAGACCTTTACTTGAAATTTCAAATTAACAAATAAGACATCAGAAAAACGGGATTGCACTAAACTGGCCTACTTTCGAGATCAGGGCTTTTATTTTAACTCTAGTAAGCATGACTCTCATAAGTCATATCACTGTCTCTTTAAATTTTCTTTTTTTCTTTTGCAATGGCTGGATCAGTAGTCAACATCCCCGAGAACGGCAGCACTACCAGCAACAGCAGGTATGGAGATGGTGCCATGAGCTCTACTAGAAATGCTGATGGTAGTACTAATGCTGATGATAACCATACGTCTATTCCTAATCAGTATTATTTACTAATGCCATATCTCGTGTAGATCATACAAGCTGAAACCCCATAATATCAAACAAAAAGATTTAACAGTAATCTTCTGTCCAAAACTAGGGTTTCATATAAAAGAGAAACTTATCTGGAATATTAAACTGAAAGTAAGATAAATCCAAATCATAAATTTGGGATTTCACTAATGAAAAACCCAAAACTTCTACCTTGTAAGAAATCACATACCATGAAGAACACAATCAAGTAATAACACGATTTTTCCTGAGAGAAGAAATCGAGAGATTCATCTGGTTTTTAAATGGAATTAATTCAATTATTTCCAGAGCTCGATGTATGTTTTTTGAAGACCTGCAATTCCGCTAGCTAACCATTTTTCTTCGGTCTTCAATTTCGACTCCAACCATTATTTTTCTTTCTTAAATTCTCTGATGTGAACGATGGTGATGAGGGAAATTGGGATCTTCGTGTATTTTTGGTTCGTGAGAAGATTGAAAATCAATCTACAGATGTTTCTTATTTTGAAGAAAATTCTGCTTCATGTACCTCTACCTCGTTTCCTTGATAAAAAAAATAAGAAAAATAAAACGTAATTTTAGAAAATTATGGGCTTGGGAAGAATTTGTCTTTAGAAAATGGAGGCGAGAATCAAATTTTACGCGGGTGGGTTTCACAGTGGAGAAATCCCAAAAAATGGGTTTGATAGTAGGTTTCCCAATAAACTAACTATATGGCCCAAAAGGTGTGTTCTTTAGCTCCGGTCAAAAGCACATGCCCATCAAAACGCAAGAACCCTGTGAAATGCAAAATGAATGTAGCTCGGTAGTGCGACCTTGTAACCCAAGCGAGACATTAATTAAGATGGTTGGAGACTGAATTTGTTTCACTCGGTAGGTTCCTGCGAGCACAAATTTATCGACTCGCCCGTTCCAAGCAAAAAAGGCGTAATCATTTCATTTGAGATCAAGGTTAGTATCATTTCATTTATAACTTGTGGATGAGAATTCTCCGAATGGTTTTAACTGAAGATTAGTGAAACTGTCAGGGAAACTCATCTAGAGAATGTTGGTCACAGTTTGAGGGAACCAAGGAGATAAACGGTAGCTGATGTTACATAAGCATACTATGGGGGACATTAAAGGAATCAAATTAATGAGTTCTGTTAAGAACTTCTGAATCACCTTATGTCTGAAATTAAATATTACTACACTTCCGTGTTCACTTCTGAATATATGGAAACATGATGACAACATGAATGGAACCCTCAACCGGAAAGCGGTCCGGCTATGATGGGTACGGGGCGCATACTCTAAGTATGAGGCCCCTCCTCTCTGAGCGACACCTCACCATCTCAACCTAACATTAAAACGGTTTTCGTTAATACTGTCAAACACAAATCTTTATATTACAGTCTTGTCCTTCAAATTTAACAGCTTCACATAATGTTCAATGCAATGGAGCTTTATTACTGAATTTCATGGATCGAAATTTTCTTTTTCATTATAGTATAGCACTCAGGGATGTTGATTGATTAATTTCTAATAAACTTCATGAATTTTTATAATCACCATGATCAATAAGGATGTTGATTTTTTTTATCGGCAACAAAAGGGGTGTTGATTGATAATCAACAGTCATATATGATGATAGTAATCACCATTATCTTTGCTGGTTATGATCCTGATCGTTGCAGTTATTTTAGGAGGGAAACAATTTTTTAGATATGGTTTTAAAATCTCTTGCAAATGCAATTGGTCTTGGTTATGATCTTTAAGGGACATCGATCAAAGGAAAAAAAAAAGAAGTATGATAACACAATTGATTTGATGACTTTTATCACTATATTATGCATTTTGTTAGGATAAATTTTTTTGTTAGCATAAACCATAAGATGTACAGGGGTTAGTCCACGAGTGAGTTGGAGGGAGTTTAATGTATTTTGAATCTTAAGGATTTTGAGGGAGTGTAAGAAAGTATTGAGAGTTTGAGAGAGTTTGTTGTGTTGAGTGTAGGGAGTTTGAGAGACTCTCCCAAAATCTCTACTTTTTTGAGAGATTTGGAGTGAGCCAAAAATACACTATAAACTCCTTAGAACTCCCCAGAACTCCCAAAAAAAAAACAAACTCCATATTATTCTAATTTTTACCACTAACAAGGAGTTTAATAGTTTCTTTTAAACTCCCCCACGACTAACGGGGTTTTCTAGGGAGTTGGGAAGACTCTTCTAAACTCTCTCACGACTAACAGGGATTTTAAGAGACTTCCTCGAACCCCTCACGACTAACGGGAAAAAAACAACTACACCCAACTGCCCCAACTCCCTTGAGGACTAACACCCTGGTAGAAGAAATAAAAAAGGAATTGACAATTAGAAAAGCAATCAAAATCCCCGTAAGATGAGATGAAATAAAAAAAGGAAACGGTGGGAAAATATGGCAAAAGATGCCGAAAATCAGCAGGAGGAGTAATTAATTCATGGGCAAATCAGTATTTTAAAAAATTCTAAAATTTGGTAACAGATATTCAGTTGTATGGGTGAGGTGTCGTGCAGAGAGAGGAGGGGCCTCATACTTAGAGTCTGCGCCCCGTACTCATCGTAGCCGGACCGACCGGAAAGCAAGCAAAACTAACAGTTTCGGTGCCTTTTCGTCCCATTTATACCAAAGATGGAACCAGGCCGGGATTAATGGACCCCCAAATATATATTTTCCCGGTATATATATGCTACTGTGTCCCGCCGGTCAGAGTATATAAAAAAAGAAGAAAAAAATAAGTGAAAGTTACCGTGAGACCCATTTTTCCAGATTTTTTCACTGAGAAACCCGCAGGCAGAAAACTTCATGCGCACCTCCATTTTTCCAAAGAAAATTATTCTAAAACCCATAATTAAAAAAATTCTGTTTTTCTCTTTTATAAAGGAAAAACTACTTCTTCAATTCTTTTTCTTCTTCTTCCCAACTGTAAATCTTCATCAACACCTAAATCAGATCGAGAAGAACGATTATTTGAGGTCGAAGGAGTTACGGCTGTGTTGTTGCAGAAAGATAGTTGAAGTTGCTGCCGAATGATGATTGAAGAGAATATTTGTTGTTGCTGGTAATGAATATGCAACATGAAGAATCCAAATCAGATATTACTACATCTAGATCTGTTATTCTCCGCTCCATTCGAGGTTAGAATTCGTCACTTCTTTTCAGATCAATTCTTATTCATCCATCGTAATATCATTTTTAGGGTTTTAATTGACGATTCAGTTTTTTGGTTCAAATTATGAGACGGAAATGATTTGAAACTATGATATGGTAAGGGTAACTGACCAAGGAATATTTTTCTTGCATGATACATTCGATGACATTAGATAGGTGCTTTCTTCATAGATTTTGTATTGTTTAGTGTTCGATTGGGAGTTGAATTGTTGGGTTCTTATCTGTTATGTAATTGCAGCTAGAAAAAAGATAGAAAACAAGATGCAGAAAGGAGAACATCCATACCGTCACACTACTGCTTGCAATTCCAACATAAAGGAGCAAAGCTCCTCTCCAGAACCAGCAACTCGTTCTTCTCTTGCCCTCTCCAGTTTATATCCATCACCCTATATTCTACCTGCAATTCTAAGTACGGGGTTCATGGATTCCCTATTCTATGAGTCTATTCTATTTAACTTAGCATTTCTTAATGTATATTATATCTTACTAAATATTTCACTTGAACTATAATTAGCAGATAAAATGAAATGCTAAAGATTCGTTGGATGCTGGTGCTTAAGATAGTGGTGCAAGTGCAAGTGCAACTGCTCATAGTAATGACACAGAAAGCCTCTATTTACTTTTTTGTTATTTGAAACATAGCTAGCCTATGTGTATTCACTCTTTGGTTATCGGTGTGCTAGTGTTGGCTCACTAATCTATGTGATTCATTAACTTGTGGGTCATACAGATGTGTACATTGTTGGGCTAATCAGATGTTGCAGATAAGCTCAAGGTAATAATGCATGTGTTATAATTGTCTTTCATTTGCCTAAATATCGGGTAGGGAAAAATGTAAGCTTGACAAGTTCATTTTTCTTGTAAAATTATCAAGCTCAGTTTAATCAATTTTAAAATATTGGGTAACTATAAGTTATGAAGGCAACACCTTATGTCAAGTATTTGAAATGAAAGGTAATTCTGGCCAGGTTGATGCTGTGTTGAGGTTACAGGGTAATGGTTGTAGTTCGTTGGTGGTGATGCAGTGTGCAACTAGTGTTGGTTGGATGTATTGTGTATAGTATTGCGAAAATGGAGGTGTGAATAGTGATGCATAACAGGTTATACATCTACAAAATTTGTTGCATAACACGTTATGCAGTTTTTTCTTTTTGCATAACTTGTTATGCAGTCCAGAAAACGGTTGCATAACACGTTATGCAACTACTTTTTTCTTAGTATTGAAACCAACAAAAAATAAGGTTGCATAACTTGTCATGCACCTATAATAATATCTACATAACATGTTATCCAGTCGTGAAAATGGATGCATAACCTGTTATGCTTCCGAAAATATGACTGCATAATGCATTATGCATGGAGAAAATTGTTGCACAATCTTTTGTGCATCGAGAAAATAGATGCATAACTTGATATGCATCCGTAAATATGGGATGCATACTGCATTATGCATCAATTTTTTTTATGGACGCACTAAAATCAACCAAAACAATGGTTACATAACTTGTGATATATTCATAACTTTGTTATCCAAATGCATAATTTGTTATGCAGTGGAGAAAATGGTTGCATAATTCGTTATGCAACCGCAGAATGTGTTATGCATCTTTTTTATGGCTGCATTATAGTTATGTATCAAGTTTTCGAAAATTTTGCCTAAAATGATGATCACCTCCGGTTTTTTCGTGAAAAACAAAAATTTGATATTCTCTTTTGTACTCGTTGCGAAGCTCTCTTAAAAATATTTCCAACGATATAAAATTTGTAAAATTCCAAGGCGGAGATTTTTAGATATGTTATATCCAAGTTGCGTTTCCAATTATACCCCCGATGCATAACCCGTCATGCAAACATTTTAATAATTTCATATAATTATGGGTGACAATGAGAATATTATTTTTTTGAATTTACCCCTAATTCTCCCAAAAAAAAAAAAAAAAAAAAGAATATTACGGACAGGCTACAGTTTCGTATAGAAGCCCAACAAAGAAAAGCCTTTATTTTTGGCCACATTTAATATCCAACTTCTAAATCCCATTTAGGCCATTACTTTACGCAAACAGTTTCGTCTCTGCCTCTCACGACTCTCGTCATCTGGTAAGTTCATCATCAATTAGTAGTTTAGTACTATTCATCATTTTTCTTTTTCTAATTTATGTTTAAAATCTATATGACATCATTGATATGGGTGTCATTTTTTTAAGATTATAAGTAGACATTAGTAATCTAACTAGATGATATTAAAAACAAAAACTCAGTTCTCCATTAATTTGGCCCCATAAGAATCTTATATGGACAACTCTAGTGAGAATATTACATAATACTGCTCTCTCATTAATTCTACTCCCACATAATTAGCATTAAAATTTTGTTACATATTGTTTAAATCTCCCACTTAATCAATTTCCCCTAAACCCCACATAATACTTTCTCCAACAGTACTGTCCAACACTATCACTTGTTCGAGCCAAATATTTGTTCATCGTTCCTCTTAAAGAACCTTGAAGTTGGTCTATTCTTTTTCTTTTCTTTTCTTGATAATACATTCTAATTATTTCCCCTAACCTCACATAGTATTTTCGCCGACAGTAATTTTGTGTAGCGGCTTAATTTTGTTAGTTAATTGTTTTGCTGTTTAAGAAAAGCCTGAGTTTATTTCATATATATTTATTGTTTTTGCTTAACAAAATTTCGGTTCAATCGATGTTTTATTTCATGATGTGTGTGGATTGTGTGATTCAATTGGTTCCGGTTAAGAAAAACTATTGTTATCTTGCTTTATTGTGTGGTATCAATTGTTTAGGCTTACAAAATTTTCGGTGCAATTGTGGTGCTTTTAATGTCTATGTTGTTTCAATTGTTTCCGGTTGAGGTGAATAATTATGCAAGTTGATTTATGTTGGTTTGTATGAATTATTTATGGCTTAACGAAATAAAAAGTGTACGGGATGAGTTGTTTTGTCCAATTCGATTCTGGATAAGAAAAACTAAGTTAATTCTGATCTTAGTTAGACTTATCGAAGTGAGGTTTCGGTTATTCAAGTCTAATCGAACGCCTTAACAAGAAACGCTAGTTAACTAACCTAGTACTTTTCTTGTTTAAAATTGAAAGGTCTAAGTTTATGGTTAATTAGAACTTCATGAGAAAAATAGAGTTATCTTTATTTTGGTCTTATCGAATTAAGCGATTGTTTTTGTACAATCGGTTTAGCAAAGGGACTAAGGTGCTTAGTTGTTTTTGGATTGCTAAACTAAAATGGAAAAATTGTTTCGGACAATTGTTTCCTTGGTAGCATATCAAAATAAAACTACTTGTAGTTTCAGTTTTGATATTGGTTATCAGAACATGATGTGTGGAACCCTCGTGACTAACTCTACAGGTTGCAAGTCTTTTGAGATTTGTAAGATTCTTTTCGTGTTTTCCTTTATTTTTTCGTTTCTTTGTCATTTTGTGACAAAAGGGGGGAGAAATATATGGAGTAAACAAGTGATACTAGCATTGATTTTATATTGATTGGTATCGCTAAGGAAAAGAACATTGGTGCTTAAACGTTTTATCTAAACGAAAGAGTGAAAGCATAGACTAAGGGGGAGTAACATGTCATATGAAGTGGTAAAACAAATTCGTGCGGTTTAACAAAGCTAATACTCTTTTTCTTTGTTATTATAATGTCAACAGCGACATTTTCAAGGATTAAATGTAAGCAGTTTATTGTGTTGTTGAATCGGGAATCAAGCGTATGTGTAATGAATTATTGTAATTTGTTTATCCATATGATGTAAGAGTTTTGTCATTAAAATTGACAAAGGGAGAGATTGTTAGAGCACAGCTCTTTTAAACCAATGTAGTTAATATCGGATATCGGTTTATCTCGGCCAGGACTGATACACTGGTACGACTTTATATCGGTGATATTATCGTTCAAATATCGGTATAATATCGGTTCCAAATTTAGAGATTATAATTTTATAGCTACCATCAATTTTATCAAAAAACACAATAGTAACTTCAATAACTTTAAAGTTCACTATCTAAAATGATAAATAAACAAGTTCCAACTAGAAACAGGAGAGTAACTTCAACAACTTAAAAGTTTACTGCCTAAAATGGTAATTAAACAAGTTAAAAGTTCAAACCAAAAACAAGAGAGTAACTTCAACAACTTTAAAGTTACTACCTAAAATGGTAATTAAACAAGGATATTACAGTCTTATTCAAAATCATACGAGCCACTATTGATATCATCATCTTCAGCAACTCCATTAGCTCCATCAAGTAGTCTATAATCTGTATCTAGCATCAATTGATCAGTATCATATCCATCATACTCAGAGTCGGTTGGGTAAGTATGACTTACTTTGAGAGCTACATGCACCTCTACTACCAAGTGGTCAACTTTCTTCACCAAGAATATCTTGTAAATCATCCAAAGTTACATTATCACCTTCTACCACCAAGTCTTCCAAGTTCCGTGGATCCAACCATTCATCATTTTCATCATGCTCATCAAGAAAAATAGGATCACAAAATATCCCCGATATATCGGCCGATACAGCTAATATCGGACGATATTATCTCCAAGATATCGTATCGCCGATACAATGCTTATCCTACCGCTCCAAGGCCGATATCCGAAATATCCCCGATATATTTGCCGATACGGCCGATATTGACTACATTGGTTTAAACCCACCAAGAGTTGGTATGTCAAGTTTGGTTATCATATTTTAGTTAAACAAAACTCATTTTTAAGATTCGCTTGATTATGTACTATAGTCAACTTCGTATAGGTTAGCTTGAAAGTATTAGGATATGAGACATTACAAGTATTGCGAAGACTTGAAGATGTGAAGAAGCAAGGAGCTACAACGACAACAATCATCCTTCCACTTGAGGTTAGTGACATTTGACTTGAACTGTTTCATTCCCTAACGTATCTTTCAAGTCGTGCATATTGAAAACAAAACTGCGAAGCATATTTAAACTCTAGATAGACATAGTATTAAGGAATACAATACGAGGTTTATTGCTTAACCATTAAAATTTGTAGATAAGACATCGACATAATCATTTGAATGTTATTGTGATTATGTATGGGTATGAGGTGAGGATTTCATCCTAGGGAACAATGTTTTACATGTGTTCTAAGGAAGTAAGTTCATAAACTTGTTTTTGAATCGAAAAGGAAATCGCCAGGCGTTATTGGTTTTGTTATTCATTGCATATCTTATGAACAACCAATATGTGTGATTGAGTATAACCGTTCACGACTTGTTGTGTTCTTGGTAGAACTATTCACAAAGTCCTGACTTATGTATTGGTATGACTTTTATTAGTGAAACCGATCTTAAGTAATCACCTGAGATGGTATGATCGGGTTTGTGATTTTTGTCTGACCAAATACGGGAAAGGGGAACCGATCCTTGTAAGAGGTGAAGTACATCACAAAGGGGAACCGATCCTTGTATGAGGTGCAACAAGGTTTATAGCAGAAAGGGGAACCGATCCTATGGACATTTGCAACACGTTTTTAGGCAAAGGGGAACCGATCCTATGGACATGTGCAACACATATAATTCATATACCATATATATGTGGGGAATCGATCTTAGTACCTAGTCAACCGAATTTTGGAAAGCTAGTGTGACTATTGTTAGAGCACTGCTCGGTTGAACCCACTAGCGTTAGTATGTCAAGTTAGTTGTCAATTTTAGTTGCCAAAATGAATTCTTGATTTAGCATACTAAAGATAGTTTCGGACTAGATTAGGTCTAAGAAGTTGAATCGAAGCTATCCTTAAAGGATAAAGATTGAAGACTACAAGAAGGCATCAACAAGTACTTCATCAACAAAGGTATGTGATTGATTTCATTTGGATTCTTGTTCAATTCTACCTTTCTAATCTATCAAGATATATGCTCACTCTATGGAACAATTCTGATGACGGTAAATGTACATGTATGTATATATACTTGAGGTTATTTGATTCATGACATTGGAGATAATAACCTTCATCCTTTTATAGAATCTCATGTTATAGTGAATGATCTTATGAATCCAACGAGCCAAGAATCACTCAATTCCGAGTTATAACGATGAAGTTATGAGTGATTTATTAAAGTTCGTTAGTAGGAAACAATCCATGGGTTGTTTGTAGTGGTTCATGGACTTGGGACCAATTACGTAACTAAACGGCATTTTTGCTCAAGTTGGTGATGTTTTCTTATCTAGGCAAGATGGCTATTGGTCCAAACATATTTGATTACCATATTAAAGTGTTTGTGTTTCCTGCCTGAGTTAAAATGTGATTTATTCACATAAATATAATTTATGCTAATTAATTATTTATTTAATTATTTTGGCAAGAGTTGTAACTTAGGAAAGACTCCCTTATTTAGGAGAGTCGTGAAAAAGGAAAATAGTCAAAACCCTTGCTTAGCTTCTAAGATACCTTTTTCACTATAAATAAAGGGTTCACGAGTTTACACGTTTTCATCCCCTTTGGAAAATTGGCGTAAGCTTTGCAGGTTGTTTCCATGTCTTCTGTTCTTCATGAACAAGAGTGAGATAAAAGTCTTTGTATTGGGGATCACAAAGCCAAGTTGGATTAAATCTTCGTGATTGATTATACAACTTGTAATCTAGGTTTTTCACCTCTTGTCTATTCTAAGGTTTTCTCTTCTGATATAAAACCATTCAAGAGTTGTTGATCATAAACCCTAGGTTTTGGTAGATTTCAGTTTCCGATCGTATACCAACACTTGTTAGTCGAAGTCGGAGACTAGAAAGAAAAACTTCTATTGAGGCATCTCGTAAAAATCCTTGAGAAGTTTTAAACAAGATATCTCTAGATTTATTCTAGTTGTTCTTGTTGTAGAGTTATTAGGTTTCTCTTCCTTTTATTGAACAGTATAATAATCCATAATCTACAAGTTTGTTTTGATATTACTTTTACCTAGTAATTGTTTTTATCAAAACAAACACAAGATTTCCACAACCTTGATTCACATATAAAGGGAAATCAAACTGGTGTTTTGTGGAAACAAAATATCAAATCGTATCAATCGTTTTGGTGTATCTTTTAAATAGAACCTTGGGTTCTGCTAAAAGATTTGCGTGAAGAATTTCTAAAGAGAATCGGTATTCTGCTAGGAGTTCTACAAGTGCTGAAGGAGGTATTACATCTAGTCCGAATAGGTAGTAGGAAATTGGTGTAACAGCTTATAATCAGTGTGTGTTTATTCTGGACTAGGTCCCGGGGTTTTTCTGCATATGCGGTTTCCTCGTTAACAAAATTCTGGTGTGTGTTATTTCTTTTCCGCATTATATTTTATTTATATAATAGAAATATCACAGGTTGTACGTTAAGATCAATCAGTTCTTGTATCCGGCCTTAGGGTTGTTGAGTGAATTGATTGACACTTGAACATTGGTCTTTGGTACCGTTCAAGTTAATCCTCTTATATTCAATCGGGCTCGCAAATCCTATTTGCTGATTGCGGATTGAATCAAGAGATAGAGATATAAAACTCTTTGATATACTTTTTATAGATTGAGTCTAACTGTCTAGTTGATTCTCTTGAAAGTATATTGGAGTTTGTCTATTCAGATTGCCAAACGAAATATTGGGTGTGGTTGTTAGACCCCCGCTTTTTCAATTGGTATCAGAGCAGGCAAACACGCTAAGACCTCATAAGTCTGTTTGTAGCAATCTGATTCTATGGACAGAGGTGTTATCTCTATAAACGTACCACCTGTCTTCGATGGCACAAACTATTTATGGTGGAAAATTGTTATGCGCTTTTTTCAAGCACGAGATTTTCAATCATGGGTATGTATTAATGGCTATGATCCTCCCGTTGTACAGTAGAGTGTAACGTTAAAGAATATTGGTGATAATATCTTGAGATTCTTGTTGCAAAGAAAAATTCGAGGATTAAATGCATCATCCATGCCATTACCCCAGATCTTCAGCACCACGTTACTACGTGTAATAAGTTTAAAGATGCTTGGGGTATCTTAGAAACCGTATTCGAAGGGAATGCCGCAGAGAAAGAAGCAAGGCTTCAAAATCTATATTCTGACTGGGAAAACCTTCGCATGTCTGATGATGAAACCTTTGATGAGTTTAACCAAACACTTTCTCAAATAGTTAACTCCTCGTTTGCATTAGGAAGAACTATTCCGGAGAAAGATACTGTGTGAAAAATTCTCAGGTCTCTACCATCAAGACACGAGTCTAAGAAACATGCCATTGAAGGTGGAAACGATCTTTCTACACTCTCCAGAAATATTCTTGCTGGAAAGTTAAAGATCTTTGATAATGAACACGCAAGAAAAGAGGTGATTTCTCTTAAAGCTGCAAACAATTTTGAATCCTCTAAGGATAAATCTGGTTCGCCGGATACTAAGGACGTTACTCCATGACAATTTAGAAAATTCTTGAGAGACAGGAAAAAGAGTTTTTCTAAAAGTGTAGCATCTCCTAAGGATGATGTAAAATGCTATAATCGTCGTGGTTTCGGGCACTTGTCTTCAGTAGTCCTAGATGGAGCCGTAGACAATAGGTATATGCAACATAATTTCCTACTCTTGATGATGGACCTGAATATTATAATCCTCAAGAGATCATAGGCGAGGTTGCACTAACTTCTGGAAAAATTCTTTCGGATATTGATTCTGATTCTGACGAAGAAGTGTTCCATGTGGATCCAGTTGCTAATAACCTTCTTAAAGAAAGTCATAAAAAACTCTCGGAAGCTGAAAGCACCATTTTCAGTGAGAAAGTTAAATATGACAGACTTCGTAGTCGGAATAAAGACTTGCAAGACCAACTTGATTCTAGTGGTGCAAGAGATTATCTCAACGAGATACGAAAGCTTAAATAAGAAATTGTCGAAAGTCGTGATCAGGAAATTATTCTTCAAGCAAAGATAGACAACTTGGAGAACATTGAGATGAACTTGTTATTTGATTCAGAACGAGAAGATATCAAAGTTCAATGTGAATCATCCAAGAATTATCTAGTTATTGCGCTTGAAAAGGTCAAAGTTTGGAAGAAGAAAACTCGAGCTTAAAAGAGAGTTTGTCTAGAAATAGCAGCTCAGATAAATTAACATCGATATTGGGAGCATGTAGAATTCATCGTGATACACGAGGATTGGGCTATGAAGGAATAAACGCTCCTAGTATTTTCAAAGAGGTAAAATTTGTCAAAGCTAAAGATTCTTCTCAACCAAAACGTTCCACGGTTGACAAAAGTAAAGTATCGCTACCAACTACGGATGGCGAAAAGAGGAAATCCTGGCAAGCTCCAAAGAAAGCACATACACATTCAAGTAATACTAAACATAACTTTTTCCATTCTACTAAACATTTTTTTATTGTGGAAAACCAGGTCACTTGCAAAGGAATTGCAGATTTCTTAAACGAGATAATAACAGATCTGATTCTGTAAGGATGACAAGATCTGATGTTCCAAACTGGAGAAAAACTGAATCTAATAATATCCGTTCCTTCAGTATTCCCCCCAAGAAGTTTCATAATTATATTGGGGAGAAAAAGAAATACGTTGCTCCAAAAGCTGCTCAGAAATGGGTACCAAAGAAGACCAATAAAGAAACGAGTACTATTAAGAAGGATCTCCCAGACAAGAGTTCGACAAGGGATAACATCTTAAAAAGGTATGGAGAAGTTATTGAAAGTTTCAAGGAATTTGTTAAATTCCTAGATTCCATGTTTGATCTTGTTTTAAATACCTGTGGTGAGCAATATTTTGTTCACCTCAACATAACCTAATTCTGTTGAAAGTGCATCCTCACCAAGAATCCCTAGTAAATACGGTGAGGATTGCAAAAGAATTGGGGCGCACATATTATGTTGGGAAATTTCTGAATATGTGGAACAATTTACTGTTTCGAGCTGAGTTTATCTCGCTTACATATTCCTCGAAATATGTGTTGCTAAGCATTCGCTTTTAACCAAGTTCATCTTTACCTAGTGACGAAAGTCATGATATGTTTCAATCACCTTGAAAATTTCTTTGACGAGAAATGGTTTAACAAACTATATAACGTCCTCTAAGAATGTTTCAATAATTGAAATGAGAGTTTAGATTATATACCAATGGTGGACATAAGCATTGTTGTGGAAACACATATATGTACAAGTCCTTATTCCTTGAACCAAAGTTTGCGAACTTTGTTGATCAAGAGAACTGGAAGTATGATATGAGCCAAGTCCGCAAACTCAGTCCGCGAACTAGCAAAGTTCTCAAACCCGAGAATTTCTGTTGGAGTTGGCAAACTATGTGCGTGAGCTAAGTCCGCAAACTTAGTCCGCGAACTGGCGAAAGTTCTCGACCCGAGAATTTCTGCTGGAGTTTGTGAACTCCTTCCAAGAATTTAAGTCCGCGAACTTGAGTTAGGTTATATCTGAAGATGATTGTTTTGAACTTATACTTAAATACTAAGGAATGCAGTTTGCAAACCGTGGCTATAAAGTTCATGAACCGTTTCAAGTGAATCAATTCATTTTTGCTTCAATTGTGTCTTGTGTAGTTACATAAGATTTCCTTGCAATTGAACAACTCTCTAACTAGTTCATTTGAGTCAATTGAACTAGTTATGGTGAAGAAGAATATGGTTAGATACCACATGTATGAGTCTTAATTACCTAACTTGATTTATGATTGGAACTCTTAAATATAATAAGTTAGAAGCAATTATCAAAGCCATGGATGTTGGTTTTTATTGTTAAAGAATCTTTTTTCATACTCTTATGGTAACCATTCTTGGTATAAATCCTTATGGAAAAGATTATTCTTCCTTCTAAGCGTATCAATTCTTGTTCGTACAAGTTTGTATCTTAGAAAAGATGATCACAATATTTGATCTTCATGATTACATATTGTGTATTATTACCATGAGATAGTTCTATTGTTCAGTAACTTGATCTCATGAGAGACTTTCAATGATTGGTTCTCAGTTCGCATCTCCTTGTGGGTTTTCTAAAATCCAATATGTAGATCCTTAACTCTGGAGTAAGGTCACTCTTGTTGTTCTTTCGGGAATGACATCATTGGGGGAGAGTTCTTTTGAAATTGTGCTTAATGGTCATATCTTGAGGGGTGTGCGGCTGTGGAATTCTAGAGGGGTTATCTTGTATCTTTAAACTCCTTGATCACTGTTGTTAGCTTCGGCTATATGATTGCATCTGAATAAGATGATGTGTGTTTCTTTCTCTCAGTCATGAAATGTCTCTTACGGAAATTCCATTATGATCATGTTCTTGTACCTTTGCCAATTTTATTGACAAAAAGGGGGAGAATTAATATGTATTTCACACTACAAATACATATGGTTTTCGGATCATTGTGTAAGGGGAGTGATTTCCATGTGAGATGGAGTATTGACTAAGGGGGAGTGATACATATCACCGTAGTATTATTGTCAAAGTTGTGATACAATGAAACTTTGATACTGTGTAATAATACTATGATGGATATTCAACAAGTACATGATGAACATGCACAGTTTAAGAACCAAGGAAATCAAGATTGTCGTTTTTACTTTTAACAAGTACAAGCCATATGTAAAATGGTTTTGTCACTAAAATTGACAAAGGGGGAGATTGTTAGAGCACTGCTCGGTTGAACCCACTAGCGTTGGTATGTCAAGTTAGTTGTCAATTTTAGTTGCCAAAATGCATTCTTGATTTAGCATACTAAACATAGTTTTGGACTAGATTAGGTCTAAGAAGTTGAATCGAAGCTATCCTTAAAGGATGAAGATTGAAGATTGAAGACTGCGAGAAGACATCAACAAGTACTTCATCAACAAATGTATGTGATTTATTTCATTTGGATTCTTGTTCAATTCTACCTTTCTAATCTATCAAGATATATGCTCACTTTATGGAACAATTCCGATGACGGTAAATGTACATTTATGTATATATACTTGAGGTTATTTGATTCATAACCTTGGAGACAATAATCTTTATCCTTTTAAAGAATCTCATGTTATAGTGAATGAGATTATGAATCCAACGAGCCAAGAATCACTCAATTCCGAGTTATAACGATGAAGTTATGAGTGATTTATTAAAGTTCGTTAGTAGGAAACAATCCATGGGCTGTTTGTAGCAGTTCATGGACTTGGGCCCAATTACGTAACTAAAAGGCATTTTTGGTCAAGTTGGTGATGTTTCCTTATCTAGGCAAGATGACTATTGGTCCAAACATATTTGATTACCATATTAAAGTGTTTGTGTTTCCTTCCTAAGTTAAAATGTGATTTATTCACATAAATATAATTTTTGCTTATTAGTTATTTATTTAATTATTTTGGCAAGAGTTGTAACTTAGGAAAGACTCACTTATTTAGGAGAGTCGTGAAAAAGGAAAATAGTCAAAACCCTTGCTTAGCTTCTAAGCTACCTTTTTCACTATAAATAAAGGGTTCACGAGTTTACACGTTTTCATCCCCTTTGGAAAATTGGCGTAAGCTTTGCAGGTTGTTTCCATGTCTTCTGTTCTTCATGAACAAGAGTGAGATAAAAGTCTTTGTATTGGGGATCACAAAGCCAAGTTGGATTAAATCTTCATGATTGATTATACAACTTGTAATCTAGGTTTTTCACCTCTTGTCTATTCTAAGGTTTTCTCTTCTGATATGAAACCATTAAAGAGTTGTTGATCATAAACCCTAGGTTTTGATAGATTTCAGTTTCCGATCGTATACCAACACTTGTTAGTCGAAGTCGAGACTAGAAAGAAAAACTTCTATTGAGGCATCTCGTAAAAATCCTTGAGAAGTTTTAAACAAGATATCTCTATTTATTCTAGTTGTTCTTGTTGTAGAGTTATTAGGTTTCTCTTCCTTTTATTGAAGAGTATAATAATCCCTAATCTACAAGTTTGTTTTGATATTACTGATAGACGCATTTATGTGTCTATTTTGTTCTCAATATTCTATATTGTTAGACTCGATTAAGTACTTATTGTGTTATTTTGTGTTTTTGTAGATGTTTTTAGAGAAATAAGCCTTTGCGGCGAAATGAGCTCGAAAAGTAGTGTTTTACACCCCAGGATAATGTACCGGAGGCACCTCAGAACTGCACCGGAAGCGTCCCGGAAATGTACCGGAGGAACCTAGAAAAATTACTATTTCCACCCCAAAATTACTATTTCCACCCCAATTGCTAAAGGGACACCCGTACAGGATTAGGGGTAGGACACTTTTCTTCTCATAATTCAAATTTTGGAAAATGGCGGGAAATTTCTAAACAGTTCTGGCAGAATTTTGATCGTCAAAATGAATGGGTTATGGGTCGATTCAATGGCTGAAATTTGGTATAGAGATGTGATATAGGTTAAGGAACATAGTATGGGTGACATGATCGATCAAATTTGGCTGAAATTTTCGGTATGATAAACACACCCAAAACAGAGCATGTGGACTGTAACACGAGCAAAATTGAAGTTCTTGTGTGCATGGGGGAGTTCTGCTGGCGTTGGAAGAGTGTTGAGGCGTGAATAATTCGAATTGGAGCGTGCTGGACCAGAGAAAACGCGTGAAAAGCTAAAACAGGAAAGAAAATATCCGAAAATATTTTCTTTCACTGTCGAGGATTTGTGGAGTTATGGAGGAGATTCGATGCATGCTTCGGGTTTAAATAGAGTCCTTCGAGGTCAGAGAAAGGTTGTCGAGAGTTTGGGGGCTTGAGGAGAACTGAGGAGCAAGAAATCACCATGAACAGCAAGCTTCCTGCTGCTGTTTTATGCTGCTGAGAAGATGAAGAAGACGAAGAACAGACTCTCAGAAACCGTCCTTCTTCAACAGTGACAACGACAGCGGCTCGTGGGTCGTAGGTGTGGGTCTTAGAACCATAGAGACAACAACATTTAGATTTTAACGTTTATTCTGGATGCCTTTTATGCGTCGCAGATTACAGTTTTACACCATTTTCTCTTCTTCTCTTTATTGTAAACACCAATTGAGCTTAATAAAATATTTTGAGAGGTATTTCACCATGATGAGCTAAACCCAACATTGGGACAACGGAGGAGGCAATTTTCGTCATTCTGGTAAATTTAATTTATTCTTTTTATGACTTTTGCATTGATTTAAAACTGAAAAATGATTTTGATTAATTAGTTATCATTTTATTTGATGCGGCATGCTTGCTTAAATGTTTGGTGTCCCATGCTTACGATTTATAACTAATATTCTGAGAATCTATATTGGCAAAATAAGAGTCCTTACATTTTATGTTTTGAGCGATAATTGTTAAGGATAAATTAAATGTACCATATGCATGAGAATTGGCCAAGTCCTTAGTCCCAATAACTCTCTACCAATTTGTCAATATTTGTATATATATTTATTTTCTAAAAAAATTATCCTTCACAATTCCGAGAGTTTGAACCTCATTACTACAACCCCCACGGAAAATCCTTAATCAATTACTTTTACCTAGTAATTTTTTTTATCAAAACAAACACAAGATTTCCAAAACCTTGATTCACATCTAAAGGGAAATAAAACTGGTGTTTTGTGCAAACTAAATATCAAATCGTATCAATCGTTTTGGTGTATCTTTTAAATAGAACCTTGGGTTCTGCTAAAAGATTTGCGTGAAGAATTTCTAAAGAGAATCGGTATTCTGCTAGGAGTTCTACAAGTGCTGAAGGAGGTATTACATCTAGTCCTAATAGGTAGTAGGAAATTGGTGTAACATCTTGTAATCAGTGTGTGTTTATTCTGGACTAGGTCCCGGGGTTTTTCTGCATTTACGGTTTCCTCGTTAACAAAATTTTGGTGTTTGTGTTATTTCTTTTCCGCATTATATTTTATTTATGTAATAGAAATATCGCAGGTTGTGCGTTAAGATCAATCAGTTCTTGTATCCGGCCTTTGGGTCGTTGAGTGAATTGATTGACACTTGAACTTGGTCTTTGGTACCGTTTAAGTTAATCCTCTTATATTCAATCGGGCACGCAGATTCCTATTTGCTGATTGCGGATTGAATCAAGAGATAGAGATATAAAACTCTAAGATATACTTTTTATAGATTGACTCTAACTGTCTAGTTGATTCTCTTGAAAGTATATTGGAGTTTGTCTATTCAGATTTCCAAACGAAATATTGGGTGTGGTTATTAAACCCCCGCTTTTTTAACTATGCACGGTACTCACATGGAAGGTAGAACCGAAACTTGTTTTGGTAGAACCGTTAAACTCATGATTGTGATTGAATGTTATTTGATCAATCGCTCTTGAAAGTCATATGAACCAATTCTAAACTTGTTTGTGGAAAATCGGTTTCAAGGTTGTAAGTGTGGAAGAGAACTTACAAAGTTAAGATGTCGACATACTTTGAACACGTGCTATGAATGTTTATTTCTTCAATTGTTCAAAGTTATTCCTTGATAGCTAAGGGAAGAGAATCCTGGGATCGAAACATAAATAAGTTAAGAATCTTTTAATTAAGGTAATTAACTGCATTTTTTAGGGAAATAAAAATTAGTAATGTGCATTTACTAATTACAGATTTTCTGAGAGATTTCGATCATTATTTTTGGACAGAGCATTTCCAGGAATTATGGAGACTGAATTTTTGCTTTAATGAATATCTTGAGAATATTTTCGGTTTTGGAAATTCCTTGGTGTCCAAACTTCCTTGTCTATAAATACTTGAAGTTTGCCTTTCTTGCAAACTAATCCTTCGTAACAACAGACTTCCTCTTTGATGTGTTTTTACTGGTGTAGACACCTATTCGGAGAGGAGAGTAACCTAAGTACGCGAAATCTCTTACGGTCGCTCAGTTTAAAGTCTTCTTTGGGATTGAGAAGCTCTAGCGTGTATCATGGGTGGGAAACTAGATGATTGTGGTTTATATTTTGTTTTCTTTGATTTGATTGACTAACGGTGGTTGAACTTGATTGCACCTAGTTTGTTTATGCTTGAGAATCTTCTCTTCTGATATAAGATTCAATCAGACTAGTTCAGAGTTTCGACAGGGATCTTTAGACTGTTGTTAGTTCTAAAGACGATCTTGTGATAATCCATTGTTAACAGACTCCGTTCCATGCGTGATTGATCACAAGAGATTCAAGTGATTGTGTGCAGGTGTTTATTGAAGATCTAAGAAGATTTGAAGACGAAGAAGATATTGAAGATTTCTGATTTGTGGGTTCATAATCTTTTGTGTGCACAATACTTTTTTCGGTAAAAAGGATCCAACTAATAATCGATTTATCTTTGTGATAGATTGGATTAATTAATTGAGTAAACCGGCATCAACACAATTCTTTGGATTAATAGTGTTGTTGGCTTAATCTTAAACGATTACTTCGGTAATTGAACATAAGATAGATCTAAGAACCTGACGAACGAGTTTATGTTAAGATAAATGGAAGAGCCTTTTTCCGACTCATATCACTTGGTTGAATAGAGTTGATACCAAACATATTTGTTGTTCCTTTACTGTTTGGAATACGAACCAAATGAATGTTCCAAGTACGTGACTAAGGTCGGAGGCGTGGGAATACAGACAGAACTAGGTGAATTATAGGTTTAGTTGTTTGGTCTCACTGTAAGTTTACAAAAAAATAGGTAATAGTTCACGCATGAACACTCTTTGTACTTAACAAGATGTGATTATCCCTTGACCATACAGAGCTTAGACATTGAGTCTTGAGAGATTCAATAAGTGGTGTGTCCTTATTACGTAACAAAAGTCAGATTCAACTCAATTACTTTAGAATGAATATATGTTACGTTTCATCCAGATATATTTCAAGTGCTTTAGAAAATTTATGTCTCGTGGGAGTGATGTACTTTTCATTCCATAAGCACAGACATCTGATCTAGTTCAATTCAATAACCAATATTGGACAAGAAAATTTCTTCTTGTCATTAAAGTTGAAGTCTAAAATATGATCTCCTCTAAATATTGGTTGCTACTATGATACACACATTACATTGTATATATCAACACCTATGACCAGGTGCATTTCCAACTCTGTCATTTATGATGGGAGCTAGAATTACATTGTAGTTGATCCCATGTTCAATTGATACCTGTACTTTGGTGTCATTACTACTGGGAAAAATACATCTTTGTCTCATCAGATATATGTCCCCTTTCACATGCTTTATATGAGTCATTACGTCTAACCCTCATTACTTCGGGGTTCTTTCCATTTTCAATTTTGCTACATTTAGATTAATTTGAGAAATTTCTTTATCTCAATGGCCAAGAGAATCTCACTAGATATGTCAACCACTTACTTTAGGTTGAATCAATGTAGTCAATATCGGCCGTATCGGCCTATATATCGGGGATATTTCGGATATCGGCCCAAAACGATACGATAAGAAGGATATCGGGGATACGATATTCTACCGATAATATCGGCCGTATCGGTCAAATATCGGCCGTATCGGTCGATAAGAAATTTTCCTACATTTCCTGATATGAGACGGTATTGGTCGTTTTCTATAAAGTTTAAGGGTAATTTTGGCGAAGAAAGTCTTCCGGGTGGTAGTAGAGGTGCATGTAGCTCTCGAAGCAAGTCTACTAAAGTTACTCTTTTGTTTTTTTGATAAAATTGATGTTATCTATTATATCTTATCTGAAAATGTGTGGAGAAATGTTTAATATAAAATTATAGTCTCTAAATCTATGACCGATATTTCAACGATAATATCTCGATATAAAATCGTACCAGTGTATCGGTCCCGGCCGAAATGAACCGATATCCGATATTAACTACATTGGGTTGAATATATTATTAAAGATAGTTCTCTTGTTTTCATACTTCAACACATATTGGTTCGTTCGTATCATGGATGAAGTAGAGAAATTGAAATTTTCTAACTCATATCATCTTTTGTGAGTTCTTTCACAAAAATTGGAATACATGTGATTTTAATTGCAACCCGTTTGAAACTATTGATTCTTTAATAGTCGAGCACGTGGATTACATTCCACGAAACATTCAAATTTGTGGAGACAATATATATACGCAATAATGGTTCAAGTACTTCTAAACCCCAAATAAATATATTGGAATCGAGTTGGTACAACCAATTGAACAAAAGACACCATTCAACTATAGCCAATCTCATATTCAAGAGAACAATATAACAATAAGACCAATCATAATTTAAATTGACCGTTTATATGATATGGACTTATCTTAAGACAAAAATAAACGAAACTCAACGAATATTCGGTCTTTAATTACATGCCTCACATTTCTGGTTCCCATCGTATATAGGCAGAACTGGTATAGACTTACTCGTGCACGACCCAAAACCAGAAAACTGAACAGGAGAGGACAGAAAACAAGCTGAACCGGGTCGGATGGATCGGACCGAGTCGGATAGGACGGACTGGATCGGACCGAGTTGAACGGATCGGACTGAGTTGGCTCACATAATAGGACGGGAGCCGGATCGGGACTTTTCTTTCTCCTCTTTTTCCGGATCGGAATTGAACAGTATAGGCTTTTCATTCTCGTATTTTCAGAGATTTTCGAGAATCCCCTAATTTCTCTTCCTCCTCTTTTCTAGAAGACGAATAGCCTACCCGATCAATCACAATAAAAAAAATATTATAAAATGTAATGATCATGCGAGGATTTGTATACATATTATATAAGACAAATCAAAATCAGTATGTACGAGGGATTTTCACCACAAATTAGATAGTAATTTGTATACCTATAGTAGCTTATATAGGACAAATCAAAATCAGTAAATGTGAGGGATTTTCACCACATATTAATCAGTATATGTGAGGGATTTGTATACATTTTGTAGTTATATGCGATAGGATCAAATCAATTTTCAAGGCAGATTCAATATACCCAAAATTGAAATCACAAAATAGAGCAGATTTCAAAAATGAAATCAAAAAATAAGAAAAAGGAGAAAAAAATATATATGGGACAAAATAGATCCAAATTATCTGATTTGATTCCAACGATTTCAGCATTAGCTTGATGTTAATTACAAAATTGTGTTGATGTAGATCGTCCATGTAGAAGAAAAAAAATCTACTAATCCAATTTAGCTCTGCGGTATAGCATCGTGCATGATAACGTATTGCAGTGGATGGGAAAGATAAAAAGACGCAGAGAGAAGAAGATTCCATCCATTAGAGTTAGTATGTGTTACATCCTTTTTACACAATAGGAATAAGGCCCTGGCTACTGTATTGGGACGCACATCCATGGGCTAAAGCCCTACAGCACAGTTGAGATTTTTGGATACAAATTCATGTTTCATGTGATTTGTTAATGTCCAAAGAAATCCTTTTTTTCTTGTAAAAGTAAGGTCGCTCTTGTTGTTCTTTCGGGAATGACATTTTATGGGAGAGAGTTCTTATTTGAACTTGTGCTTAATTGCCATATCTTTGTGGGGAGTGCGGCTATGGAATATTGCAGGGGTTATCTCGTGTCTTTATAAACTCCTTGATTAATGCATTTAGTTTCGGCTATATGATTGCATCTAAACAAGTTGATATGTTGTTCTCTTTTGGTCATGAAGTATCTCTATGGAAATTTCATGAGGATCCCACTAGTTTTCGTACCTTTGCCAATTTATATTGACAAAAAGGGGGAGAATTAATGTGTAGTTCACGCTACAAATACATATGGTTTACGGGTCATTATGTAAGGGGGAGTGGTTTTCATTGTGAGATGAAGTATTGACCAAGGGGGAGTGATACATATCGTCATAGTATTGTTGTCAAAGTTGTGATGCAATTATACTTTGATGTTGTATAATGATACTATGACACTGTATAACAATAATTGAGAGCAATTGTTTTCTCATTGTTATTGGTATGGATCTTCAACAACGATGACGCGGAATTGAACACATTTGGAATCATTGGAATACTTGAAAGTGATGAAGATTTCGAGTAATGTTGAAGATTCAAGGAGATCAAGCATTTGGATGAGAAGCTACAAAGTTTATTTATTTTGTAATCCATATGTATTGATAGTTTTGTCACTAAAATTGACAAATGGGATATTGTTAGAGCATTGCTCGGTCGAACTCGTAAGCGTTGCTATCTCAAGCTTGTTTGTCAATTTTAGTGATCAAAACTATAAGTGTTGATTTCTAATCTACTTATAGTGATCTCTCGGACTAGGATATATTATGTAATTGAACATTAGACTTCACGGCGATCATCAATTGAAAACGAAGGTCCTTTACGACATGAATGGTCAAGGCAACCCATGGCATGAGAAAGACATTAGTTTCCAAAGCACGTGCCTGGAAGTCAAGAAGCAAAGCAAAGTCTTGGCATGTTAACCGTGCCAGGCCTATGTTAAGTCAAAGTCTCATTTCATATCAAAACAAGAGAGAAATTCTCATCCCTCTATTTAAGCATAAAAGGAATGGAGTCGTGGCGGATTTAGAGAAAGTACTGTAGCCGGAGTTGGGAGATTCTGCCGATAAATCAAGGAACTGACGAGACGGAGATGGTAACTGAATCGAAGATGCAAATGGAGATAGAGAAGCTGGTCGGAACTGCAACAATTTGTAATGGAGCTGGTTCAGACGAAGGTGCGAGATGGTGATTCGATTAGATGAAGTTAGATGATCAGTTATTGGTCGCCGGTTTTCAGCTGGTCAGGGAGTAGAAGCTGATGCTGTAGCCGGTGGCAAGGAAGCATTGGACCGATGGAGAACGATGGTGCTGCTGCTGATGGTGGAAGTATCATGAGGCTGTTTGGATGGCTACGGTTCTTGGTCTGAATGGATATGGAATCGAGCTTCCACTCAAACTGAAGGAAGAATGGGTTCTCAATAATGCAACGATTTGGAGTCTCGGGTTCGTATCGAACTATGGTGATTATGGCATGTCTGGGAAGGTTGGTTGGAACAACTGCTGGTAAATGATGGGTTGCTGCCCAATCTCAGCTTGAAGTGAACTGAAGAAAGAATAGGTGATGTAGTCTGAGATTGAGAAGAATCGCTGCTTTGTTGTTTTGAGCTCAAACTGGTAGTGATAACAGCAAGCGAGCTAATATGTTGCAAATGCGATGCAAATGGAGTTGGGAATCTGGTTCAGTTGGAGTTGTTTGAGAACGTAGAGGCAAAGGTCCATCTGATGGCTGTGAGCAAGCCAGTGTATGCCGAGACTTAGTCGGACAGTGGAGAAGTCGAGCAATAGAAATGGTGGCAGTGTATATGGACTGAAATCGAGTGTTCTTGGCATGTATGGAAATTGGTCGAACTGGTGGAGGAAGGTGCTAATAGGGTCAGAGTGCTGGAGATGTGTGTCGACTGGAGTTTGGAAAGGTGCTGCTCGTTTGCAGTCGAGCAGTCTTGAGATGTAAGTGAAGATGGCCTGGCGGTTGTGGATTTTTACCCAGACTTGATGTGGATGGGTGACTGCTGGTGTCAAGGAATAGTTGGCTGAGATGTTGTAATCGATGGTGGATGTTACAAGTTCACAGAATGGAGAATTGTACTGCCGGTATTAAGCTGGCTTTGTCCGTAGACATAAGTAGAGGTTCTGAGCAAGAAGCAACGAACGTGAATGAAGAAATGAAGTAATTGGCAGCAGCAAATCTAGGTGCTTAGACAGGTGCTGGTCAGGGACGGACAAATTGAAATTGGTATTGTTGCAGCTCGTGGCCTGAAGGCGAAAAGAAATGGAAGTTGTTGCTGTGATCGTAGCTGGCACTGATGGATTTGAAGTTGCAGCTGGTCAGAGAAGTTGCAGCTGGTGGGTTAACGGGCTGAGTATGGAAGGTAGATGCTGCAGTTGAAGTAGTTGAATTAGTCAGGGACTGAAATATGCCTCGCTGGTGACGAGTGTTTGGATTCGGCAATCGTCAATGGACCTGAATGGACTGGGCCTTGGCATATGATGCTAGGTTTTATTTTAGACCGGAGGAAGCACCTATATGAAGGAAAACGAACTGAAAGTGAGGGGAGACGGGCTGGAGTTTTATCTTGGGAGGTTGCGGCTACAGAGCCGAGAACCAAAAAGGAGGCGGAAGACAAGGGTTTGCGATTTTTATGTTTTCATTTCCATCTTGATTTGCTAGTGATTCTCCTTGATATGTTTATGGCTTTTGAGAAAGCCATGTCTAGCTAAATCTTTGTAATTAGGGGTTTTATGGTTTGAAACTGCATGGGTATTGATTTGATTTTTATTGAGAAAAGACCACTATGATTTGAATAGATTACTTCCATGATTTTATATATTAATTTAATAATAATATGAGTTGTTGCTTCACCGGTTTCGTATAACCTTTGTGCATAATTGTTAGGATCGAAAGTATATTTGTCTACTTATTTGATATTTCATGCTTGGGTTAAATTCTTTGATGGGGTATGCTTAGAATAACCAGGTATTATTTGAGAACCTGAATTTAGTTTCGTATAAATTTCTCGCTAATGCAATTTGATGGTGCATGCTTTGGTTTAGTCTTTTGATGTGCCATGCTTAGGGCGTCCCAGTGATATTTGCGACTCTAATATATATAATAGGTGATGTCAATAGAACGAACAATAAATAATTCATGGATCATGTTTCATTTCAGGAATTAAATAGAGATAGTAGTGGATACCATAGAACCCTGGTTACCGACGCTTCCATTGAATTCATTTTGTTACTTTACTTTATTTTTCTCATTGTCTTTATTCTTTCAAAAAATCCAAAAACATCTTTATTGTCAGTCCATTAGAGATATTGATTACGTATTTCCACCGCTCCTTGTGGGAACGACCTGTACTTGCCTCTGTCTACTAGTTAGACACCGTGGGATTGCGGTTATTACATATAGGCATCCCCGGATCCTATCACTTACATATTTCTCGAATTATGTGTTGGTAAGCTTTCACTTCAACCAAATTCATCTTATATTCTTGATGAAAGTCAAAAGACGATCATGTGAAAATTTCCGAGTAACATCTTACATGGTTTGTGTGATACAATCATTTTGTGTAGACTTGGAATGTTTCGTTATGATTATTTCAATAACTTGAAAATTGCTTTGATGCTAATAGTGTGAAAACGGCTATTGTTATCCTCTAAGTAAGTTTCAATGATTAAAATAGAGTTTAGAATACTTAACCATCATTGGATTATAAACATAGTGTGCATTCTTGCATGTATATGATCCATGACCTAAACTAAAGTATGCATACCCGTATGCGTACTTGTAGTTGTGAAATTCCATGTACCAAGTACATATACCAGTACGCATACTTGCGTAAGCCGGGAATTTCTGTTGGGTTTTGGAAGTGTACTTAGGTATGCGTACCCTTTTGCATACTGGCGAACCCAAACTCAGACCGAGTACTTAAGTATGCGTACCCGTTTGCATAGTTGAGTGGTTAAAGTTCTAAAATCGGTTTCTTCATGGACTAATACATTTATATATTAAGGAATGAATTCTTTGCAAACTGTGGCTATAATGTTCATGAATTGATTCGAGTGAATCAAATCGATTTTGCTTCAATTGTGTTCTTGTATACTGCTATGAGAATATATCAATTGAACAAGTCTTTAACTAGTTTCATTTCAGTCATTTGAACTAGTTATGGTTAAGATGAATAAGGTTGATATGAGTGTATTCACATAGCTAACCTCGGTTAGCTACGATTGAGCCAACATGGTGTGCACGTTTAGGTACGGTTACATAAACCTAGATGAGGGTACATTTCATTTGTGTATAACAAGCTAAGTTCGATCTAACGGTTGAAAGATATTAGATTGAATCTAATCAGGTTTTCATCTAACGGCGAATATTGAATGCTTTGTTACCAAGGTAACTTAGATTGCAAACCCTGATCTGAAAACCATATAAAGGACTAAAGGAGAACTCTAGCAACTAGGAAACCTAATCCCCACACCTTCTGTGTGATACTAGTTGCATAAGCTAGAGTAGATTCTCAATATCTTGTTTCTCTACCATACAATTAAGATTATTGTGAGGCGATTGATATTTCTAGGCTGTTCTTCGGGAATATAAGTCCAGTATATCAGTTGGTTCATGTTCACCTTGATTTATCAAAAGACGAAACAAAAATCATAGGTATTTTTGTGGGAGAGTACAAATTTATCTATGCCAATAGACTTTTCTGTGTGAGACAGATTTGTTTATCAAGTCTTCGAGTTTGGGTCGTAACAACTCTTGGTTGTGGGTGAGAATAACTAAGGAAATCAAGTGCGTAGTATCCTGCTGGGATCAGAGACGTAACGAACGCATCTGTACCTTGAATCAGTGTGTTGAATCAGTGTGAGAATTATTAGGGTTCAACTACAGTCCAGTCTGAAGTTCATTGGTAGTAGGCTAGTTTCTGTAGCGGCTTAATACAGTGTGGTGTTCAAATCTGGACTAGGTCCCTGGGTTATCTGCATATGCGGTTTCCTCGTTAACAAAACTTCTGGTGCCTGTGCTATTTCTTTTCCGCATTATATTTTGTTATATAATTTAATTATCACAGGTTGTGCGTTGAGTTGATCAATTGGGAAATCCAACCTTTGGTTGTTGATTGAAATTAATTGATCCTTGAATATTGGTCTTTGGTACCGTTCAAGTTAATTCTCTTATGTTCAATTGGGCTCACAAATTCGTATTTGTTGATTGCAGATTGAATTGACAGATAGAGATACAAAACTCTTTGATATAATTTTCTCTAGATTGAGTCTGGCTGTCTTGTTGATTCTCTTGAAAGTATATTGGAGTTTGTCTATTCAGATTGCCAAATGAAATATTGGGTGTGGATGTTGTACCCCGCTTTTTCAGTATATGTACTTCCTTTAAACATATGCAATCAAACATAGTTTCCTACGATGAAATCACACCTATATCCAATATACAATTAAGTAACGAGTTACGTATATAGATTACGCCAATGTCATATTTACGAAGTTCAAAAGATAAATGTTATAGTTCGTAACCAAATATTCTTCTTTGACACTTTGATCATAATAAAATGACCAAGTCTAATACTAGAGAATTAAATATAACCTCGCATGTTAAGTTTTTAATCTTAAATGACCTGAAAGTAACGATAGGAGCAAGTCAAGTCAGTATCACAATACCTCAAGTGGAAGGATGATGTCTTCGTTGTTATTGATACGTTTTCACAATCTTTAGGTCTTCAAGGTAATACTTGTATGTCTCAACATTCGTAGACTGTCTAGTCTAACTTAAACGAAGTTGACTCTAGTATATTTAATCAAGCGACTATAATTGAGTTTTGATACTAAAATATGACAACCAACCTTGACATATCAATGCTTGGTGGATTCAACCGAGCAATGATCTAAATAGATTATATTATGCAAAATGAAGTAACACACAAGATAACAGAAATGTTGTTAATGAGGACTGAAATGTAGCAGAAAAACCAGTGACCTCGTATATCTAGTTTGGATGCACATACACATACACTTTCCTAATATTATCATACTTCGTATTGGAATGAATTTTAGATTGAATATAATCTATTCAGATGCAGTTGTGCCCTATGTATCTCGGATTTCATAAGACGTTACACACATGATTTCCTTTACAGGCCTAACAGTTTTTTCACAGTCTTTCGTGAAGACTAGTGCTACTCTTCCTTCAACATCGCACCTCCCTTCACATATTATTAAATCAAGGTACTGAAAAAAATATGTGCCTCGAGGGATCTTCAGGTTAAAAATCAAAGAAAACCTTAAACAATTAAAGTTTACTTTATGGAATACTTATATATACCTAATTGATTCTACCTCACAATATTTATCTAAGTCAAGATTAGATCATAATATTGCAGAACTATCAACGTCAGAGACGAAGTACACCTTGTAGTTTTCATCATTCTTATTCCGCGATCAATAATTCTTGAATTTTCCTATAACAGAAGATACAAACCTTTATAATTGACAAGAACTACGATGATCAAGATAAGATTCCTGATAGCAAAGATCTATCAGGTAAAAGATACTTTGGCTGGACTTCACGCATTCCAAGTGAAGACTTCAAAAGTAATAACCTAATTATGTTTCTCGAGGAAACCTGCTAGGTTTATGAAGGATGACTTTTGCAACAACGAGATGATGGAGAATCTTAGCTATAATTTTTTATTTTTTTTTAATAGTGATGAAGCTTTCAACGTAAGTTCGTGAACTAGTTTCCATGTATACAAATCACTTTCATTCCAAGTAATCTCCTATTGCTTAGAATATGTGTACATATATATACTAGGTATGTACACATACCTAAGGCCGGGGCTCAACCTCTCCGGTCTCCTTTTTGTTACTTGATTTGTTTTTAACTATCTTTTAATATGAAAGGTTGTTTAGTGAATATTATTTAATTAAAACGACTGGTTTACTGATAACAATAGTTGAACAATTTAATTAACAAAAGTTGGGTCAGAGGTTTGTTGGAGCTTGCGTCCCCAGTGATTTGTTGGTCGCGTCAAATTAGTCCAAGTTTACGGTTCGGTATTCGATTAAAAATCTACCGTCGATCGTAGTCGCCAAATTAACATTGGTTGTGATTAGTCTGAACCTATAAGTTGGCCAGAACCTGTAGTCCTAGTGTTTGTTTTGGTCATGTGAAATTAGCTGGGACTTACAGCCCCGGCCATTACCACTTTATCAATTCCCAATGTTTTGTCGGTCGGGTCAAATTAGCCGAGACTTACAGCCCCGGCCGTAACCACTTAAGCAGTTCCCAATGTTTTGTTTGTCGGGTCAAATTAGTCGGGGACCACTTAAACAGTTCCCAGTGTTTTGTTGGTCAGATCAAATTAGTCGGGATCACCTAAATTATTTTTGAAATTAACATTTAGCGTTAGGATTAACCGTTTATAATTAGGAAATCTAAAAATCTAATTATATTATGATACTTAGTTAAAGCACACCTAAAATTAGCCAAGCTTAGAATTAATGGCTAACCCATAGAGGTTCTACAGTAACCTATTGGCTTGTGTATCGTGTAACTGGCCTTTGCCATGTTAAGAGTTATGTTCGTGTATACTTACAATTACAAAATGCATTGATTTTTTTTGCTTCCCATCTCTCTGTACTTCTGGCAGAGTGGCAAGACTATTTAGACCTTTGAATTTGGAAAAGGAAGAGTAATAAAAGCAAAACAAACTATTTATGACCCTCAAAGAAAGTACTCCGGCACTGTCTTGAAAAATGCTAAGTTTTTGTATTCCTTCGTAATATTCTCGTCATCATGTAAGTTAGTCGGGGTTTATATCCAGGTTATGGTATCGTGTTTAGTTAGCTCATGATATCTGGGACCGTAGTCAACTGATTAAGTGCCAAAAGTTCTGTATATGAGAATCCATGCAAACATTTTTTTTTAAAATTTCAATTGTCTTTTATGGAAATCTAAAATACCGACTTCTATTATGTTCAAAAGACTCCCATCTATAACATGCAAAGACCAACGTAGATTGTTTATACTTTATACATATAACAAAAACCACCAAGAATAACCAAAACCAATAGTGGGTTGGACAGCTGATGGACACATTGATTCAGGTGTTTGGCTGCAGCGAGCAGGATAACCTTGGTATCGTTGCTCCCAGTTTATCACCAGTCTGTAAAAGAAAAGAAGTTCTGTCAGCACATTCATATATATGAAAATTACCTTGAAATTTCACATCTTTCTAAATTATTCACAGGAAAACACAACTATATAAGATTAGTGTGTTGCCGATCGCCAGATCCTACCGTATGCTGACAAAAAGCTTCTCATATCAAATAGTTCATAAATTTCTCTTCTTATATCATCTACAGCTATAAGCTTTTCTCCAGTTCAGTTATTTTGTTGCATCTATTAAGGGCTCCTATCCATCAAATTATATTTATGTACTTGTTGATCCTCTTATTGTTTTCACCTTATTGACCTCTTCTTGATACATGCATGTATGATAAAAACATACATAGAGACAGTCAATGTGTCTAACCGAACCTAAATACAAAATTATAGTTGAGCATATATGATAAAAATACGAATTGAGACAGTCTAACCGAACCTAAGAACACATGTAAATTAATCTTCGAAATTAAGATTTAGAACACGAACCATATACCCAGCAGTGCTGGGGTGACGGATTCAGTAGCTAAGAACTTCCACTAATTCCGAACACTTTTGTAAAGACCCTGAAGCTCGTCAACGTAATTAGACTAGTCAAGAGACGAGTTAACCGATAATGACTCGATTAGTTTATCATGAACGTTAATTAATAGGAATTGATCTAACAACGATCTGGATACGAAACTAGTATCGCTAGATAGGTCTCGAAAAGTTACGCAGAATGGATACTCGAACGTATCATTTGCATATATGAACATATTACTACGAAGGGTAATGTTATCAATTCTTATCATAACCGCCTGGCTGCCCTTATCCGTTCTCGGGTGCCTTTAACATTTGGTCGGCCTTATCTTCACCAAAACCCGTTCGAAGAATTCATTCTCCTTATATCTTCTTATTTCTTCATCTTCTTTCTCCTCTGCTCGTTCTTCGGCTGAGAATCTGTGAGAGCTAATCGAGTGAATCAGTTGTTTACTCGTGTGCGGGTTGATGTTGCTGCAGTCCATTAAGTTGTGAAGGAGGCAGAAAGTGAGGTTTGAGAAATAAATGAGTTAAGGTTTCATTTGAGGTTCAGAGAAGAATTAGAAGATGGAGATGATGGTTTCATGGATTGAATTAAGATGGTTTTGTTCTTAACTGATGATTGATTGAAACTATAGGGTGGTTTGACGATTGGATATGATATTAGGGTTTCTGAATTTGATACAGAGATGAGTTCGAAGATGAAATTAAGGATGGGTTTTAGGAACATGTCATGAAGATGAAGTTTGTTGTGTTAATCTGGGCGTTCGATTTGAAGAATTAAAGTTAAGCTTTGATAGTTAGGGTTTTTGAGATTTGGAATCAATTAAAGATTACGAACAATTAAGGATGAAATTAAGTGAGTAATGGGGGGTTCTGTGTGTTGGAAGCAAAGAAGATGAATTAGAGTTTGATTCTCAAACTTCAGAGAAGATTCAAAGAATTAGGGTTCATGTTCTTCCCCAAAGTGTATTTAAGATTTCAGAAGAATTGGTTTGGTGAATTAACAATTCAGAGGAGGCTAATGGTTGGGTAAGTCTCTCCTTTGCTTGAAATGATAGTATTGTGTATGGAACTGGAGTTGGAGATAAGGTTTATGTAATGGATTGATTGTGCTTGTGGAGACTCTGGATATTGTAGTTCATGATATTGGTGCTAATGTTGTAGAATTTAGTTTTGGATCTTATGCTAGATAGAGATGGTTGAGTTTGGATTGGGTCTGAAGAACTGAAATTGCGAGAATGTGAAGTTAGAGGTGGTGGTGGTACTAAGATGTGGATGCAGAAATTGTTAGCGACTCGGGTCAAGAAAAAGGTTAGAAGGATGATTTACAGTTGTAGATAGTGATTGCTGTGAAAGCTTGGAACTGCTGAATTGCTGGTAGGCTATAATTTTGTTTGTAATTGAATTGTTGAAATTCTATTTAAATAAATGAAATGTTTAGTAGTTGTATAAACTTCTGTTCTTATGTATTAGACCCGTTAGTCATCCCAGTCAGATGTTGACTAGTTGCCTAACTGACTCAGTTAATCTTACTGAGTCTAATGTGAACCTGACTTACCTGAATCAGTCTTATTGACTGAGTTGACCCGAACCGATTTCTGTTTGACTCGTTGACCGAGTTAACACTTTGAGTTGACCTTGGACTTGACCTGGACTTAGACATTGACTGTTAGTTGACCTGTGACTGTCAGTTTGACCGTTAGTGACCGTTAGTTGACTCGGATGGACTGGACCTTAACTTAGTGGGCCTGTTTAGTAAACTTGGGCTTATAGCCAGTTTTTCTAATGAGTATGTATTGGACCCTTGTGGTCTGAATTAGCGATTGGTTCATTCTACGTTGTGGATATTCATAAGACATATCTAGTGGACAATAGAATCAACCTAATTGGATTAGTAAACTTTAGATATGTTAAAGATAGAGAATGAGATATCATAATGGGCTTAGAACCATTAGATAGTTCACTTTATCTTATAACTGTAACTTATATGAAATTATGTTATGAGTCTTGTGTGAGCCTTTTGGCTAGATTCTTAAAGTTCTTGTATGATTAACAGTTAGTCTTTATTAACAACGATCGATTCAAAGGATGAACCAGTGGATCGTGGATCTCGAGGTAGGTGTGGCTTGTCATCAAAAGAGGTGGGAATTTACATTTAACTCTTTTGAAACCATTGTTGTTTATTTTACAAAGATTTATGTTTATAAACTCATGCATCGTATATTTGTGCATTCCATGTATTGTTCAGTTTGTTTTATGAGTGTTCTGTTGATTCTTTGTGATCTTTCCATGGTTTGGAAAGGACTTGTAATGTTTGAATGTCAATATGAATTTTTATGGGAAATAAGAATTTCCATCTGTGGTATATATGATACGCTCCTTCACATTTATACCTACAGATTTTATGATATATTGGTCAGCAGTTTGCGAGTTCGGAATTTTCGACATCCATATGTACAATTAGGTGTGGATTTGCGAGTTCGGAATTGCACAACTATATTATACATTGTTTGAAGAAGTATTTTTTCCATACACATGTTTGTTTATTATAGTGACTTGGTCACTTTTTAATGTTTGGGAAAACAGTCCATGTCTTGCCATGATTTCTTGAAAGTTAAATGTTATATTCCTACTGGGCACCCCTTTTAGGGATGATGTGCTCACCCATTCCCACTTTCAGTTTCAGAAACAGATCAGAGTCGTTGCGCAGAGAAAACTTCAAGGGTTGATTTGGTTAGTTGGTTAACTTCTGCTCTATTTATTATATTGTATATTCTATTTGTAAACCAAATGGCTATTGTATAAGTATCATTTGAGAGGAGTTTTGTATATATATATATATATATATATATATTCCAGAGCGGGGCTAGTTTCTGGATTAAGTTTGGTAGAAGATTACTTAATTGAATGTTTAAGTAAATGTTTTAGATCCTTAGTGCCTCTTTCTTCGTTAATCTCTTGGATTAGTCGGGTGCTAGCTTTGGGGGCGCTACAGTGTTGGTATCAGAGCTCACTATTAGATCTTAAATGGGAAAAGATAGGAATAGCCAGTGCCAAATGTATTACTAGATAAGTTTAGATTTGGGTTGGGTAGTGAGATAAATCTTAATCACTAAAAGTTTTTCAATTATTAAAAGATTTATTTGATTAATTGGTCGAATGAATTGCTTGTTTGGTTGTTTGTATATGTAATAAAGTAAAAATGGTAGGATGAAACCAATTACATTATAATTTAGAAATTTCAATAGGGGTGTAGAGATTAATTATTGTTAATTGAATGACACTTAGATAATCCAGCACTGGGGAATAGTGAGGTTTGAAATTCTGGTGTGTTTGTGTTGTCTTTGTTCGTAGGAAACCATCGTCGGATCTTGCTAACCTGGACAGGCCAACTACAAGCATGGATTACCATTCATATTAGAATAAGTAAACTAATAGATCCCAAATTTTATTTAGAAATTAATAGAGTACCTTTTCTCGTAAATTGGAACCATTAATTTATTAAATTAGAAAATGAAGTTAAATTGTAAGAGTAGTTAAGATAATAGTTCGATCATTATTGTTAATAATAATAAATGATGATAAGATCACTAATAATCATAATGAAAGTAATATTAACACTTATCAAATAGTATGTGTTGAATTTTATCTCACTAAAATCTTATTAATAATGATAAAATTAGTAATTAGGATCAAGTAGCTACGCAAAATTATTAGTGATTATCTGCGGTTAGATTTTGTAAACAAATTAAAAATTAGAAATACATTCTTTTGCATTTAAAGTAACTACCAGATAATTAATGTAAGACCTATTAGGTTAGACTTAAGAGGGTGAGGAGGTACTGTGTAAAAATAGAAAAGCTAAATTTGTTAGTAATTTTATATCTAAATTATCTTTAGTTCAATAACTGATTCAATAAATTATTAAAATTAAAGAAACACACATGAGGAAATAATAGTAGTATTTGGATATTTAGTACAAAAAAATTTGAAAGAAAAATAAATTAGTATAATAATAAGATACTTTACATTAATAGAAAAGTCTAAAGATTACTATGATACATTATATTTTTATGCAGACTCAAATTTAAATCATATTAATTACCAACGCCAATATTTTGTAAGATATAGTAAACAGATTCAATAGGAATAAATAAAGTCAACTATAGTAGTCTTTACCTGAATGTAGAACCATATTTAAAGATTAAGAATTAGTGTACCAACTGATCAATCAACAAACCAATATCAATGGTAGTAATAATAGTGAGAATAATAACACAACTGATAATAGTATTTTGAGTAATTAAATTGATAACAAACCTGTAATAGATAATATTTAGAAAACTTATATATGGTATAACAGTAAATTTAAAATATTAGATGTTATAAATTGAAGTGAAATCAAATTTGAATTAGTTATATGGATGGATATATAACAAATATGGAACTATATCTTATTACTAAATATTAGACTATAAATGCTAGCGCAAAGAGCTTGGACATATTTATTTATTGAACCAATTGTATTATAATCTAAAAGTTGATAGAGATTAAAGAATAATTAGTCTAAAAAAAAGAATTATTATGATCGCATAGACAATCCAATACTACAAAATAGTGAGATTGGTATATTTGATAGATCTTGAATATCATATAGAAACTTTGTTATAGAGTATCTTCTAATGTACTTAGCACCAGTAAGTTATCGAAATAGAAATTAGTGTAGAGAATTTAAATCTGAAATTCATAGTTTCCAATATAGAGATTCATGTAAGAAACTTAGACTTCCCTCTTGGACAGAACTTAAATCAGTATAGTCGAACCTAGAGCCACAAATTTTAGTTATAGAAAGCCTTATAGGTTTGTGCTTTGTTTCTTGTTGTTTGCGCTTATACAAGAGATAGGATTTTTCTTTAAGGTGGGGAGTTTTTGAACATTAGAAGGATGGTTTGATTTTCGAGGACGAAAATGTATGAGGTGGGGAGAATGTAAAGACCCTGAAGCTCGTCAACGCAATTAGACCAGTCAAGAGACGAGTTAACCGATAATGACTCGATTAGTTTATCATGAACGTTAATTAATAAGAATTAATCTAACAATGATCTGGATACGAAACTAGAATCGTTAGATAGGTCTCGAAAAGTTACGTAGAATGGGCTACTCGAACGTATCATTCGGATACCGAACGAAGCAGATATGAACAGATTACTACGAAGGGTAATGTTATCAATTCTTATCATAACCGCCTGGCTACCCTTATCCGTTCTCGGGTGCCTTTAATATTTGGTCGGCCTTATCTTCACCAAAACTCGTTCGAAGAATTCATTCTTCTTATATCTTCTTCTTCTTCTTCTTCTTCTTCTTCTTCTTCTTCTTTCTTCTTCTTCTCTGCTCGTTCTTCTGCTGAGAATATGTGAGAGCTAATCGAGTGAATTAGTTGTTTACTCGTGTGCGGTTAATGAAGGTTGATGTTGTTGCAGTCGATTGAGTTGTGAAGGAGGAAGAAAGTTAAAGTTTGAGAAATAAATGAGTTAAGGTTTCATTTGAGGTTCAGATAAGAATTAGATGATGGAGATGATGGTTTCGTGGATTGAATTAAGATGGGTTTGTTCTTAACTGATGATTGATTGAAGCTATAGGGTGGTTTGAGGATTGGATATGATATTAGGGTTTTTGAATTTGATATAGATATGAGTTCGAAGATGAAATTAAGGATGGGTTTTAGGAACAGGTCATGAAGATGAAGTTTGTTGTGTTAATACGGGCGTTCGATTTGAAGAATTAAAGTTAAGCTTTGATAGTTAGGGTTTTTGAGTTTTGGAATCAATTAAATATTACGAGTGAGTAATGGGGGGTTCTGTGTGTTGGAAGCAAAGAAGATGAATTAGAGTTTGATTTTCAAGCTTCAGAGAAGATTCAAAGAATTAGGGTTCATATTCTTCCCCAAAGTGGATTTAAGGTTTCAGAAGAATTAGTTTGGTGAATTAACAATTCAGATGAGGCTAATGGTTGGGTAAGTCTCTCTGTTGCTTAATTTCTTTGTTTGAAGTTGAATTGTTACTGATTGTTGATTTTGTATGTTTGTGGATGAAACTGTGTAGTGATGGTTTAGGTTTATGTTGATTTACAGAGAATTGTATTGATGGTGATTAACTGAACAAGAGAATGGTGTTGGTGAATTGTAGAAGTTGTTGGTGTGGATGCAGATTATTTTAGTGTGAAGTTAAGTTGAACTCTTAGTGGTGTTGGTGTTGTTTGTGATGCTGATGATGCATGTGACATCAATGAATGGTGGAGGTGCAGAGTTATTGAGGTGTGTGTGTATTTGAAATGATAGTAGTATGTATGAAACTTGAGATAAGGTTTATGTAATTGATTGATTGTGCTTGTGGTGACTATGGAATTGCAGTTCATGATATTGGTGCTAATGTTGTAGAATTTAGTGCTGGCTCTTATGTTAGATAGAGCTGGTTGAGTTTAGATTGGGTCTGAAGAAATGAAATTGCGAGAATGTGAAGTTAGAGGTGGTGGTGGTACTAAGATGTGGATGCAGAAATTGTTAGCGACTCGGGTCAAGAAAAAGGTTAGAAGGATGATTTAAAGTTGTAGATAGTGATTGTTGTGAAAGCTTGGAACTGCTGAAATGCAGGTAGGCTATAGTTTTGTTTGTAATTGAATTGCTGAAATTCTATTTGAATAAATGAAATGTTTAGTAGTTGTATAAACTTTTGTTCTTATGTATTAGATCTGTTAGTCATCCTAGTCAGATGTTGACTAGTTGCCTAGCTGACTCAGTTAATCTGACTGGGTCTAATGTGAACCTGACTTACCTGAATCAGTCTTATTGACTGAGTTGACCCGAACCGATTTATCTTTGACTCGTTGACCGAGTTAACCCTTTGGGTTGACCTTGGACTTGACCTGGACTTAGACATTGACTGTTAGTTGACCTGTGAGTGTCAGTTTCACCGTCAGTTGACTCAGATGGACTGGACCTTAGCTTAGTGGGCATGTTTCGTAAACTTGTGCTTATAGCCAGTTTTTCTAATGAGTATGTATTGGACCCTTGTGGTATGAAATAGCGATTGGTTCATTCTACAAAGTTGTGGATATTCATAGGACATATCTAGTGGACAATAGAATCAACCTAATTGGATTAGTAATCTTTAGATATGTTAAAGATAGAGAATGAGATACCATAATGGGATTAGAACCATTAGATAGTTCACTTTAGCTTATAACTGTAACTTATATGAAATTATGTTATGAGCCTTGTGTGAGCCTTTTGGCTAGATTCTTAAGGCTCTTTTGTGATTAACAGTTAGTCTTTATTAACAACGATCGATTCAAAGGATGAACCAGTGGATCGTGGATCTCGAGGTAGGCGTGGCTTGTCATCAAAAGAGGTGGGAATTTACATTTAACTCTTTTGAAACCATTGTTGTTTCTTTTACAAAGATTTATGTTTATAAACTCATGCATCTTATATTTGTGCATTCCATGTATTGTTCAGTTTGTTTTATGAGTGTTTTGTTGATCTTTGTGATCTTTCCATGGTTTGGAAAGGACTTGTAATGTTTGAATGTCAATATGAATTTTTATAGGAAATAAGAATTTCCACCTGTGATATATAGGATAAGCTCCCTCACATTTATACCTAGAGCTTTTATGATATATTGGTCGGCAGTTTGCGAGTTCGGAATTGTCGACATCCATATGTATGATTACGTGCGGATTTGCGAGTTCGGAATTGCACAACCATATTATACATTATTTGAAGAAGGAGTTTGTCCATATACATGTTTGTTTATTACAGTGACTTGGTCACTTTTTAATTTTTTGGGAAAACATGACTGTTTTCCATGTCTTGCCATGATTTCTTGAAAGTTAAATATTATATTCCTACTGGGCACCCCTTTTAGGGATGATGTGCTCACCCATTCCCACTTTCGGTTCCAGAGACAGATCAGAGTTGCTGTTGGGTCCGAAGATGTTGGGTCCCCGGCAGCGGCGCCAAAAACTTGGTGGGTCCGGAAAGGTGTATAGAAATGATGCGATGAAAACGGGCCTACAGTAATACCGCAAGTGCACGGTCGTCGGTTGTAGCTCGTGCAAGTACGGGTCGATCCACAGAGATCGGGTGTGTTTCGGGAAGTGTTTAGCTAATTGGGTTCCTAGATTTGCTTTGGGCTTAGAAGCCTTTTGGCTTAAATTGGGCTTTGAGTGCTAATGGGTTTGTTCACAATAAAAGGAACTGAGCTTGGGCTCAGTTTGGTCTTTGGAGTGCAAATGGGCTTAGGCCTTAAACTTAGGCTTTTGATTAAGCCCACAGTTGAATTGGATTGGGCCTTAGTGAATTTGGGCTTTGGTCTTAAACAAATGAGCTTTGGTTAAGCCCACAGATGACTGAATTGGGCTTCAGTTTAAAGTGAGCCTTGGGATTGAGATGTATTGGGCTTTAGCTATTGAACTAGGCCTTTTTGGGCTTTGGACTCAGTTGTTGAACTAGGCCTTTGCTTGGCTGCAGGAGTAGCAAGAACTGAGCTTGGCTTGGCAGGAGAAGAAGTGGCAGCAGCAACAGCCTGGCAGCAACCTTGGCAGGAGAAGTGAGCAATGCAGGCATGCAGCAGTGGAAGATAGTGATGCAGCAGAAGCAAGAGGGGAGGGAAAACAGCAGCACTGCACAGGAGAAGCAGCAGCAGTGCTGCAGGGCAGCAGAGGAAGAGCTGCACAGCAGTGCAGCAGCAACAGAGTTGCAGCAGCAGCTGCAGCAGAAGTGGCAGAGGCAACACAGCAGCAGGCACCAGTAGAAAATGCACACAAGGCAAACAAGAGAACAAGACAAGATGAACCAAGGCCTAAGGCCAAGGGCAGGGTTATGGTGAAGAAACTGAAATGAGGCAATACTAAGGCAGCATACAGGCAAACAGGAGGTATACTAAAAGAATGGAAGAGAACTAGCTTGCTATAAGCACTAGTTTCTCCCAATGCACAATCAACACTACAACCTAAGCATACACAGGGAATGGCAAGAAAATCAGCTTGCTTTAAGCACTGATTTCTTCCATTACACAATTAGCACAAAGCTTCAAAGATGTATCTAGCCTAGCATTCCCTCAAATGTAACAGCACAGTAAACACAACAGTGAACATGTAACAAGCATCAACAGGAATGAAATGCATTAACAGGACACAAGTATTAACAATGAACATTTAACTAACAGCAAGTTTAACAGCAAGTTTAGCAAGTTTAACATAACAGTGAACATAAACATCAACAATGAACACAAACAATGAACAGAATTGAAATTAAACAGGACATGAAATTGAAAAGTTAAAACTACTGAAATTGAGCTGTAACATGAAAATTAACAGTTTAACAGAACTTTGAGAGCTCTGGATGTTGGCTACTCCAAACATCCTTTTCTAACACAACCCATAGTGCTATTTATAGTCACAGACCCAAATTTCTCAAAATTATAAAATTAGGGTTTATAGAAAAATCCCCAAATTTCAACAGTGAAATTAGCTCACCTAAACGTCAAATTGACGCCGACCCATCCCTTCTCTGACTCCCCTGTATCACTCCATGCCTTCAATTTCACTCTAGCTCAACCCAATTTATCAATTTTGCACGCCTAGGGTTTCTGAAAGAGAACGTGCAAAAATTGAGAAATTATATGGACTAGGGAGATGGGAGTAGAGGGTATTGGTTGTTGGGTGATAGGGTGATGATGGTGGAGGTGTGGTGGTGGCAGTGAGTTGGTGGCAGAGGTGGAGAAGGTGGTGGTGTACGGTGGTTCTGCTGTGGAGAAGATGGTGGAGAGGGTATGGCTCGATGGTTTGGGAGAGAAGGGGGGTGTGTCTGGTTAGGTGGATGGGCTCGGGTGATAGGGTGTGAGGCGGCTTCATCGAGTCTTGATGTTCTGTGACTCTGAGCTGCGAGATGCGAAGATGGTAGGTAGATCGGACGGTGATGCGGAGGTAAGCGATGAGCGACCGTTGGATTATATGATACAACAAAATCAACGATGCCAGATGGAGTTAGGTGTTGTAGTGTAAGGCGGAGATATCAAACGTTGATGAACAGCAAGGGAGCGACCGTTGGATTCAACTACCATCTAATCTGAAGGCTTGGAATTTCAGCGCTATGGTGCTCGGCAGAGACATCAGATTTTGATGCTCTATGAAGGAGCGACCGTCGGATGCTTCTGAGAAATGATCTGATGGCTGAGAACGGAGGCGCTTTTGTGTGTAGAAAATGAGGTTGTGCGCACCATTCTTCGCGGCTTCCTTGCGTAATTTCTCCCGGCTTTTCACTACTTTTCTGCTCTTTTCGCTCCGCGACTCATCCGAACTTTATTTATTACCTAAAAATGCAAAATTAATTAATAAAAATATTTATTCTTGAAAACAATGAAAATAAAGAATATGGGATAAAATGTAGAATTAATGCACAAAAGATGAGTTAAAATGCCAACAAAAAGGGATAAATATATACAATATTTGGCACTCATCAAATACCCCCAAACCTGAATTTTACTTGTCCTCAAGTAAAACAAAACTAAGGAAATCCTAACTATACCACTGTCGCTGGTCTCTCGAATGCATTTAGCGTATGCACTAAGCCTTTTAAACCACTAAGTGTCCCTAGTGGACGAGTTGAAGTCTCGTGAAGGTTTACCAGAGGTGTGCCTACAAAACCTAAGGACAAAGTATAAGCTCAGATTCCATCAAACGTGACATGTGCAAAACAGTTTAAGCTCACAGCAAAATGGAGATGTCAATCTAGCTATCGAAGGCACAATCCTAGCACTGATAACAAAAAAAGACATGTGATAAGAGTGTAAAGTGTATCTACACATGTGTAAAGAAAGATCTGAAGTCATGACTACTAATCACCAAGAGATAGTTTCTCAGGCTAAGAACTGAGGTCGAAATCTAGCTAGCTGTCCGGACTTTACGAGAATTGTGAATGAGTTGGAGGTATTTCACAATTTCTCGCGTTGTACATCAATGGCATACACCCTCCTTGCTTATTACAACGAAACAACAAAAGATGACTATTTACATGACTCTTATTTACATTGACAAATCTCTTTTTATTTTTTTGGAACAAGAGATGATGGAATTGATAAATACTTGATTTTTTTTTTTTGGTATTTTTCTGATATATTTTTTTTCTGAATATATACATCGTTTTTTTTTTTTTAAGGAAACACTTTTGATACATAACAATAAAGAAACAAAAGATTACATGACACTTTGCAAGAGGTAGCCCTTTTTGATGCACCCAGTTAAATTCGATGGTTGTCTTTCTTAATGTAACCTCCATCTTCTATCCCAACCAACCAAAGAACAAGCTAGTCAAGTTTCGTTCAGTATTCTAAAGTGATTGGCAATCGTAACTTCCTATCCAACACCTTGAAGATCGAGGCCATACATGTATTGGTAGATCGTGCGCGTGCAAATTTCTTATCACTATGTGAATTGTGCTAGAATCAGGGTGCCTAAATATCTAGACTAAGACTCCTAATAAAAATACATATTTGCACAAGAGTCAACATTTCAAGGTAAATGAGCTCCATTTTTATGATTTTTTTTTCAATTTTTAATTTTTTTTTTGAATTTTGATTTTTTAATTTTTTTTTTTTTGGAATTTTTCAATTTTTTCAAAAAGAAGAAGGAGTTTTGTTTTCAATTATGCATATTATCGTGGTCTACTCTATACCCCCAAACCTAAACTAAACATTGTCCTCAATGTTTCAAAATATGGAAAGAATTAAAATGCAACATATGGAAAGGGACATGCTGAGTAGAGTAAAAGGAGAGAGAATACCCGATTTCGGCGAAAGCAGAATTAAAACTCCGTTATTCAAGGCAAAAATCCAACATATTTCAGCCGAGATCATATTGGATTAGAAAATATATACAAAAGGAACAAAAGGGTTTTTTAAGAAATTTTATCTACTGGATTATATACAAATTCACCATACACTAACAATCTAAAGAGTTGAGGATCAACCCAAAAGACGAAGTGTAGATTTCATTCAACAGCTTCACACAATACAGGAAAGAAACGCAAGTGAAACTGTGAAACAAAATGAGCTACCCCCAAACCTGGATTTTACAGAAGATATAGTTTTGAAAACAAAATCGCGCAGTTTCGGGGGTTCATCATGCAAAAGGTCTAGCTCGAAATGAACTGTGCTAGGGACGGGCAAACATGCTAATTTCCAACTGTGGTTCCTCAAATGTATTATATTTGGAAGCAAAATAGTCCAAGAGGACTTGGGAAGCACACAGTTCCAAACCTAGGTTAGGCATTTTCAGAAAAATTGGTTTTACAATGTTGGTACAAACCAAATCTAGGTTGGGTGGAAGGCAACAGATTGTGACTCATGTAGGAGAATAGGCATATCATCAATCAAATCAAAATCTCTAAATCATTCTACACTGTCACATCATGCTCCAATCATCAATCAGTTAGAAAGTTCACATTCAGAATCATCAACATCATCAACAATTTATTCTCAGCATCGCAAATCAGGAGAAATATCACAATGTGACCTAGGTAGAGAATCAGACACATCAAATATATTTTCATGCATATTAGTGTCTACAGAAGATTCAACTATTCCTATGTCATGCTCATCTTCACAGAATAATTGTACGAATCCCATGTCAATATCAAAATCATTACAATGAGTATTAGAAAGAACAACATTCATGAAGGTCGAGGGCGAAAGCCATATGTTATTGAACCAACAGGTTCCACAATATTTCATGTTCTTCTAACATATCATCATAATCATCATCATGGTAGGCATGCATATTGGTCCTCATTAACAGTGGTGGTGTCATTAGTCGATTCATGTTCCTCTAAATTAGGTTCATATTCAACATTATTTACATGAATGGGACTAGACAACTTCATTAGAGACAACATACATTTCCTCATGAATTTCCTCCTTTTGTCTGTGAAGCAAAATCTGATCTAAATGGGCATGAACGTGTGTGTGTAGATCTATCATAGTCTTGCTTACAGAGTCTTAAAGCTTTGTGGTGGAGTCTAAATTCATGGGAGTACAAAATTCTTCGTGTTCAAATTGTGGTGAATGGTACATGTATGCATGGTCATTAGGGTTTCAAAATATTGATCGCAACCCTCAAAGGATTGATTATGGTCCCAATGACTACCATTCTCACAATTCATGGGCATTTCATAATTGGATTTTCTCTAGATGGCCTAAAATTATGCAAAATATGACAATGCTCAACAGGGTGGTCTAAACTACCACATGCGGGACATGCATAGATTTCAGGTTGCCTAAGAAAATTAGATGTGACAGATTCCTCATGTGATTGCATTTCTAAAGCTGTGATTCGAGTTCTAGTTGATCCATAAGTGATGATTGGGTGAGTGAGGCACTAGCAAAATGTTCATTTTCACGTTGCGATGAATGATGCATGTATGAATAGTCATTAGGGTTCTGTATTGTGGCTCGGGATTGAAATGTTCCATAATTCCTATGACTATTGACATCATGGTCTATGGGAGGTTCATAACGTGAAGTTTGTCCATAAGCAAGTTCTCTAGAGTTTTATTTCCATCTCCAGGAGCAGACCAAAATCCAGACATGATTGGCTCAAAAAGCTAAGCAACTTGTTACCAAGCCCAAAATTTGGTTTTTAAATGGGAAAATTTTAAAAATTTGGTTTATGGGAAAATTTTGGTTTGATGGGAAAATTTTGAAAAAGAAAATTTGTTTAAAATGGGAGTAAAAAATTTGGTTTAAAATGGGAGCAAAAGAAATTTTTTTTTTTTTTTTTTTATATAAAAAAGAAGAAATAAAATTTGGTTTTTGAAATGGGAGCAAGCCCACTGTGCAAGCCTCTAATGAAATGGACGGAAGGCTGCGGCTTACGAAAATCCAAGTTTTAATTTTGAAAGTTTAATTTGGCCCAGTTGGTTAAGGCCCGACGTTTGTTTTAAAACTTTGGTTTCGAGGTCCACTTACAAGTCCACAATCAGTTATAAGCTCAACTGGGTTTAAACCCAGAGTCCAAAATACAAGTCCAATGGAAGAATTTAAACAAGCCCACACAAAATAAATACAAGCCCACAAATTAAACAACAAGCCCAAAAATAAATTATTACAAACCCAAAATAGGAAAATAAAAAGCCCAAAAAATTGGGTTAATTATTACAAGCCCACAATTAAATAATTTTGGAAGCCCACAGGTTGGGTTCTCTCAATTGAATGGGTTTAGGCTTACCTTTTTAGCACAGCCCAGCTGCTCTGATATTGTTGCAAAAACCCAGTTGGGTTTTGGTTCTTTTCCTTGGTGGCGTCCCAGCAGAGGAAAAACAGGTTCAGAATCAGCAGGTCCAACAGCAAATGAAATGAAGCAGATGCAGATGCAAATGCTATGCAATGAAATACAAAATAGCTAAGAAACACAGATAAAACACATCACCAATCCCCGGCAACGGCGCCAAAAACTTGTTGGGTCCGAAGATGTTGGGTCCCCGGCAGCGGCGCCAAAAACTTGGTGGGTCCGGAAAGGTGTATAGAAATAATGCGATGAAAACGGGCCTACAGTAATACCGCAAGTGCACGGTCGTCGGTTGTAGCTCGTGCAAGTACGGGTCGATCCACAGAGATCGGGTGTGTTTCGGGAAGTGTTTAGCTAATTGGGTTCCTAGATTTGCTTTGGGCTTAGAAGCCTTTTGGCTTAAATTGGGCTTTGAGTGCTAATGAGTTTGTTCACAATAAAAGGAACTGAGCTTGGGCTCAGTTTGGTCTTTGGAGTGCAAATGGGCTTAGGCCTTAAACTTAGGCTTTTGATTAAGCCCACAGTTGAATTGGATTGGGCCTTAGTGAATTTGGCTTTGGTCTTAAACAAATGAGCTTTGGTTAAGCCCACAGATGACTGAATGGGCTTCAGTTTAAAGTGAGCCTTGGGCTTGAGATTATGGGATTTAGCTATTGAACTAGGCCTTTTTGGGCTTTGGACTCAGTTGTTGAACTAGGCCTTTGCTTGGCTGCAGGAGTAGCAAGAACTGAGCTTGGCTTGGCAGGAGAAGAAGTGGCAGCAGCAACAGCCTGGCAGCAACCTTGGCAGGAGAAGTGAGCAATGCAGGCATGCAGCGTGGAAGTAGTGATGCAGCAGAAGCAAGAGGGGAGGGAAAACAGCAGCACTGCACAGGAGAAGCAGCAGCAGTGCTGCAGGGCAGCAGAGGAAGAGCTGCACAGCAGTGCAGCAGCAACAGAGTTGCAGCAGCAGCTGCAGCAGAAGTGGCAGAGGCAACACAGCAGCAGGCACCAGTAGAAAATGCACACAAGGCAAACAAGAGAACAAGACAAGATGAACCAAGGCCTAAGGCCAAGGGCAGGGTTATGGTGAAGAAACTGAAATGAGGCAATACTAAGGCAGCATACAGGCAAACATGAGGTATACTAAAAGAATGGAAGAGAACTAGCTTGCTATAAGCACTAGTTTCTCCCAATGCACAATCACACTACAACCTAAGCATACACAGGAATGGCAAGAAAATCAGCTTGCTTTAAGCACTGATTTCTTCCATTACACAATTAGCACAAAGCTTCAAAGATGTATCTAGCCTAGCATTCCCTCAAATGTAACAGCACAGTAAACACAACAGTGCATGTAACAAGCATCAACAGGAATGAAATGCATTAACAGGACACAAGTATTAACAATGAACATTTAACTAACAGCAAGTTTAACAGCAAGTTTAGCAAGTTTAACATAACAGTGAACATAAACATCAACAATGAACACAAACAATGAACAGAATTGAAATTAAACAGGACATGAAATTGAAAGTTAAAACTACTGAAATTGAGCTGTAACATGAAAATTAACAGTTAACAGAACTTTGAGAGCTCTGGATGTTGGCTACTCCAACACCCTTCTAACACAACCCATAGTGCTATTTATAGTCACAGACCCAAATTTCTCAAAATTATAAAATTAGGGTTTATAGAAAATCCCCAAATTTCAACAGTGAAATTAGCTCACCTAAACGTCAAATTGACGCCGACCCATCCCTTCTCTGACTCCCATGTATCACTCCATGCCTTCAATTTCACTCTAGCTCAACCCAATTTATCAATTTTGCACGCCTAGGGTTTCTGAAAGAGAACGTGCAAAATTGAGAATTAGATGGACTAGGGAGATGGGAGTAGAGGGTATTGGTTGTTGGGTGATAGGGTGATGATGGGGAGGTGTGGTGGTGGCAGTGAGTTGGTGGCAGAGGTGGAGAAGGTGGTGGTGTACGGTGGTTCTGCTGTGGAGAAGATGGTGGAGAGGGTATGGCTCGATGGTTTGGAGAGAAGGGGGGTGTGTCTGGTTAGGTGGATGGGCTCGGGTGATAGGGTGTGAGGCGGCTTCATCGAGTCTTGATGTTCTGTGACTCTGAGCTGCGAGATGCGAAGATGGTAGGTAGATCGGACGGTGATGCGGAGGTAAGCGATGAGCGACCGTTGGATTATATGATACAACAAAATCAACGATGCCAGATGGAGTTAGGTGTTGTAGTGTAAGGCGGAGATATCAAACGTTGATGAACAGCAAGGGAGCGACCGTTGGATTCAACTACCATCTAATCTGAAGGCTTGGAATTTCAGCGCTATGGTGCTCGGCAGAGACATCAGATTTTGATGCTCTATGAAGGAGCGACCGTCGGATGCTTCTGAGAAATGATCTGATGGCTGAGAACGGAGGCGCTTTTGTGTGTAGAAAATGAGGTTGTGCGCACCATTCTTCGCGGCTTCCTTGCGTAATTTCTCCCGGCTTTTCACTACTTTTCTGCTCTTTTCGCTCCGCGACTCATCCGAACTTTATTTATTACCTAAAAATGCAAAATTAATTAATAAAAATATTTATTCTTGAAAACAATGAAAATACAGAATATGGGATAAAATGTAGAATTAATGCATAAAAGATGAGTTAAATTGCCAACAAAAAGGGATAAATATATACAATATTTGGCACTCATCAGTTGCGCAGCGAAAGCTTCAAGGGTTGGTTTCGTTAGTTGGTTAACTTCTGCTATATTTACTATATTGTATATTATATTTGTAAACCAAATGAATATTGTATTAGTATCATTTGAGAGGAGTTTTGTATATATATATATATATATATATATATATATATATATATATATATATATATATATATATATATATATATATATATATATATTCCAGAGCGGGGCTAGTTTCTGGATTAAGTTTGGTAGCAGATTTCTTAATTGAATGTTTAAGTAAATATTTTAGATCCTTAGTGCCTCTTTATTCGTTAATATCTTGGATTAGTCAGGTGCTAGTTGATGTGTGTCGTTAATGCAACAAATTAATATATATTTCTCACTAATTAACTCGTAATATAGCGGTAGTAAGAGATCGTTCCCACAGAGAGCTGTGTAATTGATGGGTTATTTGATCAGCAAAATAAAGTAAATAAAAAATGGGGGTTTTGGTTTTAAGATAAATATAAAGACAATAAGATGAAAGGGATGATCAAGGAATCCTTCGCCGTTACCAAGCGATAACTGGATTAATATACTTATCTATCTTTCGTAAGAACCATTCATCATCAACTGTAAAATAACAACTAGATCAGTGTTATCCCCCAAACTCCTTCAATCACTGGATACGGAAGTTCTCGACTACCAGCTTCCGTCCAACGAACCACCAAGTAGTAAATCACTCAAGGTGTAATCCAATTGAACGCCTTAAGCTTTGTGAATTTAGGTTGATCTCAGTAGTTAAACTCTTAGATCAAGGTTTACTTGATGGTGTTGTCTTCACACACGATTGCTCCACAGAATCCCTCTGCAAGGTCTCGTGATTTCTACTTGTGTAGAGAGTTAATCGACAATTACTTATCTCATAACTTCTACTAGCAACAGGAACAATCAATAGACTAATCTAGCGTGCACTCCAAATCAATCTAAGAATCACTCATTAACCCTAGATATAGTAAAGACAAATGATGATGATAAAAAATCCAATATATTTGTATTATTAATAAAGCTTCACGCTTAGAACATTGAATTCATCCTTAATCAACAAAGGATTTAGCTACTCATATTACAAAGAAGATGAATAATGGTGGTTTCCCCCTAAAGAGGTAAACCCTAGGTTTTGATATAGAACTTGTGATATGAGATTCGATGATATTTTTACATAACCTAATACCTTTTTATAAGTTTACATTGCTTGGTCTCCAAGTATTTAGTTAGTTTTAGGAACCCGACCCGAAAATATGACATAACGACTCCAAACGTGCCCTTAGGCCTTCCAAGGTGTGAATACACGTTTCCCATTTGATAAGTTCGCGTACCCAGTCCGCAAACTTCGAATTCCAGTAGATATTTTCCGAAACAAGTCTGCGAACTCGGTTCGCAAACCCAGTTCGCGGACTTCACTGTCTTCGGTATTCAGTGAAAATTGTTTTGGCTACAACTTCTTCATCCAAACTCGGAATGACCTCATTATTTTTGCATTCTTTTTTATCTTTCAATTATCTTCAAGATGATGATGAGAAATCCTTAATTTGAATGAGTTAAGATCGGTCTTTGTCCCTTCTCTTGATTTTGAGCGTTTTGCTCCTTTTCGTCGCATTTCTTCCACTTCTCTTGGACTTGGGCGCTTGGATACTTGGGATACTTCTCTTCCTAGCTATTTTCAGCACTTTGTATCTCTTTTTTGGATGATTCATCTAATAGAGACAAATAAGATAAAACAATGGTAATAATACGAATACAGGCAAGAATAATAGATAAAACAAGTATGGAATGAACACTAAAATCGTATAAATTATGCACTTATCACTAGCTTTGGGGGCGCTACAACTTCCATGGAGAATCTCAGCAGATAGGATATATTATGAAATCTAATTGATTTAAGAAATCGGTCCTTAACAAAAATAGACACTATCACGGACCGTCCAGAAAGCCACTTAAAAAAATAGGCATTAACATCATTCAACAAAAGTAAGATGAGACGAAAGGAAGCTTCAGAATAGGCTTAATCTAGTTGTACCTATCCGTGATAGTTATAAGCTCAATTAGTCTCCCACCACAATTAATAGTTTGATTGACGCAAATCGAAAAAAATAATAATTAATCATTCAGGCGATAATTTATCATCAAATCATAAACTCATTATAAGAAAACAATGTAAGTTTCCCTTAACTTGAATCTTTACTACCTTGATATTATAAATACCAAAATTTTAATATTAGCGCATGCCATGTTTGATTGGAAACAAACCGCTAACCTCAAAATTTTCTTACAACCGTTCGAGTGATAATAACAATTATTGGAGTACCTTCATGATCACTCGTGGCACCCTCTTCTACTGATCCACACCATTCATCCGATAAAGTCACCTTAATGTCAGTTCCCCTGTTTTAAATGTATAAAGAATGTTCATATATTGATTAGCATTGTGTTCATCTTAAATCAACGTACTTACTTTGTATACTCAACCACAATCCCCCTCTCTTTTGAACAAAGCCATACCCTTTTTGTTCATCAGATTACGGCTTTTAACTGACACTGGGTTAATATTTATACATCTAGTATTGTTGGAAATCGATTAATAAAAAAATAATTTTTTAAAGTTTTAATAAAAAATAATTTTTTAAAGTTTTAATAAAAAATTATAATTTATTGTTTTATTTTGTGAATGAAACTTTTTAGTCCCACATCGTGGAGTTTCCAATTTTTAGTAGTTTTAAGAAACTATATAAACCTTTTAGTCCCACATCGGGAGTTTTTCTTCTTAAGTTGTATTTGTCAATTATATAAAGAAATTCATTATTTTTGTAAAATCTATGGGAAAGGGGTTGCTCTATATTTAAAAAAATATTTTATATTGTTGTCTCAAGCGTTCGAGATTTTCCTTTATGGTTTTTCCGGAGTTTCCAAGCTCAAGTTGAGCATCTACTACATATGCTAGTAGTAGGTGTATTAGGGTGTTTTATCCTGGAGATATCCGTCCTGTGAGAGCTATAGCATCACTCTTGAGTGTAGCCGGGTGCTAATGTCTTAAGGGCAACGTGTTGAACACGTGACTCACTCTGTTTTTCCAAAATTTTGCCTTGTTGTTGTTGAGGAGATATAGGGAGCTCATTCGTTTCATCAAATCGATCACTTCCATTATAAAGGAGCTAAGTATCAATAACTTTTGCTTATTTGATTTTTCCTTGTTTTTGATTATTGCACCGAACAATCTTAAGACATTAATATTTGTAATAATAAAAAAATGGTTGGTTGGTTTGTGAATCATGGATGTTAATTGTGGAGTGAAAAACAAAAACGAATTTTTGGTCAGCTGTAGATTTTCGATTTTATCTCTTAACCTAGAAGGAATTTCGATGAACACTTTTGAAACAAAGTAGTAGACATCCTGATAGTTACCCACGTAAAATTTCAGAAATTTTGGAGTTGTAAAAGTATTTTTTTGATATTTTATAAAACTGAGAAACGTTCCTGAAAACTTCTGACGGGCAGAATTTTGTTGTTAACTAAAGTAGTTTTTATGGGGTAACCATGAGTTTTTTGATATGATGGTTTAAACGAAGTTTATAAATCTAGATATTATCTTCAAAACTCATATTTTATCTGAACTAAGGTTTGTGAGATATGGTGTATTAGGTGATTGAGAAATTACCGTGTCCGTGGTCAGAGTATAAACGAAGTTTGTGACATGAAATTGAAAAGGAACATGGCTACCAGGCGCATGTGGATGAACACAAGTCTTCCAAAGATGAAAAAAGCGAGAACATCAAACACAACTCTAAGCATAGTCTTCATAATAAAGGTATGTTTCGTAAAATTGAATCCGGCATTACTTTAATTAAGGGTGATTGTTATGTTTGTAAAATTCCTGGCCATACGGCAGTAAAGTGTAGACAACATAAAACCTTAATAAGTAGAAAGTTAATGCTAATTTAGTTGAAACAAAAGAACCATGATGTCGGAAGTTATTTTAATAACCAATGTGAGAGACTGGTGGGTGGACTCTGGAGCCACTAAGTATGTTTGTTGAAACAGAGACCTGTTCACCTCTTATCAGAGGATAAGGGATGTCGAGAAACTCTATATGAGTAACTCATCTGCGACAGAGGTTGCATAAAAGGGAAAGGTCGAGCATAAGCTCATATCTGTAATATTCTCACACTGAATGAAGTTTTCATGTTCCGAGCATATGAAAAATATTGTATCTTGTTCTCTTGAAGATGGTAAAAGATTGAAGATCTTAATTAAATGTGGAAAACTTGTTATAACTAAGGGTATTGATTTTTAGGCAACAGTTATAGGACTTAGGGTCTATATAAGTTTAAGGAAAATCTGATGAAGTGAACATAGTTGATTCTTGTGCTTTCTTTGTGTGTCTTTGAATGTTTTGCATGGTAGACTTGGAACCGTAAAATTATAAGTCAATGTATAAACTGCCTAGCATAGGCTTCGTACCCAAATTTAGTTTGGATCTTGAACACAAAAGTGAAATGAATATGCTATAAAATCTTTTAGCACAAATGTTCATAGTAATTCTAATCCCTTAGAATTAATTCAGTTAGGCCTAGTTGACATGAGTTCAACCCAAAACCACTATGGTAAAAGATGGTTTATAACTTCCGTAGATGATTGTACGAGGTACTATCTTGTATACTTGCTTAGGGATAAGGATGATGCCTTAGAAGCCTTAAGATGTATAAACTTGAAGTTGATAACCAATTAGAAGCCTTGATATAATTGTATCCTTAAGGAGATTAATTACCATGTTGATTAGTTCAGGATTACCTGCGGTCTTGTGGGAGGAGGAGTCCTCTTAACTAGTATATCCTGAATATAGTACCCTTAAGGATCAGATGAAACTCCATATGATTTATGGAAAGGTAGATGACCTTCTTATGAATGTCAAAGTGTGGGGGTGTTTGACTAAGATTGTCATTCCTCTTCCTAGAAAACTAGATAGAAACCAAAAATGTGATTGTGTCTTCATATAAGGTATGCTGAGTATACTTCTATATATTTTTGGTTGTGTGTTCTGATTTTTCATACTTTGGTGTGATTTTTCTGACTTTGTTGTGAATACTATTACATCTAGGGATGCTGAGTTCTTTGAACATGTTTATTCTTAAACCTGTACCTCATTAGAGATGTGTTGTTGATCCCCTAGATTTATTTTCAAATAGTCAGAACTTATCTTAAAGGAAGATGAAGTTAAGGTTGAGCCTAAGAGAAGTAAAAAATTAGACTTGAGACTTCTTATGAAGCCGACTTCATAACATGCCTAGCTAGTCTAAGCCCTGGACTTGTAAAGAAGCCTTGATATCTACTGAAACCCCATTCTGGTAAGAAGCTTCATTTAGTGAAATGGACTCAGTCCGTCGGAACCTGACTTGGGAGGTTTATAGTTTACCTCCAGAGAGTAAGACCATGAGATGTAAATGAGTCTTTAAGAGGAAACATTAGGTATATGGAACTGTAGAAAAATATTAGGCTAAGTTGGTAGCTAAAGGCTATAAACTAAAAGAAGGTGTATATTTCCTTGATTCTTATTCACATGTGACGAGATTTACTTACGTTGAGATGCTAATTGTTATTGCTGTCATAAACAAATTAGAGATACATCAGATGGATGTTAAGACAGCTTTTCTAAAATCGTGAATTAGATAAAGAAATTTACATAGACCAACCTGAGGACTTTGTAGTGAAAGGTTATGATGACAAAGTTTGTAAGTTGAACAAAATTTTGTATGGTTTATAAAATAAGCACGTAAACAGTGACATGGAAAATTTGATCATGTGATAATGTGTAGTGGATTTAAGTTAATGAATCTGACAAGTATATTTACAAGTAACTTGTTAAGGATGCCTGTGTGATTGTATGCTTGTATGTTGATGATATGCTTATACTTGATACAAACATAGATGTGATTAATTCCACTAAAAACATGCGCTGAATGAGAACGTTGACTTGAAAGACTTAGGCCCTGTTGATGTAATCTTAGGGATGAGGATTAGAAAATATCTAACATATGTAGTCTTAGTCATTCTCATTATTTGAATTTGTGCTTAAGAGATACAATCAGTGTGATTGTAAGCCTGCTTGTACTCCGTACGATTATTCTTGTAGACTCAAGAAAAAAGGGTAATGGAGTATCTTAACTTGAATACTCAAGAGTTATAGGATGTCTGATGAATTTAATGAACTGTAAGAGTCCAGACATTGCCTATATTGTGAGTAAGTTAAGTAGATATAATTGTAGTCCAGAGCAATAGCATTCAGATGCACTGAGTAGTATTATGGTACCTAAAATACTCTATTACCTTTTATTTGATTTATCAAAGGTATCTTGCTGTCCTTGAGGGACTTTGTGATGTAAACTGGATAGTTGACTCAGAGGAGTCTAAGTCTACGAGTGGATATGTTTCACTCTAGCATCAGGGTTTGTTTTGGAAGATTTACAAACAAACATATATTGCTCAATTCATTATGGAATCTGAGAGTATTGAGTTAGATAAATCACGAGAGGGGGCCGAGTGCCTAAGATGTTTTTTAGAAGACATTCCTCTCTGGCATAGGCCTGTGCCAGCTATATCTATACATTGTGTTAGCCAAGATATAATAGCTAAAGCTGAAAATAGCTAATCTCAATCGGCGTTATTTCCATTGATTGGATAAAGTCCAAGGAGAATATCGCGCAATCTTTGACGAAAGTTTTATCCCAAGAGATAGTTAGAAATGCATCGAGCGGGAAGGGGCTTAAGCTCATAAATTAAACTTGCCATGAAGGATACTCAACCTTGCTGACTGGAGATCCCAAGATCAAGGTTTCGAATGAGACAACTAATTTGTGGTGGGTAAAGGTAAACCCTATCAGAGAATTTTATTCTCTGTCCCTTCCCTATGGTGTAGACGTGATAGTGTGACTGCATGTGAAGGATGACTTTTAAGAAATCTTAATGCGTTTTATAGTTTCAATTTAAGATTGAAGTGGGGTGTAGCAGTAACACTCTTTATGGAAACTCATCTATCTGAATGAGGAAGTGGGCCGCTTCCTATGAGAATATGAGCTTTGATTCTCTAGAGCATTATGAGAAACATGATATGTCCAGGGCCAAATTGGACAAAACGGCACGAGCTTGGCAACAATCTTGGAGATATCACTCGTGGTTGTTATCACAAATTACATCAAATGCTAGCAGTTCAAGAAATAGTTCACTGTCGCTAGCAAGTAATTCCAGTAATATCTCACTAAGCAAAGGTTCAAGACCTCATGGACACCTCTGCCTAAAATGGTATTTCCTGCGCTTTTTATGTGATTTTCGTTTTGATGGTTTTGGTATTATTGGAACTTAGGACCTAAAGGTCACTATGGGTTCACTAATTCATGCTTTTTCACTTTGGTGAAAGATACCTATAGTCTCACCATGTAAGAACTAAAAATGAAAGCTCTCAATACTATTATGATTTATGCAATCCATAGTATGACCCTGGGGTCAACACACTTTTGTGTGAAGGAGAGGACGTAGAAATGACTAGTATGATTTCAACACTTGCACGATCAGTCTGTTTGGATCGTGAGGTTGGGATGTTGATTTACCAAGATCTATCTGTGTTTTCATGTTTTATTGAGTTTTCATTCATGTGGGGGATTGTTGGAAAACGATTAATAAAAAAATAATTTTTTAAAGTTTTAATAAAAATTATAATTTATTTTTTTATTTTGCGAATGAAACTTTTTAGTCCCACATCGTGGAGTTTCCAATTTTTAGTAGTTTTAAGAAACTATATAAACCTTTTAGTCCCACATCGGGGAGTTTTTCTTCTTAAGTTGTATTTGTCAATTATATAAACAAATTCACTATTTTTGTAAAATCTATGGGAAAGGGGTTGCTCTATATTTAGAGGGACCCCCAAGGGAAAAAATATTTTATATTGTTGTCTCAAGCGTTCGAGATTTTCCTTTATGGTTTTTTCGGAGTTGCCAAGCTCAAGTTGAGCATCTACTACATATGCTAGTAGTAGGTGTATTAGGGTGTTTTATCCTGGAGATATCCGTCCTGTGAGGGCTATAGCATCACTCTTGAGTGTAGCCGGGTGCTAATGTCTTAAGCGCAACGTGTTGAACACGACTCACTCTGTTTTCCAAAGTTTTGCCTTGTTGATGTTGCGGAGATATAGGGAGCTCATTCGTTTCATCAAATCGATCACTTCCATTATAAAGGAGCTAAGTATCAATAACTTTTGCTTATTTGATTTTTTCTTGATTTTGATTATTGCACCCAACAATATCAACGCTGCCAAAAGCAGTGTAGATTAGATGCACATACACTAACTCGATCCGGTTAAGACTATTTCTGAAGAGATGCCTATACCCTCCATACTTAAAAGTTACATGTGAAGAGAGATACAGGTTTATACCTACTTAAAATCTTATGTACTCTTTTATGTTTTGTTTCGTAAGATCTGCATGGATTATACGTACATGCAGACGATCAGGCTAGCTCTATTTCTGAAAGTAAAAGTAGGTTGTTATTTTCCTGCGATAAAAGATCAAGAATGTAAAACATCAAATAACCAATGTATCAGAAATTCATATGAATCCCCTATAATAAAGGCTTAATTCCAATCAAGTTTTATCTATGGAAGCACAAAATTTTAAACCATTATCAAGAAAACGTAGATTAGATCTACATAAATATCCAGTTTACAGCAGGTGCCTTCCTCTATGAACTGTGCAAAATACCACCAACGTGAGGTTGTATACAATCTTCTTCTGAACCGATTGACAGTATTTATGAAAAAGTAATTCAACTGCGCACGAATTCATACCAATAGAAACAAGGGTTTAGTTGTATGATGCATTGCTGGTCTAACACCTTCAAGAAATTGATAAAAAATAGCAAAGTCATAAAAAAAACAATATCGGTAAATTTTAAGCATCCGCTGATGCCCTAAAATCGAAAAAAAATTCACCGCGATCAATTCGAGGATACCTAATTAGTGTACGAAAACTGAACTGGAATAATAACGATGACGTGATAGATCTTAAAAAAATAACAATAACAATGACATGGGAGGCAATGACTTCAATTACCTGTGATTTTCCTATTCTTCGCAGGAGAAAACGGTTTGTTAAAAAGCAAAGCCTTGCTTCTGTTGTAAACATGGCGAGGTTTCTTAAATAGACGTTTGTAGTTAGATTTGGAAACACAGTTATAATAGGAAAACTTCAAAATTATGGGAGCCTAGCCAAATACGGGAAACCAAAGGCCGAACCTTTTTTCGCTGAATTTTGACATTATAAAAGCCTAGCTAGATTAGGATTAGGAAACTAAGGATCTAACGGACGACAATATACTTTTATATAAATATATAACCGAGCGATCCGCGTCTTGGGATGACGAAATCGATGGTCGGATTCAACAGGCTAGACGGACACCACTTCTTTATATAATATAGATATACAGTTGCCCATTTTTCCAATTAAACTTGTTTCTTCGGTTAAAACATTCTAGTAATATGTTATTTCATTTGATAGAAGCTGTAAGAGGGATAACCAAGTACTTCCAAAAGAAAAATACTTCTAAAGTTTATCTTTCCAAAGCAAACAACCCCTAAGAGAAATAAACGAATTCCAAGATCACTGAGATATCAAAAGAAGACTGTCCTATACACTCCTCATATAAACTTTTTAGATCAATCGACAATCTCTTGTGAAGCACCTAATGATTCGAGGCTTGAAACCCAGGTGTTTTAATAGTCGTAATAAAAAAAAACACAAACGTGTTCTTTGACGCTTTCGAAATTTCTACCTCAACCCTTACCTTTGGTATGGACTAAAATCCTCCAATTTAAAATGGATCAAAAAAAAACAAAATAAAAAAAATTTACCAAATGGAGGCCCATTAATATTGAGAGGTGCGTAGGCACACACCATGTTTATGTTAGTAACGTCACCCCCGATTTTTTTAAAGCAAACAAACGAAGTCATGAGATTTTTTCTGTTAACCTTTCTTCTTCATCACCTCTCCTCCCACTATTTATAACCCTAATTTATCCAGTTTTGTTTTTGATCTTCTGATTATCATCACATAAGCGAAAACAGAGTGTTGTAAAATCTGTGTAATAATTTTTATAAAGGGGGAATGGCTTGGAGGCGTCTTCTCACACAAGTGAGTATATTAATCTTTAAACAAGATTGGATTTTTATAGATCTATCATACTGGGTTTTGATTTAGATGTTCATATAGTATTGGGTATCTCATAAAATCCCTTGTTTTTAATTTGCCCCCAAATTTTATACAGAACCCTAATTTGGTTTCCCGAAAACTGAATTGAAATCTTGATTTTAGAGCTGTAGATTTGTTTGAATTCGTTCTCTGATGTAGAAAAGGTTGACGGGTTTTTTTATTTTACTTTGATTTCTTCTTGGAATCAATATGGGGATTTGTGGTGCAGGGAAGAGGGTAAAAATGTTATGGTGTAAGGGTCCAAAGTTGCATTTTGTATAGAGATTTATAACATCTTGTTGCCCATTACAGCGATAAGTATCAAAATATCAATAAATGAAATCATGTCAGATAATAGGGTGATTGGTTCGAACATATATATTCAGATTGTGTCCATCTTTTGTGGTCATGTGGTTTTCTCAACATTAATAAGCTTGCTTTAAACCAATTCAATGTGTTTAGTAACGAAAGCGTATATGTTTTCATTCCGTGTGTATGTTTCTGATGTTCCTTTCTGCCCATTTGAATCGTATGCTGCATATGTTGGGCGAGTCATGTTGTTTTATCACAATTGTTAATTGTGCTTACTGGAACAGGTGTCAAGACATCAACAGCAGTTGCAGCATTCTAAAAATTTGCTCGTTAGAGATTCCGTCCCATTGCAGAAGCTCTTAGGCAGCGAAGGTAAAATGCGCAACTGTTTTCTTAGCTAGTACTTACTGGTTTTGCTCCGGCTTTTATGAATTTATTGAATAACCCTTAGTTGGTTATAGATGCATTTACTCCAAATTATACGCTTTTGCTATGTTGTAATAACATATATAAGGAGTATGTAACCTACATCAAACACCTCTTCTATGAATTACAATTCAAGTTTTCTCAACTTTGAGTGAACAAGGTCAATAAGCATTATACAGCGACGGTGACCTTTTTTTTTCCCTGGTGTAGTGAAAAGCTTTCAATATCTTCAGCAAAGGTTTCAGTCGAGTTATGTTGGTAATTTTGCTCGCCGAGTACGTGAATCAGAAGGTTTGAGTGATGCCGCAATGCTTAGAGAGCTCTCCCGCCGAAATGATCCCGAAGGAGTCATAAGACTATTTGAGGGTCAGCCTGCACTGCATTCTAGCCCATCAGCACTTGCTGATTATGTGAAAGCCTTAGTCAAGGTTGATAGGCTTGATGAAAGTGAATTGCTCAAGACATTGCAACGAGGTAATTATTATTTGTTGGTGCTGGTTTTTAACCATGTGCTATATTGGATTAGTTCTATATTGCATCAAATCCTTAGGAACTTCATGCTGGTGCACTAACCAAATGCTCAATTCAGTAATCTTTCAGTCATTTCCTTACTAGCTCAATTTATTTATAGGCCTATTGTTTTCAATAGAGGGTTGATAAGCAACTGTAATCCTGTAATTAATCATTCAAAGGTTGGCAGATGGGATATCTTTACGGTTCTTGTTGTGCATTAGTTCATTGTCTCGCACAAGTTTCGAAACTTTTTGAGGTGGATCTTCTAATGTTATGTGCATTATTGTAGTTCTAAAGGAACTCCTAAGAATTTCGTGTTTTGACGAGGTTTTAGGTTGCTGACATATAGAATATTTGGTAGTTTGAATCAAAGTTTAATCATAATACGTCGCTATCTAGTATATTTTTTTTTTCAGTTTTATCAGTTGCAATTGCAGAAGAGAAATATTCTTTTGTACAGAAGTAAACACACCCAACATTTATTGTTTATTGTAGTCAGTGGTCACTTTGATCTTCAAGTTTTTGGTAACTGCCTCTTTTTATGCATCGGTTTGTGTATCAACTGCTGTTGTTGGTTGAGTCTCACATGTTGACGGGACAACGTGTATGCTTTGTTATACTCGTAAATTGTAAGTACTATTTTGGAACTTGTAATAGATTGTTTTGATTCTTAAACAATTGATGTTTTCAGGTATGTCCGGTGTCTCAATGGCTGAAGAAAGTACTGGTGGATTTTCAGCTTTGAAGAATGTCGGAAAGTCCATGAAAGATGGTGTTCTTGGAACTGCTGCGGCTCCTATTCACATGGTGACAGCAGAAGGTGGGCAATTCAAAGAGCAATTATGGCGTACTTTCCGTGCTATTGCACTAGCATTTCTCCTCATTTCAGGTGTTGGAGCACTAATCGAGGATAGAGGAATAAGTAAAGGTAACCCCTTTTGGGATGTTTTTATGCATTACATACAAATAATGAATTTTTATTGATTGTCGACAATATTAGAACATTCCTTCTTTTCTTCCAGGTCTGGGGTTAAATGAAGAGGTACAGCCTAGCATGGAGTCTAGTACAAAATTTAGTGATGTCAAGGGTGTTGATGAAGCTAAAGCTGAGCTGGAAGAAATTGTTCATTATCTTCGTGATCCTAAGGTAGTCGCTCATTTTATATGCTAGTTTTAAAGTGTAGCTCTTTCGAATTCGTATTATGTATTTTCTTGTTAGTTTCCACAGAACGTTTATGTAAAGCTTGTCCTCAAAATCTGTTCCTTTTGTTTCCTTACATATTTCCTTGTTGCTTCCATTTTACCTTTAAGCTCATGGTTTCACTTTTACCAACACGCTTAGTAAGCATAACATGATAATTTCTTTCATTTCTTAGTCCACTTCTGTTTTTTTTTTTTTTTTTTTTTTTTTTTTTTTTTTTGTTATTTGGATTTCTTAACATGCTGATACTGTTTGTTAACTGTTAGTGTAAGATAAACACGATAAACACAATGTGGTTACCATTATATTTTTGTTGCCCCGAGAAACTTTCCACATATATGCAAAGCGTTTTGCATGTCATGAGGATCAGCTTTTTTAATAATACCTTTTTTGTTTGTTGAAGCGTTTCACACGTCTAGGAGGGAAGCTCCCTAAAGGTGTTTTACTTGTGGGTCCTCCTGGGACTGGTAAAACCATGTTAGCAAGAGCCATTGCAGGAGAAGCAGGAGTACCATTCTTCTCTTGCAGTGGAAGTGAGTTCGAGGAAATGTTTGTTGGTGTGGGAGCTAGGAGAGTGAGGGATCTATTTGCTGCAGCAAAGAAGCGGTCTCCATGTATAATTTTTATTGATGAGATTGATGCAATTGGAGGAAGCCGTAATCCTAAGGATCAACAGTACATGAAGATGACTTTGAATCAGTTGCTTGTCGAGCTTGATGGCTTTAAACAAAATGATGGAATTATTGTTATTGCTGCGACCAACTTCCCTGAGTCTTTGGATAAAGCGCTTATTAGACCTGGACGTTTTGATCGTAACATTGTTGTTCCTAATCCAGATGTTGAAGGACGGAGACAGATAATGGAAGCTCACATGTCGAAGGTAATTAAATTTTTTTCTGTATAAATTGGGATATTAAAGGTTAGCTCGTCTCTGAATATCTGATACTGCTTTGGTGACTTACGAATTCCAAGGGTAATAATGAACCCTACAGTGAATCATCCATATTGTTATCAGTATTCAGCTCTGTTCTGCAATGTTTTAAATGCATGACAACTATATGCCTGTCTTATGGGGTTCTCACTCACCAACTATTCCATTCGACAGGTTCTCAAAGGAGAAGATGTTGATTTAAGTGTTATTGCCAGAGGAACACCTGGTTTCTCAGGTGCAGATCTTGCAAATTTGGTGAACGTTGCAGCTCTCAAAGCCGCCATGGATGGTGCTAAAGCAGTGAGCATGACTGACTTAGAGTATGCAAAGGATAAGATTATGATGGGAAGTGAACGCAAATCAGCTGTGATTTCTGCTGAATCACGAAAACTAACAGCTTTCCATGAAGGTGGCCATGCTTTAGTAGCCATCCATACAGATGGAGCTCATCCAGTTCACAAAGCAACAATTGTTCCACGAGGAATGTCTCTTGGGATGGTAGCGCAGTTGCCTGACAAAGATGAGACTAGCGTTTCTCGCAAGCAAATGCTTGCTAGGTTAGATGTTTGTATGGGTGGTCGAGTAGCGGAGGAACTTATATTTGGAGAAAGTGAAGTTACTTCTGGTGCATCTTCAGATCTCCAACAGGCAACATCTTTAGCAAGAGCAATGGTCACAAAATATGGAATGAGCAAAGCAGTTGGGCTTGTAGCTCACAATTACGATGATAATGGGAAGAGTATGAGCACTGAAACTAGACTTCTTATTGAGGAAGAGGTGAAGGGATTCTTGGACAGGGCTTACAATAATGCAAAGGCAATTCTAACTACCCACAACAAAGAACTCCATACACTAGCTAATGCTCTGCTGGAGAAAGAAACACTCACAGGAACTCAAATCACCGCTTTACTTGCGCAATCAAACCAAATGAGTCAACCAAAACAACATACTGTTACATCACAGAGTAATACTTCACAATCGCCATCAGTGCCTCCATCTGCACCAAATCCGGCTGCATCTGCTGCTGCTGCGGCCGCGGCGGCAGCTGCAGCAGCGGCAGCAGCAGCGAAGTCCAAAGGAATTGCTCCAGTGGGATCTTAGAGTTAGGTAAGGCTCTGACTCACGTCAGTTAGTTATTTGTCAGGTTCGATGTGCATATATTTTTAGTTTTCCTGCTTCCCGGATGAGGATTCGTTTATGTTGTCATGTTTTCCATATATTCATAAGTGAACTGGGAGTGTAGTAATGTTTAATGCTAGCAATGCTGTAATTTAGTGTAGAATTTTGCAGAAACGGGAGTATTCAGAATATGTTAACAAATTGCATCTGATTTTTCTTGAGATTTTTTTTTTTTTTTTCTGAAAGAGGGCAAGTCTCACATATTAATAATAAGCCGATTTTGAGTCGGAACAGTTACAGGATACAGGAATCTTACAAGACTCCACCAGGCAAGGTTACATACACTTTCAGACAATGGATTAACAGCATACATAGATACACAACATGAACCATCTCAAATAGAGGCAGGCAACTCTAACTGCCTTTTCCAATTAGGAAATAACCCTTAAAGCTACCATGCTCCATGAAATAAAGCTAAAATAAAGCCTAATCAATCTGCATGCCGTAAATTTAACTAGAGTATTATTGTTGGTCAATCTTCTTGGTTACTCATGATTAAGATGTAAATTTGAAGGGTAACCTGTTTACTCTCATGGAAAAAGAGACCCTTTTATGAGAAAAATACATTATAATTACGTCTAAATTAATTGTTTTTGTTAACCAAACTCATTATTATCTCGCATAATTTAGGTTGTTTGTTCGATGCTCTTGTTCGTAGCTTAAATGATACCCCAATTTTATCTTCAAGCAATTCTTCGATTGGAGGACCCTACAATATATTACATGATAAGTGTCGGCTGATATATATTATTTTATTTTTCATCTTTTTCTAAAAAAAAAAACCACTTTTTTCTTCTTTCTTTTTTAAGCAGAATTTTGCTAAAATTGACCTACACTTGGCTTTACTTACGTTCTCTTTCTCAGTTAACATGTTTAAGTACATTACCCTTACAAAGTTTGTTCTCTAAAAGCTACTATCTAGCTTATAGAGATAGATAGATGTGTAGATGCATCTAAAGATGGAGATGTCTTAAAACTCAATCCAATTCAATGCAAAAATAAAGTGTTTCCTGTTTTGCGTAAAACCCACACTGATTGTTTCACTCTCTTTCTACATTCTTCTCCCCTTAACTTGAAATCTAAGCATAGTTGTTTTTAACACTCTCTCTCAACTTTCTTACATTAAAACCAACAGAAGCAAGTTTCTTGATTCTTCAACACTCTCTCTTTTTACAGTACCTGGTACTACTATACTAGCTTGTACTAGTACGTACTTGGAACTCATTTCATCATCTTCTTCTTATAGAAACTAATTCGGACTAGAATATACACTAGAATTATCGATACACTAGAATCGTAACCATTAACGATTAATGGGTAGACATTCTTGTTGTTTGACACAAAAGTTAAGGAAAGGTTTATGGTCACCTGAAGAAGATGAAAAGCTTTTCAATTACATTACTACATTTGGTGTTGGATGTTGGAGTTCCGTTCCTAAGCAAGCAGGTACTTGTTACACGAATTGCGTTTGTTATTTTATTTCGAGTTTTTTTTTTGTTTGTTCATTTACGCCGAGCTATACAAGTACGTATATACTGATTTTTGTTCCATTTATTTAGGCTTACAAAGGTGTGGAAAGAGTTGTAGATTGAGATGGATCAATTACTTAAGACCAGATGTTAAGAGAGGAATGTTTTCACAAGAAGAAGAAGATTTGATTGTTAATCTCCATCAACTCTTAGGAAACAGGTAAATGTTTATACATTTTAATCAATGGGAAATCGGCAGTATATATGCTGCAAAATTGTTTTTTTGATTGATATATTTTTTTTTTTCAGGTGGGCTCAAATTGCAACAAAGCTACCTGGAAGAACTGATAATGAGATAAAAAACTTTTGGAATTCATGTATAAAGAAAAAACTCAAACAACAAGGAATCGATCCGAATACACATATGCCATTAAGTGAAACCAAAGAGTGTGGTAATGAAAATCTTCAAACATCATCAACCGAAATGGGCCAAGCAATGGTGATCAACAATTCGAGCGTGTTCCGCAATCGACTAATAAGCACTGATCAAGCTCATTATCCAGATGAAGATTTCATGAATAAACAAGTTTTCGATCCATTTTCTAGCTTTGAATCACAAATGGGTTCTGATCAAACAGGGAGTAGCAGTAAATCTAGCATTTTATCTCAATATCATAGTGAACAAAGTTATAGAGATAACTATGAGTTTGGGTTTTCGCCAATGCCGAATTTGACTTATGACTGTGATCATAGTAATGACATGACAGACTCGATGGCGACAGACATTTCTGAGAGTTCGAGTTCGAGAATGAGCAACTTGTTCTTGAACGAAACTAAAGAATGTTCTGGTAGTAGTAGTTGCAATGTCTTGAACATTCAAGACAATGAACTACACATGATGGATAACAATATGATGGAGAAATCAGCTTTTTCTTGGGACATAACTGAGGAGACTAATAAGTTAGAATCTACATTTCAAGAGTTTCAGTTCAATGGGGTAAAATCTGAAGAAGTAGAAGAAGAAGAAATGAAGATAAACTCCTGGGAAGTAGAGGACCATACACAACACGGACGAAGTTATAGTTCGGAAAATTTGGTTAACTTTCCGTTGACGTCGCTATCTGAAGATCTTGAATATTTTGAACAAATTTAATTGTCTGCAAGATCCTCTTAAAAACTTTTCATCTATTCTTCTAAATTACTTTTTCTTTGCACTTTTTGGGATTTCCCCTACTGTTTTTTTTACAGTGGCATATAAATACAATCTCTTCTTTTCATTTTCATTTACTTTTCCCTTTTCCTGTTCTGTATAGAGACAAGTAATTCAAAGTGATGTTAAGACAAGTAAATTGCAGTTTGGAACTAATTACCAACCACCTTTAATTTGTTCCTGTTATTTTAATGATAAGAAACTGAATGTCTTGTAGCACAAATCACGCAGGAAGATATGTCCGTAATGAGAATCGACACTGTGTTTTCACTTGTGAAAGCAGCAACCAAAAAGCCTAAAGATAAAGTGACTGAAAAATATTATTTATTTATTTATTTATTTGTCATTTAGATCATGTCTCATAGAGTTTGATTAAAAAAACCCCAAGGTAGGTTGGTTTAAGGAAGTAGCATCTTAATGACAACAGTCCATGAATTGCAAAAGGAAAATATTGTTGGGTAAACAAAAGGTAAATTCGACACAGTATATGTCACATATAATGGCCACCATTTTTTTACCCCCAACATCGGTCCAGTCAGTCACAGTCGACCGGCATTGTCTTGTAATTTCAACACGGTTAATTCCCTTAATTCTTCTCCAAATCCTTGATAACTAAATCTTGCCGTAGATTCTGTTTGTTCACAACAAAAGAGAGATAGGAATTTGGCTAGATAAGGACGCCTAATATTATCGTAAAGAACACACATTCATCGACTTATTTTCTTTAGCTAGCTGCTCAGTATTTAAACATCTTTTCTGAATTATAAATCAACTTTTAGTTTGGTATTAATTATCTTTGTGTTTTTAGGTTTTAGACATTGATCTGGTTTGCTGTATTACTTCATCTCAAGGAAGAGAACATAACAATGAAGAAGGGGCTCAGCAAGCACATTAAGAGGGTGATGGCGATAACCACCATTGTTTTCGTTGCCCTGTCACTAATTCCTGATGATTATGATGGAGATAAAATGGAAACGTTTAGTGGTAATTCCTCTTGGTGTATTATAACGCTTTACAGTGAATACGAGTTTTCTCTTTAAGTTTTTTAGTTTCGTCAAAGTCTAAAGCTTATTCTTTTGATTTGTTTCTCTTTCAGGTCTGGGATTTAGTGAAAAGGAATCCAGTACAAACACTACACCAAAAACATACATGGATCATTCTTAAAAAGTGTGATCTAAGTACTGGTTGTCTGTCATCTTTGCCAGTATAATCTAAGGGGTGATATATTGATAACAACTCTCCTACAATGAAACGTGTGATCTTACCCTATACAAAGAACATAAAGTTTTAAACAGTAGTGATCTAAAGACATGTTTTTAAAAGACAAGGTTCTAAAAGTTGTTATCTTTCCTCTAAGTTTTCAACCCAAATCTACCCTATACAAACAGTATACCCATACCATTTCTGCACCTGTAACTCCAATTCAAAAACTGATATAATAAAGGAAACAATATCATAATCAAATTCATTTAATGTCTGAACCATATTCATTTCTGAATCACAAACCAATAGAAAAATTACACATTTCTAAGTCTCACGACATCAGATCAAAGTATACACTAAACCTGTACTGAGTCTGCTGAGTCTATCAATTTAAATACCAAACATACTGATTTAAATCTCATTACATGAATAATAGTTCTACTGTAAATGCAATTTCAAGTTGCAAATTATGTTCCAAAAGGGGCAATAACAGTCATCAACCAAAAGAACAGGAAAGGAAACTTAGTCCAGCTTCAGGGGGGAAATCAATTCTGTGTGTACCGAACAACCTGCAAATAATTCACTCAACATATTCAGGAATTCCCATATTTTCTACACCCAACATAAGCTTTAGCTGTGAAATGAATGCTCAAGGAATCATCTTAGCTTAACAGAGTCCCAATCCCAGGTCACCAGTAATTAGGCATAAGTAAATTGAATACAGGACATAGGCATACATTTCCTAACGTATATATGTGCATGCCTCCACAATGATTGTATGAGCTAGTATCAAAGGTAAATGAATACAGTTTTATATTTTAGAGAAAGAAGTACCTGAAATGTATTTGCTTGAGATTGTTCTCACCCTCGGGCATAGAAACAAAGGTAATGAGAAGACCAAGCTCGACGTGCGCAACCCACTCCCTAAGCTTTGTTCATCCATTAACACAATCGACTATGTTATCCCATTCCTAGTACAAAAGTGGCCTTTTATCAGAGTTTACGTACCACATCACAATTTTGAAGTGCCTAATTTAAAGTTAAAGCTGGACATGAGAACAAGAGGAAACAGAGACAAACTGTTTGAGGGGTGATTCCTCTATGGAGATGGACCTAATAGAACTGATTAGGAGTCTCAGCACCTAGAAGAATTGAGTTGGTACCTAAGCCAATTCAAAAGAGAGAAACAAAATTAGGTTCAACTGCTGTCAAGCATTGCAGATTATATCAGAACTTTGAAAAACTCAATATCTGATGAGCTGGTATCTTGTGCTAAAAACCATATCATCCAATACAGCATAAGCCACATTAGTTGCTTTGGCATGTTGGTCTGAGGTTTTCTTTCATGCTGTCGACAACACGAGTTACTACTGCAGGCTTACTGACCATGTTACACTCTGCAAACAGCTACCTTTTGAAATAAGAACACCTTGAAAAACCATAAGTGATATAATTAGGATAATAATATAGCATAGATAATGCCACAAATAAGACCATACAAAGTGAACAGAAAATCATGTCCCTCAAGCTACGTATAAGCTACAATGTTCCTGTAAGTTTAGAATAGCATAGGTCATATCGAGCTTATTTGGAAAACATTTTATACCCTTCAGTTAGGACCCTCACCTTTTTTGGAGAAAGACCAATTCCTAGATTTCCATCCTTTACATCAGAACAAGATGGGCAAAGTCTACGCGTACCAGGAGTACCAATACTGATCATTTACATCAGAAGGAGATGGGCAAAGCTCACTCAAACCAGGAGTACCAAGGTTTTTTGCATCCCATCTTTTTAGATGCGTCGTTGCTTCCTGGTAAAGATTAGGAGAAAAGGTAAGACACTTTGAGCAATTTTTGCACAGACATCATAAATAATCAATTCAAAGTTTGTTATCTGAACATAAATCATGAAGACGTACACACAAATATGACTGCCATCTGAGTATGATAGTTTATAGTTATTCAGGTATGAACCACAGTTAAATTCATAAAACAGCCAGGCAAATAAATCAAATCAGTATCTGACCTTGGTCTGAAGAAGCAATGTGACTTGTTGCAAACACCTCATCCATTCCTAATCCAGTCTGTAAAACCATGTCGCAACAACAAGTATCACCAACCAAAGTCAAATTCCAACAAGAATAAATGAGTATTTAGTACTTCTGACCTGGGCCGCTAATACGTGTTGGACATGATCCCAGTAGATATAACGAGAGATGTAAGTGGCAAGTACACCAAGTTGCATGCTATGACAAGATATAATACATGAAGCATTCTGTGATTGAACGACAAACACCAATGTGAAGTTCTCTGTTTTACCCCTGCATACAAAAGATCCCATAAAACCTAGCCATTTTGTGTAAGGATAAGTTAACATAATAAAACATAGTATGGTTTCATCGTGCCATATATATTTAAAATTAAGGAGCACGAGGAGGGGACTAGATTCAAAGAAAATTCATGCCAAAGGTGGAGTGTAACTACTAACTAGTAAAGCTTTTAGAGAAACCAAATAAAGTATTAAACCTCTTCTATGGTCCCTCCTTCATGATCGCCATTTAAGGTTTGACCATGATCTCCCACTACCTTAAAGAATGTATTTTTGGATAAACCTCGAGGTCCAGATTGGTTCTTCAAAGCTGCTATTATTTTCTGGAAAAGAAAATATTGTTCAATTACTAATGTATATATGAATTGATATGGAAGAAACTCCAGAAAGCTATTTTTTCCTTCTGAAGACACAAACATAATGTATCAAGTGTAAAAGTTCGAGAAGCTCACCTCTAGAATTACCAAAGATGGTACCTTTCTCTTAGAGGAGGAGAGAAATGCTCAAATGTAGTTTCTGATTCCTTTCCTTATGCTCTTGCATCAAAGAACATGGAGGTGTGTTGTTCATTAAAATCTTTCGTTCCAGAAGAGTCTGTGAAGATATAAGCAGATGAAGTTGGCTCAGATATTGACCAGCAGATTGAATTAAAAGACTGCTAGGTGTAATTGGACGAATCGGAGTTTGACAAGTCTGCAACTTGGAAAAGAAAAAAGTGAGAGAGGCAGAAAGAAAGTAAAGGTTTCTTATAATTTACGAGTATAAGCACTATATAATTTTTAAAATCCATATGATTGTCAAAATATGTGTGTCTTCCTGGAAACATAATAGAAGACAGCTCAACATTACTCAAAGTCACATGGACAACAAATACCTGTCCAGAAATGTTATTTTGAAAATATTCAAGCAACACTGTCACTTGGTTAGCTAGGTCAGTGCACAACTGAACGCGTCTCTGTGATGAATTTTCCTAGAGACTAAGGTACTCCTAAAATTACCAAATCTCATATGTTTCAGGAGGAACAATTTGTTATTCCTAGAGACCAAATAACATCTTTGCTTCACAAGGATAAGTGCAACACTGAGAACTAGACAATTAGGAGTCTTAAACATACTTCAGTCTTCACAAATTTGAAAACAAAAAAGCACTTGGAAACAAATTGAACACGATGAAATTCATTCAATCTTTCTTCTTCAATCAAAAGTAATTAACTGAAATTCAATCAACTGAAACTATGAAACTAAAAAAATCCACGAGTAGTATTTTAATTACCTTAGAAGCATGTCCAGCTTCGCAACCCATGAGTTATAGAGTACTCTGTAACACAACCCTTGTATATCGAAACAGATTATCAGTTGTTTTCCCCGCTTTCTGATTCTTCTTCTTTGTCAAATTCTTTGAATACAACAATATACAACAATTTTGGTACTTCCTCCGTCTTTGTAAACACATTTTCACAAATTGCCGACCTACACAGAAAATCAAAACCTTAAATTTTGATCGTTATGTTAAGCAATCACAATGAAATTGGAGGATTATGAGATGTATTTAAGAATATTCCTAAGAAACTTCACCTTCGATGATGATCTAATTTCGAAACCCTAACCCTTCGACATTCTAAATGAACTCCAAAAATCAGATTTCTCCATGAAATCTGAAAGTATAAACACGATTACTACTGTTAAAACGGATGAATCACAGTATTGAAGACCAAAATCGAAAGTTTAGGGAGAAACTTTTCTTGGTTTGGATCAAAATTGCGAAATTATAACCTAGGGCTTCATTTCGCTCATGGGAGTTTCGGCTGAGAGAAGATAGGAGTGAGAACGAAAAAAGAGAATGAACCAAATTTTTTGATTTATCCTGTTGACTATTCGAATTAGTGGACCTGGTCAAAAGACTTTATTTCCCCTGATGGAAAATGTAAACACCCGAAGGTCGCGTGTTCGACCCACGCTGGGCGCATAATTTTTTAAATAGACAGATTTTTTATCACAAAAAAATGTTAATAGTGGTCTAAATAGAAGATCACACTTTTTAAAATGTAAGAGATGCATTGTAAGGTCTCTATATCTAAGATCACAAACACTATAATACGAATGATCTTTAAGTTTTGGCCCTAAAAAGACCATAAGTGTTCATAAATTTCGATCTTTAGCATGTGATCTATAGCACTTTTTGTTGTAGTGAAAATTTAGTGATGAAGGGAGTTGATGAGGCCAAAGCTGAGCTAGAGGAAATTGTCCATTATCTTTGTGATCCTAAGGTCCTAAACGCAATACATATAACATTATAAAGCGTGAATTCTCATTATAGGTTCCATTGTCAACTGTTGCTCCAGTTATGATATTGGAACATGGATCATGTTTCTCATCTCGGCATGCATGCTGAGAGAGTTGCACATGTTACACCTAAATTTCCAAAAATGTTACGGACAACATGATTGTCTGATCCTTCTTGTGTGTATATATTTCATCATCAAACACGTGTATATAGGAAGATACGTGGAGAGCATGCAGACAAAGTCATCAAAACACGATGACACACATCCATAGCCAAGAAGCCTATCCCGGCGACGTCGGATCTTTGCCCGAACCAATTTAAGGGCAGAAGTTAAAAGATGTACCGGAAACACGATGTACCGCGGAGCACCAAATAACTCCCGAAGAGTTACTTTACCTCATTCCCAAAAGAAGCCAGGATCAACGGTGAAGAGAAGGTTAACTGACATGGACGTGACAGGGGCAGAAGACACTTGTCTGACACGAGCAGACGCCTCAACTACCCGCATTAAACACTCTGAGCAGTATACGTGTCGATCAACCCGTGGAACGAACGAGGATGGCTCTGCGTGATCAATTAAGGAACGAAGACCTCCGCGTGATGGACACAAAACACAAGAAGATAAGGTTCCAACGACCCTCAGAAATGGGTCCCACACTCTAACCCTATAAATACCCCCTCTCCACCAAGAGTGAGGGGATCGGAAAAACCAGGGAGAGAAGGGGAGAGAGAAAGATTGTGAGTGTAAGTTTGTCCTTTACAATATACACACCTATGTAAACTCCAAAGTCACTCGACTATCTCTATAATCACCAAGTACATAGTGAAACAACAACCCCGTGGATGTAGGCCTTAGTGCTGAACCACGTAAATCCCAGTCTTATTTACATTTCAGCACTTTATATTCGCTTAACGCTCCATGAGTCTTACTTTTATACTTCGTTTTCTTTATCTTCCCCTGCGTAAACGCCTCTCGCGATGTTATTAGACGAGGCTGTGATAAACCCGAGGGTTTTGAGCCAAGGAATCAATGCAAATGTATTATCAATGCGAGTCTGTACCTAGAGTACGAACATTGTTTGTGAACATATAGATGCCTTCGTGATTTACATGTTCACAATTTGGCGCTAGAAACAGGGACTTTGTCCCGGTAAAAGATTTATCTTATCCTGTGATTTCATATTAAATTGGCATATGATTGCTCTACTTCATTAGCTCTGGCAGTATCTATCGAAGCAATTTAAACTGGTTAAAAGATTTATTGCTTAAGATCCATGGATGTATATTTTTTAGATCCATGGATTTATATTGCTTTTCGAAAATTTTCAAAAAAAAATCTACGTGCATTTTCAAAGGGATCCTTTCATATTTCCACGTACATTCAATAAACCCGCATTTAAAAAAAAAGTTCTCTGTGGCCCTCGGGCAGTTTTTCCCTGTCTTGGTGTAAGGAATTTAGTGAACTAACCCGATCCGCACGGACGTTTCTGTTTCTCGCTGTTTGAAATTCCCTTGTGCAGAAAGAGAACGATAAAAGGACCTGTCAAAGGAAGCAAGAAAAGGACCGCACGATGGAAAAGATGTAGGAAGCGGGAAAATCCAAAAGCCTCGTCAAAGGAAGCACCAAGGACAACCCCGGTCATCACACGGAGCAAGCAGAAAGGAGACAAAGCCAAAATGACTAGTCAGAGGCAGGATACTGCGGAAATCACTTCGCCTATGAACGCTAACTCCGTAGCAGCCGCGGCCCTCAGAGCAGCGGTAACAAAGTACAGTACGACAGCGGCAGCCCCAAAGCCTGCGGAAGCCAGCAAAACTTTTGCTACAAATCAATTTCACCAACCAAAAGAAAGGGTGGATGAATCCAGAAAACATCAACCCGCGCACCCGCCAACCCTCTGAATGCCATCAACAAACGAACAAAATAAAACTGTGCCGGTGGGCACTCCGCCCGATTTGGATATGGCAACAGTCGAAGCTGAACCTCCACCACCTTTAGTACAAACCATAGAGGAAGGCGGCACCATGGCCGTAGTAGCACGAGCTGGGACTCCCAATCAGGGGTCAAACCAATCACATCGACTGATGGCTGAGCTTGAAGAATTGAAGAAGAGCCAGCAGGTTTACGCAGATGATGTAGCTATGCTGGCCAGAGAAAAAAAGATTTAAAAGACCGAATTGCCCTAAGCACGAAGACCAGCCAGCAACTTGATGAGGCAAATTCAAAGGCACCAGAACCAAATCGAGACCAAAGAGTCATCATATCATCCAATGGAGACGCGGCTAGGGGAAGTAGAGCATCCGACCCATATTATAATGACGGAGAGTCAGACTATCACGAGCAGAAGAGCGTAGGGCATCACCGTGCAATGGAAGAGCTACGTGATGAGATGATGGCCGAGATCAGGCAATTAAAAAGTAGACAAGGCGGGGGAAGGTTAGAAGAGGTCATGAGAGAGGCTAACTCCACGCCCCTAACTCATCGCCTGGCCAACACCCCTATTCTGCTGAAGTGCCCTGTCCCGACGATCGAATGCTATGACGGATCCAGTGATCCTGCTGCACAGATTCGGTATTATAACTGTGTCTTAGATAGATGGAGTCAGAACGACGTCGTACTCTGTAGATACTTCCCGTCAAGCCTGAAGGGATCGACATTGTCTTGGTTTGATAATCTGCCGTCAGACTTGATTAATGATTTAATGGGGGTTGTAGTAATAAAGGTTCGAACTCTAAGACTTGTGAAGGTAAAGGATTTTTTTAGACTTATAAAAATATATATACAAAATATTAACAATTTTGGGCGAGAGGTAACCAAGACACTAGATTCCACTACTACGCAAGATTGAATGATAAATATTTCAAAACTCTATTCAATTCTTAAGTCCTCTTTTATCTTTAATTCACTATCAATCATACAAATTCTCAAACATTATTTGTAAACCTTAAGCATAGATTATCAAGAGATTAAACCAAGCATAACCTATCAAACTGAATAACAAATAAATAAGACAATCATTCAAACAATTTAAAACTCTGCAAAAGCAGCGATTAGGTGAATTATATAATTAAATGAAATAGTTACCCATTTATGTTGCGTGAATAGATTCCTCCATTGCCTTGGTTACGAGGGAATTAACTCATCATGTTGGAAAACCTCTCAAAATATTTTATTAAGCTCAATTGATGTTTACAATAAAGAGAAAGATGAGTAAATGTTCTAAAACAGGATTCTGCGACCAACAGAAGGCGTCCAACTAGAACGACAAAGCTGAGGTGTTGTTGTCGCTGAACTGCTACGACCCACACGTACGACCCACGATGTGAGTCATTTTCACTGTTGATAAACGACTGCTTCTGCGAGTCCGTTCTTCGTGTTCTTGGTGTTCTTCATCAGCAGCAGCAGCAGCAGCAGCAGAAGCAGCAGAGTTTGATCAACTCTTGATTTCTGCGTCTGTGGCTCTCCTCTCTTCTCCCAACTCTCGACAGCCTCTCTAGTACTCCCAGGGAACATATTTATACACCTACAGCTCGTTGAATCTCCCTCAATTACTCCATATAATCTTCATTACTCGGTGTTTAAAGAAAATATTTTCCGAATATTTTCTTCCCTGAAATGATTCTCCACGCGTAAACAGCCTCTGATACTCCCTTATTTAGCTTCTACACGGTCCAAAAGTGTGCTAGAGTCCTCCATGCATCATCATAACACGTCCGAATCCCTCAAAAAATCCTCTCAAACCCGTGACTGCCATGTTCTCTGATGATGACTTGTTTAGCCGATTCTAGCCAAATTCGATCGATTCTGACACCCATACTGTATTCCTTAAGCTATATCACATCTTCCTACCAATTTTTAGCCATTGAATCGCACCACAACACCTTCATTTTGTTGATTGAAAATCTGCCAGAGAGAGAATATATTTTCCCGCCAAAAATGAAATTTGAATTATGAGAAGAAAAGTGTCCTCCCCCTAATCCTGTACGGGTGTCCCTTTAGCAATTGGGGTGGAAATAGTAATTTTTCTGGGTTCCTCCGGTACATTTCTGGGACGCTTCCGGTGCATTTCTGGGGTGCCTTTAGTACTTTTCTCCGGGGTGTAAATCATCACTTTTTTGAGCTCATTTCGCCGCAAAGGCTTATTTCTCTAAAAACATCTACAAAAACACAAAATAACACAATAAGTACTTAATCGAGTCTAACAATACAGAATATTGAGAACAAAATAGACACATAAATGCGTCTATCAAGACTCCATCCACTCCTACGACCAACTCGCAGAAAAGTTCTTAAGAACTTACATGTACAACAAGGCTGTTAACACCGGAATGGATAAGCTATTTTCACTGGAAATTGGCTACAAGGAAACCACAAGGGAATACACTAACAGATGGCACAAGATCTGCCAAGCCATAGGAAGTGTGGACCCAGTGGTAAGTATCAAGTGCTACAAGTGGGGATTAGACCGAATGAGTCCATTATTTGTTGAGATTCATGGAAGCGTGCCTAAGACAGAGGGAGATCTTCGAATAATTATTGAAAAGCACGCTCGTCTTGAAGAAATCCAGCGTGAAAACCCGAGGGCGTACCAGCAGAGGTCTCAGCGTACCAATTCTGTAGAACAAACCAATGGGGCCAAGAGGAATTGCTCAGTGGAACGGCCTCACGAAGACAGGAAGGAACGAAGGGACGAACGACAAAAAGACGATCGAAAATTCGAAGATCAAGTTTACACGAAGCTCAATGCTAGCTATGCTCGGATCCTGCGAGAGATCAAAGGAAGGGAAAATATGGAGTGGCCATGGTCTAAGGGAAAACAGCCCCCAAGAACCGAGAAGTCTAAAGATTACTGTGAATATCACTGCTTCAACGGACACCAGACCGAAAAATGTAAAAACCTCAAAATAATGATCCAAAAATTGATTGATGCTGGCGAGCTCAAACATTACATACGAAAGGATGTCACCGAGGATAGATCCAAACGAACCAAGCCAGTCCAACTTCCAGAAGGGAACCGCACAATTAACACCATCTCGTGTTCTGAAACCGCAGGGCCCTCACTTACAGCACAGATAGGAAAGAGGTTACAGAAGCAGTTCGAGGACCGCTGCGAATTGTATAAGATCGATGAGATAGAGGTGGAAGAGCACGAAGAGTGGATGGACTCACCTATTATCTTTGATGCTGAAGATATCGAAGAAGATATGGAAGACCATAACGACCCCCTGGTCCTCACACTACCAGTGGATGGATGTAACCTTAAAAAGATCCTCATAGACGGGGGAAGCTCAGTGAACGTTCTATTATACGACGCATTCAAACGAATGAAGCTCCATGAAGAACAGCTAATGACCTCTTATTACACCATCTACGGATTCAATGGAGCACCCAAGAAGCCATTGGGAGACATCGTGTTGCAGGTTGACGCCTGACCCATGAAATTAGAAACACGATTCAGCGTGGTAGACGCCCCATCCCCCTACAACGCCATTATTGGACGAAAATGGTTACATAAATTAAGGGAGTGGCGGCAACGTACTACCAATATCTCAGATTCCATACACCTGAGGGAGTAATGGAAATCAAGGGGGATCGGGTCTCTGCAAGAGAGTGCCAAGCCACTCAGGATCGTATCAACAACGAACAAGAAGAACATCAAAAAACCCGAAGAATTAAAAATAAAGAAGCCGCGAAAGAAAAGGCCATAGACCTGTTCCTCAAGGAAACTGCAGGAAGGGGTTTGGCAAAAGATGATAATGTCCTAAGCACAGAGACAAGTACTTCAGCAGCCAACGAAGGACAGAAACATACCAAATGGCAATCAAAGAACGTCCCAATCCTCGGGGACCCGAAGCCGGTGTTCACGCCAGTAGATCCCGTAAAAGAAATCAACAAAGGAACGGAAGAAAACCCGAAGATGATCAAAGTAGGGACCATAATGGACGAAAGAAGAGAAGATTCCCTGACCAAATTACTTAAAGAATACGCGGATGTATTCTCCTGGAAACTAGGAGATATGCCGGGGATTGACCCGAAAGTAATCCAACACGAGCTACGCATCAAACCAGGCACGCCCCCGTTCAGGAGGAAAATTAGAAAAGTTGCACCGGAGTATCATAAGGCAGTGGAAAAAGAACTTCGGAAACTACTAGACGCAGGTTTCATCAAGGAAGTCAAGTACCCTACATGGATCTCCAACATGGTCGTCGTTCCTAAGAAAAATGGAGGGGTTAGAATATGCATCGATTTTACTAACCTCAACAAGGCATGTCCAAAGGACAGCTATCCTCTGCCAAGCATAGATCAGCTGGTAGAAGCAGTAGAAGGATATGAAGAACTGTCATTCATGCATGGACATTCTGGCTACAACCAAGTAGCCCTGGCAGAAGAAGATCAGCCGCACACAGCGTTCTACACCCCACATGGCCTTTATTGCTACACTAGAATTCCCTTCGGACTTCGAAACGCAGGGGCAACATACCATAAAATGGTCGATGCTATCTTCAGGCCATGGATTGGTAGTACCTTAGAAGTCTACGTTGACGATATGCTCGTCAAAAGTAAGCTGCGCAAAGATCACCACCAGGATCTGAGAGACATCTTCGAAGCAATGAGGAAACATCGCATGAAAGTGAATCCAGAGAAATGTACTTTCGGTGTCACCTCGGGGAAATTCCTCGGATATCTGGTAAAAAAAAGGGGCATTGAGGTAGACCTAGTGAAGATTCAGGACATAGTAGAAATGCCATCCCCGAAGAATTTAAAAGAAGTGCAGAAGCTCAATGGGTCCATAGCAGCCTTGGGCAGATTTATTGCCCGATCCTCGGATAAATGCAAGCATTTCTTCAATATTCTCAAAAAAGGGAGTAAGTTTGAATGGACCGCAGAATGCGAAGAAGCCTTCCAAAAAATCAAAGAACACCTAGCTTCAATTCCGATCCTGCAGAAGCCGGATCCTGATGAGGTTTTGGAATTATACATAGCAACAACAGAAGACGCAGTTAGCGCAGTGTTGGTCAAAACCAATACGAAGATAGAACAGCCTATCTATTACGTCAGTAAGACCCTCAATTCTGCGGAAAGGAACTACACAAAGATCGAACAACTTATCCTAGAATTGGTATGGGCTACTCAAAAGCTGAGAACCTACTTCCTAACTCACTTCGTCCGGGTCCCATACAAAGCACCACTGGAAGCAGTCCTCAAAAGCGCGGGAAAAGTGGGCAGAATAGCCAAGTGGAACACCCACCTGGACCAATTCAACATCATTCATGAAATTCAACATTCTCGAAAATCCCAAGTTTTGGCGGATTTCTTAGCAGACCTCCCCCTGGACAACGACGAAGAGATTAAGGGAATACCAGAAGCCGAGGAAGAAAGCAAGGATCCAATGAATATCCTCGAACCCGCGAGTCAAAGAAAATGGGAAGTCTTCGTTGATGGTTCCAAAAATAAGGAAGGAGCAGGAATAAGCATTGTCATCACCACCCCAACCGGAGAAAGGATTGTACAGGCACTCAGGTTAGAATTCAAAGAGCATACCAACAACATCGTCGAATACGAGGCAGTTGTACATGCCCTCCGTGTAATAATAGAGATGTGGGTAACCGATGTAATACTGACAAGTGATTCACAGCTTGTCATACGGCAAATAGGGCTCGAGTACAATGTATACGATGACACCCTCTCAGCTTATATGGCCTTGGTCCAAACATTGGCATCACAAATTCCGAACATCAAGTTCCGACACTTATGCAGAAGGGATCTCAGGCACGCGGATGCCCTAGCATATATATCATCCATGCTGAAGGACAAAAGCGTCGCAGCTATTAAAATAACAAGGGTATACGAGCCTTCGATTGCATCTCAATTCTCCTTCGCTACCAATCAAGATACAGTGGAAGAAAATATCGAAGACTAGGTAGGAGAAGATATCCATAACGATTTTGACGAAGAAGATATCCTGTCAAGAGCAAATCAAGACGAAGACTTCAGCAACGAAGATGATTGGAGAATGGTGATCCATGCGTTTCTCGAAAAGGGAAGCTTACCTGCGGACCATAAACAAGCTAGGAAAATACTCTCCAAAGTAGGAATATATGATCTTCGGGATGGGGTACTGTACAATAAATCCTTCCTCGGACCGTTACTACGTTGCTTATCCCGGAAAGAGGGGCATCAAATTCTAAACGACATCCATTATGGCGACGCAGGGAATCATAGCGGCATGAGATCACTAGCCGACAAAGAAAAAACGCAAGGATATTACTGGCCCACAATGATACAGGATGCCGCAAGAATGTCCCGACGGTGTGAAGAATGTCAGCGCTTCGCCAAAAAGATACACGCGCCGGCAACAATGTTAAATTCTGTAGATAGTCCGTGGCCATTCGCAAAATGGGGCATAGATATCGTCGGGCCTTTCGTCGAAGGATCAGGGAAAAGACGATTTTTGATAGTAGCCACGGACTACTTCAGTAAATGGGTGGAGGCTAAAGCCTTAGCCAGGATCAGAGACGTGGATGTGTTTACTTTCATATTCCAGAACATCATTTGCAGGTTCGGCATACCAGCGGAAATTGTGTCTGATAATGGTAAGCAATTACAGGGGAAAAACATAGACATTCTTTTCGATACTTTCAAAATAAGGAAGAACAAATCCACCCCCATATACCCTCAAAGCAATGGACAAGCGGAAGCCACTAACAAGACCCTCGCCCTTATCCTCAAAAAACAACTAGACGAACATAAGGGGCGATGGTGTGAACAGTTGCACAATGTGTTATGGGCATACAGGACAACACGAAGATCTGCCACTGGGGAATCCCCGTTTCTCATCACTTATGGAGCTGAAGCAGTCATCCCAACAGAGATCCTCATGCCAACCACAAAGACCGAAGCTTGGGAAAAAATATCACAACAGACATGATGTTAGAGAGATTGGACAACTTAGAAGGAAGAAGGGAAGCAACATTACAGAAGATGGAAAATTATCAACGAAGACTAGCAAGGGAGTACAACAAAAAGGTAAAGCTTCGAAATTTTGTAGAGGGGCAGTATGTGTTGAGAACAATCCCACAGTATCAACGAGAAAAAAGATGGGGAAAGTTAGGACCTACGTGGGGTGGACCTTTTATAATACACGACATTGCGGGAAGCGGTTCCTACTACCTTCGCAATCTGAAAGGCGAGGTCCTCCGGCATCCTTGGAATGCTAAGTGGCTTAAACCATACTTCCCATAGGAGCAACGCAACTTTGCATCTGCGTGAAGAGTACCAGAAGAAGAAGGCAGCGTGACCGGTCTACATGTTTCTATCTCTGGACGAGGAATTGCAGGCCTCAACCTATCAATCAAACAAGCTTTCTAAAAATCAAGTAAACAAAACCTATCAACAATATTGGGGAAAGTAGTTAATCTACAATCTCTCAGGGCTCCCCCATCAGTTTCTATAAGTGTAAGACCAGGGGGAAGGCACCCAGCAGAAAGATATACCCAACCAATCTTAAGGCAACGGGTCGACGGAATGGGTGTATGTAAATATTTTAACCCCATATCCTAGAACGTTGCCTCGGCCCCCACAGTCTGGGAATCCTCTGGCCCAGGGTTCGCCAGCGGGGTGACAGATCTCAAAACGATCACGAAGGTACCTCCCTTCAGTATCGAACCCAAACACTTAAAACACTTCTTTTGTTTTTAATGTCCTTCCTCACAATGTTTAAAATAAAAACAAACTAACATTGAAGATATATCAAGAGAAGGATCCATTTCATAAAAGGTTGATTACAAAAAGTGGCAAGGCCAATTCAAGGAAGAATACACATCAAAAATATTCTTTTTACAAAATACTACCAAAATTTAACTAAAGGCTAATGCCGTGGTGTCTACTTGGAAGATGCCGCCCCATCAGCAGGGTTGTTCCGAAGAGTTGAAGGGACACTCCCACCAGAAGAAGGTCCCGAAGAGCCAGGAAAAGAGGTAGGTACAGGACGACGCGGATAGCTCTTGACGAGGCCATGCTCGGTCTTAAGGCCAAGCTCAATCTTCTCCAGCATCTTGTTTGTCTCCTCTGCCAATTGACAACGAGCCTTATGCATAATAACCGCTGTTCGCTGGTGAGCTTGAGATAACAACGAGGATAGACGATTCACTTCTTTAGAAGCAGCGCCTACGGCCTCCTCGCGGGATGCCTCCAGACTCTTAAAATAATTAGTCTGTCCTTCCTGCTCCGCTAAGGAAGATTGAGCCTTTTAAAACTTTTCATTTGCAGCGCGGAGTTGTCCCTCGAGCTCTGAAAAAGACAACACAAGGGAGCTCAGAAAAGACACAAGCACACTCGACGAAATGAAGTTATACCTTCGACACAAGCCAAAGCCTCTTCATACTCATTAACAACCACGTCTCGCGCTTCATCAAGATGGTCATATTCCTCGGATAATTTCTTATAATCTAGTTGAAGGTTGGTGAGAGTAAATTGACTTGCATCTAATTCTACCTGCTTCATCGAATCCATGTGATGAAGGTGGTTGACTTTGTTGTTTATCTCTGTTACCCCTTTGCTAAGTCTGTACATACATACTTCGAGATTCCTCTCAGACTCAGCCTGATGGGCTATTTCGGCGCGAGACGCAGCAAGGGATTTGATGAGAGCCCCAACTTCGTCTCTGGCATCGTCCCTTTCTCTGGTAAGACACAACATGCTCTCCTTAACTCCCGGAAAAGGTAGGGAGCGAGCCTTTCGTAATTCCTCTTCTAGAAGATGTACTCTAGACTCCAACAATGAAGTACGCTCACGGGATTCCCGCAGATTCTCACGTGTCCACAGCTGCGTACCATTGAACAAAGTACGGTCATGGTTATACAGATTCTGCATATCAACCATTTGAACATGCCTTGCGCGCCATCCCCTAGCCCGAGCGTCCCATTTTTTGGCTTCACTCTTAATTTTCTCGACCAGCTCTTTGATACGAGATTTTTGCCGTGCCCTTTCATTTCGAAGCCATATCAGCTCGGGGACGCCACCCACTGGAGATAGGGTGGGGAGACTCAGACAGAACAACTAAGTAGTATATAGGAATTACGACGAACTGCGAGGGTAAAAGAGGAAAAAGAACCAAACCTGTGTAAGCTGAAACTTGGCCGCGAGTTTGCTCTAACTCAGCGCGAACGGCAGCAAGCTCTGAACGAAGACCAGCCTCCGCTTCACCCATACTTTCTTTCTCTTTAAGGCTTTTCTTCAGTTCTTCTATTTCCACCTCAGCCGCAGATAATTCCTTTTCTCTGTGACGAAGCTTAGCCTCCAGCTTCAAAGATTTCGCTTTAAATAATTGATACAACACATGGTTACAATGCTCACTCCTCATCATCTACACATCAAACGACAAAAATTATTACACCGAAGGATTCAATTGTCACGAAGAGATATATACAAAGACTTACCTCCAAGACACACTGCTGGGGAAAACCATATTGGTACCCATCGGCTATGGCCATCATGTCCGCAACAGAAGTGGGAGGCTCCGATACGAGGGTGGCTTCGGGAACACTCAAGATTTTCCCCCACATCTCAGAAACGCGCGCCTCTGAAGATAGTTCCATCATCTGACGGGTATAAGCATCGGAATCCTTCTCACCAGCAACCACCGGGGCAGGATGGGGGACAAACAGCAAACCCTTTTTCTTGAGCCAATCCATTATGGCATCCTCACCCTCAAACGTCAGCGAATGAGGGAAATCTTTGGAAGGCGAGTCAACCACAGACTTCCCCTTTGCTGATATTGCCCCATCGGAACAAGTTTCGGCATCAACATGCGCATGGCGGTCGTCCGCGCCCTCATCCTGAACAACAGCGTCTTCCTTACCAGAACCCCCGAGCACATCCCAATAATCATTGGGGGAAAGGCAAAGAGAAGTCTTCAGGAAAATCGAGAGCATCGTCAAAGAGTTCCCCTGCGGAATAAATCCTGTTAAAGGAGAACTCTTGAGAAATGGTGGGGAGAGTTTCCGAAGCCTCACCAGCAGGAGCAGACATATCAGCGATAACACTGCCTTCAGCCACCGCGATATTATTTATCCCTTCAACACCATCACAACCCGCACCAATCTCTTCCTCGACATTAGGAGGGGAAGTATCAGTGCGTTCTTCCCCATCAGACATTTCCTCATCCTCGGCAAACTCTTCGTTCACCGGACTGGTAACTTCTTCATGAATCTCAGCCTCACCCGTCACAATGGTAGAAGACTGCTTCGGCCCAATCTTTTTCTTCTTCGACACCTGCAAACCAACACATGTTCCACAAAAAGAGTTATTTTTGCATAAGTTTGATTTTCAAACAAGGAGGGGCGCGTCCAAAATATGCAATAACCACTTGGCAGTAGTGACACCCTTCGGTGGAAGTATAGCACCAGAACCTTTCTCCTCGTCTCCTTCAACGACGTCGAGGGCATAAGGAAAGTTCATGCCTTCAAAATTTAAACGTCAGGGACAGAAATCTCCATAACGAGCAGGAGGAGATTCACGTGGCCTGCTACTCTCGGAAGGACGCCAACCGCGCGGACCGGGAATCCAACCGTAAGCCCAAGGACCAACAATTACAATAACAGTGGCGTGCCACTCATAATCATGGTCACGCTTGATCCTTTCACGCGCGGGAAAAAGTTTCCGCTGACTAGACCCCTCGGTGCCTGGAACATACTTCAGTTTGGCATCGCTCACCTCACTTAACAGACGAATTTCACCGCGAGGAGCAGCGAGGTTCCGAAGGCTAACACTCCACAGTTTACGGTTCCTACTATTAACATAATCACCAAAGGAGTTGTTGAAGTTTTCAGGAGTATACCATTCCCTCTCAGCGGGATTTGGAACGTAACACGTCATCGTCGTCTCCCCCTTACTCCGCAGATAACATTACCTCAGTGCACGGAGATAATTCCCCGATAATTGCGACACGGAACGACTGTGAGTATTGGTGGAAGAGCCTTCACGACCAGCCAGCACATCATAATAGAAGGAATCACCAGACTTGTACAACGGCAGCATAAGACCCGCCTCGAAGGCTCCAACCGTAGTCAACAGGTGAAACTCATCAAAATGATACTTCGAGATGAGCTCGTAAGTAATATCATCCTTAGGGGCATAGAAACGAACATCGAAGGCTTGAAGTTCATGCTTTTCCTTGAAAACTTCAAGGTCAATATGCTTGAACGTAACTTTCTTCTTGCTGACCGAAACGTTGCGTATCACCGGGGAAGCCTCATCCTCTTCCGTGGGATCGTACGAACCAACAAAAGCCTCGGAAACTCTTCTTTTCAAAGAAGGATTCTTAGACGATTCAGCTCTTGGGACACCACCTTTGGAGTTCTTCTCTTTGAAAGAAAGTACTGGAGGCGGCGGCAGAGGATGTTGCACGGGCACCACATAACGAAGAGGAGGAACATCGAAGGCGTCACCACGAGGAGGTGTCTGCGTACACCTAGAGTCATCACGAGGACGAGAAACCACACGATCGGCAGCGTATCGAGACCCGGAAGGATTTTTCGAGGGATCCCCTCTCCTAGGAGGAGAGGCCTTCGTCCCAGAAGAAGAAACTTTAATACCACGGGGATCCATTTGAGACGGTCTAGAGAGATCTCCCCCAGGTGTATATGTATCAGACTCTCTGCGCGGAGGGGATATCGGTAGACTGGAAACCGGAGTTTGATAAGGAAGCCGCGGACGGTCAGACATGGCTGCGAAGAGGTACAACATAAACAAGTTAGAACCAAACACGAGGACATCACCAAAGATCAAAAAACCAAAAAATTAGCAGTCCATCTCAACACAGCACAGAAACCCTAAACCTAGCATACATGCTTGAATTCCCCTAAACCCTAAAACCCTAAACTTAAAAGTTCAATCAATACAAGTAAAACAGTGGCCTCCTCGACTTGAGACGAAGAACAGGGGCAAACTAGCATACATGCATTAAAGATGTTCTTCATCACAAACAAGGGACGACAGCAGCAGAAATGGGAGGCTCCGATACGATCAACGGCAGAAAATTTACAATCAACACAGCTTAAAACAACAGAAACAAAGAAAAGAAACTTTACCACCACAAACAGCAGCATAAAGAAGACAACAAACCAGAAACAAGGAAGAAGCGAGCGTGATTAATGCTAAGGCAGAGAGAATTTAATGGTTGAAGAACAAAGAATGAAGACTGACAGGGAGAATGAAATTAATTTTTAAGGAGAATGAAATTAATTCTTCTTCTCTCCTTAATATACTCGAAAGAAAGAGAAGGAAGTTAATGGAGGAATGGGAAATGTGCCCATTAAATGAGCAGTTAATGCACGAATAAGAAACATGCCCAAGTATCTAGGAGAAGTTATTAGGAGAGAGGAAGAATATGTGACGTCTGTTTTCTTTAATGCTCCCACTAGACACTCAAGCCCGAAGAAAAGGGTCAAATTGTGTGTACATATTTCATCATCAAACACGTGTATATAGGAAGATACGTGGAGAGCATGCAGACAAAGTCATTAAAACACGATGACACACACCCATAGCCAAGAAGCCTATCCCGGCGACGTCGGATCTTTGCCCGAACCAATCTAAGGGCAGAAGTTAAAAGATGTACCGAAAACACGATGTACCGCGGAGCACCAAATAACTCCCGAAGAGTTACTTTACCTCATCCCCAAAAGAAGCCAGGATCAAACGGTGAAGAGAAGGTTAACTGACATGGACGTGACAGGGGCAGAAGACACTTGTCTGACACGAGCATACGCCTCAACTACCCGCATTAAACACTCCGAGCAGTATACGTGTCGATCAACCCGTGGAACGAACGAGGATGGCTCTGCGTGATCAAGTAAAGAACGAAGACCTCCGCGTGATGGACACAAAACACAAGATGATAAGGTTCCAACGGCCCTCAGAAATGGGTCCCACACTCTAACCCTATAAATACCCCCTCTCCACCAAGAGTGAGGGGATCGGAAAAACCAGGGAGAGAAGGGGAGAGAGAAAGATTGTGAGTGTAAGTTTGTCCTTTACAATATACAGACCTATGTAAACTCCAAAGTCACTCGACTATCTCTGTAATCACCAAGTACATAGTGAAACAACAACCCTGTGGATGTAGGCCTTAGTGCTGAACCATGTAAATCCCAGTATTATTTACATTTCATCACTTTATATTCTCTTAACGCTCCATGAGTCTTACTTTTATACTTCGTTTTCTTTATCTTCCCCTGCGTAAACGCCTCTCGCGATGTTATTAGACGAGGCTGTGATAAACCCGAGGGTTTTGAGCCAAGGAATCAATGCAAATGTATCATCAGTGCGAGTCTGTACCTAGAGTACGAACATTGTTTGTGAACATATAGATGCCTTTGTGATTTACGTGTTCACACTTCGTTCGCAGTAAAAAAAATTTGGAAACTTCGCCTAACTTTTATTGTATGATAGATTATATTTTTGAATTTTTCTTGCATGCACTGAACTATATTAATTGAAACTTACCCCATTGAATCTTATATGTCCAGTCTTTAACAGTAGTAATCTTTTTATAGATCAGCGGTTTACAAGTCTAAGAGCATCTCCAATGCTAGTGATGAAGGTCTTAAAATGACATGACACCTAGGATTTAACACTTTTGTAACCAAAAATTTATCTCCAATGGCAAGGTCAAGGTAAAGATAAAAGCATGACATGGCTGCCATCTCATAGGAAAGGGTAAAGGAGAAAGTCATATCTTTACTTTCTCCATGACCTAAGGTATTTTGACACATATTCATCAATTCTTTATTCCAAAATTAATTTTACTCTAAGTTCTAGGGTAATAATATCTTGTCATTGAAGATGAAATTTTAGGTAGAAAGTATAACATTAACTTTCTTTTAGCCACATAGGAATAACCCACAACAAAAAGGTATTAATAGGACCTCCACCTAGGATTACCTTCACCCCTAGCATTGGAGATGCTCTAAGAGGTAAGCTCCCTAAGGGGATTTTGCTTGTTGGTAAGGGGATTTTGCTAACAGGTAAAACCATGTTAGCAAGAGCCATTAAGAAGCCCAAGTACCATTCTTTACCAAAAGCGGGAGTGAGTTTGACGAGATGCTAGTTGGTGTGGGAGCAAAGAGAGTGAGGGAACTATTTGCTGCAGCAAAGAAGCGGTATCCATGTATTATTTTCATTGATGAGATAGATATAATTGGAAGGAGCCGTAACCCCAGTGATTATAAAACCGCCAACATGACCTTGAATCAGTTTCTTGTAGAGATTGATGGTTTTGCACAAAATGATGGAATTATTTGTTGCATATTTTCTTCTATGCAACTGATGTTGACCCGAATCACGACAACCAAAGAAATAATAAGATTAAAGTAACTAAGTATAGATCGAGTCGAGTACTGGATACTCTGTCGTTAAGACGAAATTCGCCACACTCCGGTGCTAATGGATCTTACTTGCGAAACGTCTCCCATGATACAACGATCTTTCTTCCTCGAGTAGAAGCACTCCAAACTCAAGGAAAAGGGCGAACCAAATTTAGTGTTTATCTCAATACTATGACAACAATGAATGCAAGTGAAATTTAGTGTTTATCTTCAAATTTAGTGTTTATCTTTCCTAAACGAAAACCCTTCCTCTCTTTCCTCTCTTCCCTTTCTCCTCGAAACGAAAACCCTACCGTTCTTGTCGTTGCCTGCTCAGATCGGCTTCTTTGGAGCAGATCTAAGAAGCCTTCCTTCCCTGTTAGTCGCCTGTCTTGTTTATAGGTTGATAATAGTTTTATTTTTCAGTTATGTATTGTTTTAATTTCTATTCATAGTTTTGTTTTTGCTGTATTACTATTTTGATTTTGTTCCTTTGGGTTATGGGTTGTTTGTGCATCTATGATTGGGGTTTTGATGAAAAAAAGTGACCGTCAATTAGCATCCATTCAAACACCGATCTACAGGAAAAGTGTAGTTTCAACATCAACTCCGTAGGATTTGGTTACATCGGCGTACTTCATCAGCTTTGGATATCCCCTGGTTTTTCAATTAGGGTTTCTTTCAGATCTATTTTCAACTAGATCAATTTGTATTTAGGTTGTTAGAACTAGTTTTAAGTCTAAGCTAAATCTTTTCTTTTGGTCTTGTGACCCTTTCTTTGGATTTGTTCTCTGAGTTTGGTGTTTAGTTTCTGATGGTTGTTTGCCTCAAGGCTAATGCAGTTACGAGTATTCTCCAGTGGTAAATAGAGTCTTGTCGTTGCCGACGGACATTCTTTGTACCAGTTAAAGAAGAGGAGTATCAAGATGATTCCTATGGTATCAAGATGAAGGTCTTAAAATGACATGACACCTAGGATTTAACACTTTTGTAACCAAAAATTTATCTCCAATGCCAAGGTCAAGGTAAAGATAAAAGCATGACATGGCTGCCATCTCATAGGAAAGGGTAAAGGAGAAAGTCATATCTTTACTTTCTCCATGACCCAAGGTCTTTTGACACATATTCATCAATTCTTTATTCCAAAATTAATTTTACTCTAAGTTCTATGGTAATAATATCTTGTCATTGAAGATGAAATTTTAGGTAGAAAGTATAACTTTAACTTTCTTTTAGCCACATAGGAATAACCCACAACAAAAAGGTATTAATAGGACCTCCACCTAGGATTACCTTCACCCCTAGCATTGGAGATGATCTAAGAGATAAGCTCCCTAAGGGGATTTTGCTTGTTGGTAAGGGGATTTTGCTAACAGGTAAAACCATGTTAGCAAGAGCCATTAAGAAGCCCAAGTACCATTCTTTACCAAAAGCGGGAGTGAGTTTGACGAGATGCTAGTTGGTGTGGGAGCAAAGAGAGTGAGGGAACTATTTGCTGCAGCAAAGAAGCGGTCTCCATGTATTATTTTCATTGATGAGATAGATATAATTGGAAGGAGCCGTAACCCCAGTGATTATAAAACCGCCAACATGACCTTGAATCAGTTTCTTGTAGAGATTGATGGTTTTGCACAAAATGATGGAATTATTTGTTGCATATTTTCTTCTATGCAACTGATGTTGACCCGAATCACGACAACCAAAGAAATAATAAGATTAAAGTAACTAAGTATAGATCGAGTCGAGTACTGGATACTCTGTCGTTAAGACGAAATTCGCCACACTCCGGTGCTAATGGATCTTACTTGCGAAACGTCTCCCATGATACAACGATCTTTCTTCCTCGAGTAGAAGCACTCCAAACTCAAGGAAAAGGGCGAACCAAATTTAGTGTTTATCTCAATACTATGACAACAATGAATGCAAGTGAAATTTAGTGTTTATCTCCAAATTTAGTGTTTATCTTTCCTAAACGAAAACCCTTCCTCTCTTTCCTCTCTTCCCTTTCTCCTCGAAACGAAAACCCTACCGTTCTTGTCGTTGCCTGCTCAGATCGGCTTCTTTGGAGCAGATCTAAGAAGCCTTCCTTCCCTGTTAGTCGCCTGTCTTGTTTATAGGTTGATAATAGTTTTATTTTTCAGTTATGTATTGTTTTAATTTCTATTCATAGTTTTGTTTTTGCTGTATTACTATTTTGATTTTGTTCCTTTGGGTTATGGGTTGTTTGTGCATCTATGATTGGGGTTTTGATGAAAAAAAGGGACCGTCAATTAGCATCCATTTAAACACCGATCTACAGGAAAAGTGTAGTTTCAACATCAACTCCGGAGGCTTTGGTTACATCGGCGTACTTCATCAGCTTTGGATATCCCCTGGTTTTTCAATTAGGGTTTCTTTCAGATCTATTTTCAACTAGATCAATTTGTATTTAGGTTGATAGAACTAGTTTTAAGTCTAAGCTAAATCTTTTCTTTTGGTCTTGTGACCCTTTCTTTGGATTTGTTCTCTGAGTTTGGTGTTTAGTTTCTGATGGTTGTTTGCCTCAAGGCTAATGCAGTTACGAGTATTCTCCAGTGGTAAATAGAGTCTTGTCGTTGCCGACGGACATTCTTTGTACCAGTTAAAGAAGAGGAGTATCAAGATGATTCCTATGGTATCAAGATGAAGGTCTTAAAATGACATGACACCTAGGATTTAACACTTTTGTAACCAAAAATTTATCTCCAATGCCAAGGTCAAGGTAAAGATAAAAGCATGACATGGCTGCCATCTCATAGGAAAGGGTAAAGGAGAAAGTCATATCTTTACTTTCTCCATGACCCAAGGTCTTTTGACACATATTCATCAATTCTTTATTCCAAAATTAATTTTACTCTAAGTTCTATGGTAATAATATCTTGTCATTGAAGATGAAATTTTAGGTAGAAAGTATAACTTTAACTTTCTTTTAGCCACATAGGAATAACCCACAACAAAAAGGTATTAATAGGACCTCCACCTATGATTACCTTCACCCCTAGCATTGGAGATGATCTAAGAGATAAGCTCCCTAAGGGGATTTTGCTTGTTGGTAAGGGGATTTTGCTAACAGGTAAAACCATGTTAGCAAGAGCCATTAAGAAGCCCAAGTACCATTCTTTACCAAAAGCGGGAGTGAGTTTGACGAGATGCTAGTTGGTGTGGGAGCAAAGAGAGTGAGGGAACTATTTGCTGCAGCAAAGAAGCGGTCTCCATGTATTATTTTCATTGATGAGATAGATGTAATTGGAAGGAGCCGTAACCCCAGTGATTATAAAACCGCCAACATGACCTTGAATCAGTTTCTTGTAGAGCTTGATGGTTTTGCACAAAATGATGGAATTATTTGTTGAATATTTTCTTCTATGCAACTGATGTTGACCCGAATCACGACAACCAAAGAAATAATAAGATTAAAGTAACTAAGTATAGATCGAGTCGAGTACTGGATACTCTGTCGTTAAGACGAAATTCGCCACACTCCGGTGCTAATGGATCTTACTTGCGAAACGTCTCCCATGATACAACGATCTTTCTTCCTCGAGTAGAAGCACTTCAAACTCAAGGAAAGGGCGAACCAAATTTAGTGTTTATCTCAATACTATGACAACAATGAATGCAAGTGAAATTTAGTGTTTATCTCCAAATTTAGTGTTTATCTTTCCTAAACTAAAACCCTTCCTCTCTTTCCTCTCTTCCCTTTCTCCTCTAAACGAAAACCCTACCCGTTCTTGTCGTCGCCTGCTCAGATCGGCTCCTTTGGAGCAGATCTAAGAAGCCTTCCTTCCCTGTTAGTCGCGTGTCTTGTTTATAGGTTGATAATAGTTTTATTTTTCAGTTATGTATTGTTTTAATTTCTATTCATAGTTTGGTTTTTGCTTTATTACTATTTTGGTTTTGTTTCTTTTGGTTATGGGTTGTTTGTGCATCTATGATTGGGGTTTTGATGAAAAAAAGGGACCGTCAATTAGCATCCATTTAAACACCGATCTACATGAAAAATGTAGTTTCAACATCAACTCCGGAGGCTTTGGTTACATCGGCGTACTTCATCAGCTTTGGATATCCCCTGGTTTTTCAATTAGGGTTTCTTTCAGATCTATTTTCAACTAGATCAATTTGTATTTAGGCTGTTAGAACTAGTTTCAAGTCTAAGCTAAATCTTTTCTTTTGGTCTTGTGACCCTTTCTTTGGATTTGTTCTCTGAGTTTGGTGTTTAGTTTCTGATGGTTGTTTGCCTCAAGGCTAATGCAGTTACGAGTATTCTCCAGTGGTAAATAGAGTCTTGTCGTTGCCGACGGACATTCTTTGTACCAGTTAAATAAGAGGATTATCAAGATGATTCCTATGGTATCTTTTCCTTTGGAAGAGATTTCAATAATATGGTTTTAAAAATTATTGTTCCTCTGAGCTGTGAGTCATGCATCACTGATTAAACTTCTCCCGTAAAGGCGGGTGTTCTTGTTCTATGGTTACAGTTTGATGGCGGGGTGGAGATTCTGCATTCAAGATTCTTGTTACGAGATGATTCGGGTTACGAGATTCAGTTTGGAAATTATTTAGATTTCGACTCTGTTTGTTTTGGATTCTCTGTGTACCAGCGAGGTTTCCCTGTTTATTTATTAAAAAAAATCAGATTTTTGGTGTGTGCTTCTCTTGTGTATAGAATGAAACGTACATGAGTGGGGTTTATATACTTGATTGGTGTCTCTTACGAAAGGACATAATGTCTCTTGGCCGAGAGTCACATCTCTTGTAAAAGTCCTTTCAGGGAGAGTCACATCTCTTGGAAAGAATCCGTTCATGGAGGGTCACATTTCTTGGAAGAAACCCTTCAACAAGCAGCCATGTACGATTTACTTATAAGTAATATTTATAAAAACTTGTAAATTGTATCCTTGTCCATTACTTATATCCTATCCAACAAGCAGCCATGTACGATTTTGAAAGATAATTCTCGCGAAAGAATTGTTAAGGTATTATTGGGAATTAAGGATTAAACAGAGGCATTCATACTCCTGCGGATAACAGAGGCAAGAATGGGATTATAAATACAATAAGAATATGTTATTCGCACTAGCATGATTACCTCGTGTCAAACATGATAGTAATTGTACATTTACACACATGATAGACTCATGCACATGTATTACTATATTCATGCACATGATGGACTCACGCATATGTATTACTATATTTGCTTCTATAAGTTATCCTGAAACTAACACAAAATTATTAGAAAGGAAAGCTTCTTTCTTTTGGTAAATAGTCAGAAGAAGAAGGGAGGATCGTAAAAAAGATGGAATATGTTAAAAACTGAAGAGTAATCAGTATATGTACAAAGGGGAAGATATAATACAAAGGACATAAAAAAGGGAGAAAAGCGGACAACTACTTCTTGCCAGCATTATCTTCATCAACTTCAGAGTCATGATCTTCTTCATCAGAATCCTCATATTCAGCATCATTATCAGAGATTTCGGAAGTTTCTTCATTTTCCGAAGGAGCCTCAAACTCATAATGTGATGGAAAAGGAATGTGATGTTTAGAGCAGAGCTACCCCACTTCCTCTATAATATTCCCATCACGTATGCGAATAACATCTTTGGTTGGAAACGATGACTTTGAGCTTTTTCTTGACTCGACGACACTTGGCATCACGATATACAAATTTCGCTTCCAATCTTTCAATCTCAGCAGAGGACTTCGCCTGAAGACTTTCAATATCCCTCAGATACTTCTGCTCATTTTCAAGAAATCCCTTCTCGGCAGCTGCGAAGAGATAAGGATAAGAGACAAAATCGCACGTGCACAATTTAAGATATAAAGTAGGGACAAGTTATAAAACAAGGATAATGGGAAACCTTCTTTTTCGGAAATGATGTTTTTAACCAGGGATGCATGGTCAGTTTCTAAACTAACATTTGTAGCCAACTCCAGCCTAGCATTATCAAGGACTTTAGCATCCCATTCAAACTCAGCATCATTCTCTATTAGAAGACGAGAGCGAATTTCATTCTCACGAGCGAGAAGAGCATTCTTCTCACTTATGGAACGGTCCCTTCCTACCTGAATCTTGAGTTGAGCCTCATGAAACTGCTTCAAAGCCTTCACACCATTAGCGATTACTTGGTCTTTCTCAGTGATAAGAGTATTCTTTTTGACTTCTAAAATTCTATTTCTCTCTTTATCCTCACGGGCGCGACGTTGAAAGGTTCTATTACAAACTAGCATAGGTCTATGAAACAAGGGCTTCATATTTCAGCCTCAGTTCCTTCCAGCTAAAATTCTCTAAACCACGAATGAGAAATTTTCCAAGGAGGCGTTAAGAAGCTCCAAAAGGGCATCATTGTCATCAGGAAGGTTAGCCGCCTCTTTGGACAAGTTATAAAGTTCTGCAGGTTTAAGTAATAGAAAAAATATGAAGACATAACAAAAATTTACAAGGTATAAGGGAGTGAAAAGAAACACACCTACTAACTGATTGTTTCTCTGGCGAAGTGTATCTTCCTCCTGTGTCGTACTCAAAAGTTCCCCTTTAATCTTCCTACACTCAATCTCCAAGGAATGATTATTTCTATGCGAGTCAGAGGCAACCACATGAGAAGCTCGCACCACCTGCAAGGACAAATGACGAGGGAATTCAAAATAATTGAAGTATAAAGAAGAAGCATTAGCTCAAACTCACCCCAATCTACAAGAGAAAGAGAAAATGTACCATGGAACCCATAGAAAATAGAAATTCTGGAGATATGGCTGAGGAAGATCCTCGCAGAGATTCATGACTCAAAGTGGGGGCATTGCACATGGAAGAAACCATTTGGCAGGTGCGAAATAAGTCATCATCACCAACAGCCGAGAGAGTCTCTTTGAAAATACGAGATAACTGAGCCATGGGGGAAGCTGAGGCAGATTCATCAGGAAATGACAACTCATCTCCCTGAGAACAAGAGATGAAAGGAGTATGAGAAGATGTGGTAGAGGTGATCTTTCTTTTCTTCTTGGGATTCTCCTTCTTATTACCATTCTTCGCAGAGGACTTAGAAGCGACCATCTCACCCTTAACTTTCACTTGGGAAGGAGCTTGTTCTTCGCCCTCAGAAGAATCTTCATCATCAACACCACCAATATCTAATCCGTCCACCTTCGCACACAGATAAAGATAAGAAATAGAGGAAACAATATTGTTTAAATGTGAATAAAAGTATTTCTTACTTCATCAGTGATCGAACGCAGCGCTTCTAGTGTGCTTTGTTTCTTCTGAGCATTGTGGTTCTTTTTCAGCTTGGCAATCTGAAGACATCGAAACTGGTGAAACAAAGAAAAGAGAAACCAATAAAGAAAGATTGGTAAAGGAGCGAAGCTTAGAATGACGTACCACTTTCTCCTTCTCGATCCAACTGAACTCCCAAGGAGAGCATACTGAAAAACCCTCAGGGAGAGGATTTACCGACTTATCAACACCAAAACCAGTGATGTAAGGACCTTCAAGGAGGACAGGATAAACGTCCTAGCGATTGTCATTAGATCTCCGTGCGGTGCAGTTAGTCTTATCGTGAAAATCAACGTCTCGCATAATCCTATCGTTCTCCGCGAGGCCATCTTTCCTCAACAGACGAAAAGTCCAGCGGGATGACTCACACTTCATAATCACAACTTCGTAGTTAGAAAAGAAGCTCTCAACAGTATAGTCGGAAGGAATAATTTCTAGATCAACATACGCTTCATTCCTGTATTCTCTAGGGTAAAGGGATCCTAATCCAGCTGCACGACGAGCGAACTCCACCATGATCCTGATAGCATCCCCACTCAACTGGAAGATCGCACATTTAAAATCATCATGAGATAAAATCTTATAAAACAGAGGAATTCGCGGGTCTAAGAGAGGAATAGGGAGACCCGCGAGAAGTTGTCCTAGGGAGACAATAATTTTTTGATCAATCCCAAACCATCTAGGATTAAGCGTCAAGGTAGATCCTGATGAAGGAGGAGCGGATAATTTAAAACATTTATCTCTGAATTCGACCTGTAACCTCTTAATCCTTCCACCATTCTCCATCCTTCCTTGTGCCCCATTGTTGTTCTTCTAGAATGAGATTATAAATATCAAGATAGTTAAGATGATCAAATGGGCGAAATAGTACAATAGACTGGAGATTGAAACGACAGTTGGAACGAAGAAAGGTCAAGAATCAAGATCGAACGGAAAAACAACCACAGTAAGAAAAGAAAAGTTGCAAAGGTCGAAGGAGAAAGAAGAGAGTAAAAAGAAAGAGATGAGAATGAGAGGGGGTTTATAAAGGATTTTGTTTCCTCCCCACGAAATTCACTTTTATGAATGCATTAATGGATGAAAAGATATGAAGCGACAGTTGCAGGGATTAATCACAACGTGTCCAAAAATAAGACGATAAGAGCAACACGTGGAGAAGTTGAGTCCGGGATCTCGGAATATTATCAGTTAAAGAATATGAAAAGCTGATAGGGTGCGGCAAATTGCATAAAAGGTGGGAAGAGGTGAATAAGTTAAGTTTTCTAATCGCTCTTTCTATAATAAAGATCGCTAAGAGAAGAGCCAAAATGTAGGGGCAAAATATCGCACACTTAATAATCATGCGAAGTAACGGTATTGTAAAGGAGCGAACGAATCTTGCACGTAGCATATCCCAGATGACGGAACCAATGACGTCATGAAGTCATGAGTAAAGTGTGGGAGTTGTGCGAAGACTAAGAACACGTGTGAGAAAATACAATTCAAGCGTGCGAAGAACACCGCGTGTCAGATCCGAAAATAGGGACTTTATTAGTTGTCCTCTACTATGTAAACTCCTATATATAGGATCAACCACCCTTGTGTTGAGGGAGAAATCTTTTTGAGAATTGAGATAGAACTTTAGGAGAGAGAAAGTTGTTTGCTCCCCAAGTTAAGGGTTTTATCTTACTTCTTTGTATTGATTTCTAAACTTAATAAAATTCTTCTTCGTGTTCTTCGTTATGATTTCATAGTCTAGTTAGCAAATTATTAAGGGTGTAGTAATGGGATTTTCCACTACTACGTGATTTGTTCAGGTTTCAAGATTAGGTCCACCAAACTAAAAGCCTTGTACTACTACAAACTATGTACGGTCCTTTCGTCGGTCATACTTATATTGCCACGTCATCTTCTATGGTCTGACTCCACGTAATTGATTGATTTTGTTTTTTAAAAAGGTAGTACTTTGAAGGCATAATCCCAACCTAAATTGGTATCTTCAGTCAACTGCCGGCCATGGTAAGGGGGTGAGAGTTTGAATGCAAGTGGAGCTCTCATGAAAGTATCTATGGACGTACAGTTTACACATCCAGCCAGCTAACTCCCAAATTTAAATGTTCTAGGGATTTGGACTTACTTCCGAGCCAATTTTTACTTTGTTGCATTCTAGCAAAAAAAAATTCCCCCTTGGTCAAGTTTCGAGCTCAGCTCCTGGTGGGAATGGATTTAGACACGAGCGACTCAGTCTCCGGGGAAAATCTGGTTCAGAGAGGTGGGAATTTGCTCAAGGGGACAGGCTCATTTATGCTTCTTCTGTAGGATAACAGAACTTGGAGGGTGATTGATCGAATCATTCCTGCCTTCTCGGTTGGTTCCAACCTAGATGAACATGATCTTTTTAGTTTAATAAACTTTTCTGAAATCTCGAGTATGAATTAATAGGTGACGTTACAACCTCAATTATATGTGACATCAGATGCGTCAGGCATTTAGTGCTAAATTATTTAAATTTGAACTGTTATTAATGCGCCAGTTGTTTATCTTCAATTATCAATGGTTAATTAATCCAAAATCTATACTCTCCACCGAGTTCAGTCATAGCGGTATATCATATCCGGATGCGTAGGCAACGGGTTATGAGGTTGTGAACATAATAATGGGTGACACCATAATTATAATTACCACTTCATTACTACGTAGTGTCCGGGTTTTGTTTAATGACCATAACACCGAAATGATAATAGTTGTCATTGACTTTGTTAAGTAACGCATTCATACATCTCGGCCATTCCATTGCCAAATGGTTGCACCAACTATGTATATATAGGTATCCATAGATTACTGTTTGTATTCTATCTTACAACAACAACAAGAAAAATTAGCAGCAAATTATGGAGAGCAAAAAACTTGTGAGTTTGTCCATTGCGCTGCTGGTTATGATGCTTTGCGTCCATTTAGCTTCTGCATATACCGATTGTCATACAGTGGGACAATGGTGCGGAACAACAGGCAGCTTCCTGTATATCCAACACTGTTAGGAAGGATCCCACTGCCCTTTTCCTTATATAGGGCAGGTATGTGTTTCAGATTGATCAACCATCCATATTCTGAAGGATTCATTTGTTTTGTGTATTTCTCTTATTGTTTAGTTCTTGTTTCAGTTATAAGATCATTGGGATGAGATGATTTCATTGATCGATTGATAACCGACCATTCTGGTGTACCTTCTGATTGATTATCAGTCTCACGATTTTTTTTGTTGTGCGATGAAGATGGTAGTATCTCAATGATTTGAGACTATTTTTAACGGAAAATGAGTCATTTGTCCAAATATTTTTAAATCACGTTTCAAATGGACGAGTAAATAATAGTTTGGGTGAAATGACCAAAAAAAATAGTAAGGATGAAACTGGTTTCATCTTAGCTTAAATTTAAAAATGGGCACGATGAAACTGGTTACATCCTGCCTATTTTTACATTTTTGTCCATGTAAACAGTATCAAAATCTAACTATCCATTTCAAATAGGAATTGTTAATTTTGGTCTTTTTAACTAATTTTGTGTATTTTTAATGAATAAAATAAAGTGTCGCGTATTTTATTATCTTAGTCTATTTTAATTATTTAGGATTTAGCAGTGCTCATAAAATAATAGTCATACAATATAATCATGATCAGGTGCTTGCACTATTTGGTGCATGTCTACGCACGACCTTGCAAATTATTCTAGGCATTTACGTGCGGCTAAATGCCAAGAAAATAACGAAGCCTCGGAAACATACGTGTCGAAAAGACCGCCGGTACATCAAAAATGTAATGGCAAATCTGAAGTTTTCATTTCATGTATCTACTTCATTCTCACTTTTATGGGGATATGATTTTAATAATAAATTGGATAGTAATTGTTTGCTCCAAGATGCGTAACCCACCAACCTTCAGAATTCACCATCAAGCTTCTGTTGAAGCTAAAAAATCATCATTGTCAACTTTAAAGTTTGTGATCAGTTAAAAAGCCCTGGTTCATTTTTTTTGTCGCACTAAGCAGATTTGGCTGCTATAGAGTGCTATATTCAGACTTTTTCTCCATACAAAGGACCCTGCTACACTCACCAGGCATATCTTCGGCCGATCTTGAACAAAGCATCAGCAGTTACAGGGAGAAAAACATGACAAGCATGTCTTCGGGTACATGTTAAAGAGTACATGTTGTAGAAATGCATCGAATACTAAATACAGTACTTAATCATGTAACACTTGCACACCGTAACAAGAACACCAAATATTTTGTATGCGAGACAGAATTTTACAATGCCTACAGTCTGATTTTGATTCAAATTGAGTGAATAGAACAAAATATATGCATCAAAAATGATAGAACTACTTGACATCCATTTGTTCGATAAGTTATTAGTTAAAAAACAAAAAAAAGACTAACCAATATCCTATTCAAAAAGGCTTAAGGCGGCACCTTGTGGCTGTACGCTTATGTAACAATCATCAGCAAACTACCACTTTTCAATTCAGTCCATCAATGCATTCTGCGGTCAGACAAAGTGAGACATCATTCATATTCACTATCTGGCAATTTCCAGGAACTTCAGTTCAACCATGTTGGGACATTGTACGGGGTGTCGATACTTTCTCCATTTCAGCTTTTAGTTGCACTGTATAGTGTAATAATCAACACCAAACTATCACCACTCAATTCAATCTAACATGTGCCTACTTGCAATTTGCGGTCAGCTAAATCGAGACATTGATTGTAAGAATCACTATCTGGCAATTTCCAAGAACTTTTTAATTCAGCCAAGTTTGTACATTCAACACCATCGACAGACTATCTCAATCTCAGCTTTTGGTTCAACAGGTGCAAATATTCATTTCTTAATTCTACTCTAAATTATAAGGTTACTGACATTAAATATTTCTGTGCTCCTTGTTCGCCTCTGAATTTACGCAAACATGACAACATGAATGGAATTAAACAGGAAACAAGCAAAATGTAAAAGTTCTAAACCTCCAAGAATAAAGACTAACAATGGAAAAATAAATATACTAAGAGTAGAGAAAGATAACATCTTCGAGCTCACCCTAGGCGTTTAATGCGAAGACCCCGTTTTGGGTTGCCATTTTTCTTCTTTGAATCGTTCAAAACAGGCTGAGACGCATCCACGGGAGAAGGCAGAATTTGCTTTTTACCGACTCGGGCAAGTAAATCACTGATCTGACTTCCTGTGAGTGTTTCTTGCAGAAGCAGGGCATTAGCTAGTGCGTGGAGTTCTATGATGTGAGTAGACAGGATTGTTTTCGCGTTATTGTAAGCCCTGTCCAAGAACCCTTTCACCTCCTTTTCGATGAGAAGTCTAGTTTTACTGCTCATACTCTTGCCATCATCATCATAACTGTGAGTGACGCACCCAATTTTTTCGCTCATTCCATATATTGTGACCATCTTTCTGGCTAAAGATGTTGCTTGTTGGAAATCTGAATATGCACCACTAGTAACTTCATTTACTCCAAATATAACTTCCTCCGCTACTCGACCACCCATGCAAACATCTAATTTAGCAAGCATTTGTTTGCGAGAAACACTAGTCTCATCTTTGTCAGGCAATTGAGCTACCATTCCAGCAGACATTCCTCGTGGAACTATTGTTGCTTTGTGAACTGGATGAGCCCCATCTGTGTGGATGGCTACTAAAGCATGACCACTTTCATGAAAAGCTGTTAATTTTCGAGTTTCGTCAGAAATCACAGCTGATTTGCGCTCACTTCCCATTATAATCTTATCCTTTGCATACTCCAAGTCAGTCATGCTCACTGCTTTAGAACCATCCTTTGCGGCTTTGAGAGCTGCGACGTTCACCATATTTGCAAGATCTGCACCTGAGAACCCAGGTGTTCCTCTGGCAATAATAGTTAGATCAATATCTCCTCCTTTGAGAACCTGACAATTTGTATAGCCGGTGAGAAAAACGCACAAGTAAGTGACATAGTTGTCATGCAACTAGACATTGCAATAGGGCTCTATATTTTAAATATTGCAGTATCAGATATTAAGCTAGCCTTTATTCAACCATGTGATATGTGAGATTACCTTTGACATGTGAGATTCCATTATCTGTCTTCGTCCTTCAACATCTGGATTGGGAACAACAATGTTACGATCAAAACGGCCAGGTCTAACAAGTGCTTTATCCAAAGAGTGAGGGAAGTTGGTTGCAGCAATCACAATAATTCCGTCATTTTGTTTAAAGCCATCAAGCTCGACAAGAAACTGATTTAAGGTAGTCTGCGAACGTTTCAGATCTTTGGATTCACGGCGGCCTCCAAATGTATCTATCTCATCAATGAAAATAATACACGGAGAGCGCTTCTTTGCTGCAGCAAATAGATCCCTCACTCTTCTTGCACCCACACCAACAAGCATTTCCTCAAACTCACTCCCGCTTTTGGTAAAGAATGGTACTCCTGCTTCTCCTGCAATGGCTCTTGCTAACATGGTTTTACCTGTCCCAGCTGGACCAGAAAGTAACACCCCCTTAGGAAGCTTACCTCCTAGACTTGTGAACCGCTGAAACAATAAAAAGGTATCATTAAGAAAACTTAACCTCATGACTGGATAACAACTTTGATCCAATGGGGAAATCTTAAATCTAGTTTGGTGCATGCAACATGAACATAATCTATGCTACAAGCAAAGTTGAGACGAGTATCCACATTTTGTTTACAATGTTGTTTAACATAACGGGAAAACACAGTATTTTGTAACAGTCTCGGAAATTTGGCGTAACATGTGCAAATCTCTCAACATACATGCGGAAATGAGAAACAAGATTCATGTTCTCAGATCATAATTGGTGTAGCAGTTGGGATCTCTAACGAGCATTCGCATGCTCTGAAACGTTATATTGCATTTACCTTGGGATCACGAAGATAAAGGACAATTTCTTCTAGCTCAGCTTTGGCCTCATCAACTCCCTTAACATCATTAAATTTCGTAGTGGACGTGCTGGGTTGGATCTCCTGACTTAATCCAAAAACTGAACAAAAACCAAATCAAAGCAAGCTTTAGAATTTCGTCTAAAAACATCTTAAAAATTACTCCTATTCATTGTAAAGCACCATAAGTAATACCTTTAAGAATATTGCCTTCTCCAAAAATTGCTCCAAGAAGGAGGATTGCCAGTATAATGTTGAAAGCACCAAATAACTTCTCTTTGGATATCCTTGGTCTACTATCACCATGTGAAAAGGATCCCTAGCAGTTCCAAGATAATCTGGATCTTGCTCCGTCGAGGCACTGGATGTACCTGAAAACACTGCATTGTGAGACTCAACCACCAACAAAATTGATACACAAACCAAAACCAAAATTGAAATCACCACTGCATAAAAATGGCCGGGCCTTTCAATAAACATGTAGATCTAAATCTAATGGCCAAAATCCATCTTTTCAAAATGTATGCCAGCCAAAGATTGGTAACTGTAAACAAATGCTACATATATACCACATCTGCAAACCTTTTAATGACTAAAGATGGGGCTAAATCTGAAAATGGACTCTATTTTTTTTCTTTCTTGAACAACATTTAGCCTCTAATCGGTTGTAATAAAAGAAATTAAGAAAAGACAATCGAGAAATTACAACGACCATTACAAAATTACAGCAAGTAACAATTACCTTTTTCTAGTACTGTCTTGAACAATTCACTTTCCTCAAGCCTACCAACTCTCACCAAGGCTTTCACATAATCTACAATTGCTGTTGAGTTAGAATGCATTTCTGGCTGACTTTCAAACAATCTTATAACACCTTCATCATCCTCTGGAAATGTAGTAGCATCATCTACACTTTCTGAATCACGTACTGGAGTAGATCTGCCACCTTCAGCATCCTTTAGCAATGTAGAATCAGCTAGACGTTCTGAATCGCGTCCTCGAGTACATATGCCACCAGTAGCTGAATGGAACCCGAACTCAAACCCATTACGATAACTTTTAAGGAAATCTCCTAAATATTCATTAGGAATTAGAAAGAGGGATACACTGAAAACTTCAACAACAACGATGGCCGTCACCAACCTCTTAATATGCTTGTTCATCCCCTTCTTCTTCATTGTTGTTTTCTCTGCCTTGAGATGAAGTAATAAAACAAACTAGATCATTGTCTAAACCTAAGAACACAAAAAGATAATACTACCAAACTCAAAGTTGAGAAAACTTCATTTATATTTCAGAGGAGATGTGTAAATACTTAGTAGCTAAGAAAATGAGTTGAACAATGTGTTTCTCTACTCCATACATGCAAAAATATAAACTCCTTCTGCTGCAAAACTTCCTAAACAGGATAGCAAACTTGTGCAAAGACTGTAAACATATAGGCACCTACCAATTTACTAGGCACCTACCAATTTACCAGATCCTGCAATTTGTTAGGTGAAAGTTATTAAGTTGGAATATTAAATAGTTTTACTGCAAAAATGAAGTAGTGGGTTACACCACATCATCATCAAAGGGTTGGAAGTTGAGCCGAAACAGCTTGGGCAGGTGGGTCTGTTTTTGCTTTCTCCATTCGTATTCTCTGCACACATTTCCTTAGAAAACAAAAACTGCTAATGTGAACTACTGTAACATCAAAGTCTTTTCATGATGATCTGTATATCTGTCTTTTATCTAGTTCTGGCCTCTAGTCTATGTCTAGAGTTTTGGCCAACACACCATCCTTTATTTGTCTAACCTGTCTTTACTGATGTCTGATATTCTCTAAGAGTCAAGAAGTCAAAGGCTCAAAGCACCGGAAAACTTAACTAAACTGGTAAGCACCGAGCACTCACCAGTAGGGGTGTACAAAATGCCCCGAAGTCTGCGACCTGTTGTGTACCGTCCGGGTCCGAAGGAGTTCATGGACGTCCGACAGCCTGTCATGGGTTTACCCGGCCTGCCCGATAATTATAAATGGGCGGACCCGGATATTTATTCAAAAATTGGAATCCGGCCTGTTTGCATGTCCGGTAACCTGTTTATTTATCCGACTCGACTGTTCGATAACATGAAATAAAGTTTTCTAGCGGTGTGATGGATTTCATTAGGAATTAAATTTCAAGTTTGGAGAAATTATTGTGGTTAAAGAAAATTTTGACTTATATTTCACAGTAATGAATTGCTTGAACTATCATTTGAACGAGTTAGAGATGTATCATTAATCATCAAGCTAAAAAAAACTAAACTATATTCTTTTTTAATTTTGAACTATCTCTTGGGTCCGAGACCTGCCCGGCCCGACCTGGTCTGGCCTGTATTGTTTCACCGGTATGAACGGGCCATGTGCACTAAATTTTTGCTATACCCGGCCCGGCCTGATATGTTAAACTTAATGGGTAGTAAGGACTACGAGCCTGTCTGGCCCGGCCTTGTTACAATCGGGCTTGGGCGGGCCTGCCCGGCCCGATGTACAGCCCTACTCACCAGAACTCTATGTATCAAATTAGTACTTGAGAATTTTGTATCAAAAAAAAATTAGTACTTGAGAAACTTTTGCTACCTGTTCTCTCTGTGACCCTATTTCATTTCAAAATTACTATTCATGCCGCTGCAATCAAATTTTAGTCTTTCTGAAATACTAGTTACAATGAAGATGAGGCTCATGGATCTGATATTACAACATTTTCCAACTAAAATTGTCATGAGAACGAGCATTGGCATGAGCATGAGCGACATCAAGCTTTAACCCAGCATTATCTCCTCCTCTTTTGATGCTCATCTCAGAGGCCATTATGACCTTTTAATTGATACACCCCACCCTTAATAAAACTCCTAATAGAAAAATCATTAGTCCCTCTATATTTACAAAACTAGTCAAATAAAACCAAGATGACCAAACATGTGGTACAAAAAATCCAGTCATATTATCTTTAATAAATGAAAACCATTTAATTAAAAAGTGACACAAACCCCAGGTCAAATAATAATGTGCAAATTTAGTTTTTATTACTTTAAAAAAAAGCCAAACATACCGTTTTTACCTTGTCTTCTTCTTCTTCTCTCCGTTCTTTTTTCTATTTCTGCGGTCTTCATCTCCCCACCACCATTAACACCAGCAGCAACAAATATCTCTCCATGAACACCATCGCAAGACCTCCGTCACCACCAGCAACATCACCTTCGTCTCCTCCACGAAACCTTCGTCTCTTTTTCTTCTATTTCTATTCAGATCTATCACCAACAGTAGCTCCGCCACCATCAAACCAACCGATGTGTCCAGATCCGCCACCAACAGAACCTCCGTCTCCTCCATTAACACCATCATCACCTCCGTCTCCTCCATTAACACCATCATCACCTTCTTCTTCTCCGTCTACCGATTTTCCATCAACAACACCGCCTCCTCTTATATTTGTTTTTCCCACCAGTATATCAGATCCGCCACCAACACTACTTCTACCTCCTCCTTTTATCATCTAAAACCACCACCAATACCTTCAAATCGGTCACCAACAACACCTCATCTACAATCAACACCAGTACCTGCAGATCCGCTCCCAACATCACCTCCGCCTCCTCGTTCAATCCTCTACAATCACCACCACCACCTTATGATGTTTTCATCACCAGCAAATGATGATACATCTTCAAAGTCGAAATCAATATTGTATTGGGAAATGACAGATTTATGATGAAACCAAAATTGGTTTCATCAAATTCTGACAGTTTTGGTTGGTGAAAACAGTAAACTAATGATGAAATTTGGTTTCATCATAAACTTGCCTATTTTCTGTCATGAAACCAAAGATTTTAATGATGAAAATTAAGTTTATGATGAAACCAAATTTTGGTTTCACCTGATTTTTGTCTAGTTTATTCGGTCTGACTTGGAAGACGGCATGTTTGATTTCATCATTGAAGTTATGTTGGTGAAATGACAATATGTGGTTTCGATTGTATGTACAATGGTGGTTTTGATTATATGTGTGTATGAATTGGGAGAATGTGTATAGCAGGGTCTGGTACTGGTACTCCAGGTATTGATGAAGAAGTTTTGTTGGTAGTGGTGGCCTTAACTGAAGTTATGGAAGTGATAAAGAATGGATTAACTGAGTAAGGGTGGTGCTAATGTAATGAGAGTTGTAGTTGAGCTTCAGGTGTTGCATAAAGGACTGGTATGGGTTACAATTAAAGAGGTGTATGTCTGCATTGTTAAAAGTGTAATGAATTGGCTGAAGTTGATGAAACCTAATTAGGTTTCATCGTATTTTTTTCATTTTGTTGAATATTAATATGTGTGAAGCCAATTTTTGATGGTGGGATACAGGTGAATTATTTTTTTGTTGAAACCGGTTGTAGTTGAGGGGGTAATGGTAGTGGTGGTTGTGGTGCTGGTGGTTGTGGCAGCGATGAGGGTGGTGCAGTTGACAGTGGTGGTAGGTTTCATTTTATTGTGGATTGTTTTTTTGTTGAAAGTAGTCTTAGTTAAGGAGGTAATGGTAGTGGTGGTTGTGGTGATTATGGTCGTGGTGGCGATGGGGGCAGTGCAGTTCACGGTGGTGGAAGGTTTCATCTTATTGTGTTTCATTTTTTCTTCTTCTTCTTCTTCTTTCTCCTTTCTTTTACGATGAAACCAAAATTTGGTTTCATCTTATTTTGGTGAAACCAATTTTTTGTTTCATCATTTTTCTGGTGGTGGCGCGGTGGTGGTCGGTGGCGGCGGCGACGACGGGCGGTGGTGGTGTTGCTGGTGGTGGGTTGTTGTTCGTGGTGATAATATAATAAAATTTAAAGGTTGGGTCGATTTTTATTTTTGTTGGGGTGATTTAAATAGTAGAAGGGTAATATAGACAATTTATGTTAAATGGGGTTTTTGTGAACATTTTGTTTTGGTGGAGTTTTTGTACATGGATGTGACACCTTTGAGGTTATAACTCGCGGACCGCTATATTTATATGAAAAGATTAGACTAGTTTTCAAGAGCAATGCCAAAATGCCAAATCAAGAAAATTATTTCTGATCTTTAGCGACAATAAATCCATACGGGACAACTTATCATGTCATAATCAACATCTTGGCTTCAAAACAGAAATTACCTGCAATTTAATCAATTCTGTTGTGCAATGATAAAATTAGATCCCGGAAATGTCAACATTAAGATTAGATCCTGTTACAGTCTAATTTTTAAATCAAATGGTTTAGGAAAAAATTCTCCCTTCAATTAACAACACTCCACGGTTTCAGGTTATCCGTCAGTCTAGTATGAGCAAAAATCATCTTTCCCCAATTCATTCTGGCTTTCCCTATAACAACAACCATCCACTTCTTCCTTCCTACTAACAACACTCCCCAGTTCCGGGTTATCCAAAACAGGCTGCATTTCCTTTTTTTCAAGTAAAGCATTGATTTGACTTCCTGTGAGGGTTTCTTTCTCAAGTAGAGCATCAGCTAGTGTGTGGAGTTCGTTGCTGTGTGTAGTTAAAATTGTCTTGGCGTTGTTGTAAGCCCTGTCCAAGAGTTTTCTCACCTCTATTTTAGTTTCAGTGTCCATACACCTCCCATTACAATCGCAGTCGTCAGCTACGAGCCCAACTACTTTGCTCATTCCATACTTTGTGACCATTGCTCTTGCTAAAGATGTTGCTTCTTGGAGATCTGAAGATGCGCCAGAGATAACTTCATTTTCTCCAAATATAACTTCCTCCGCAGCTCGTCTACCCATGCAAACATCTAACTGAGCAAGCAGTTGCCTGCGGGAAGCACTAGTCTCATCTTTGTCGGGCAATTGTGCTACCATTCCTAGAGACGTTCCTCGTTGAACTATTGTTACTTTGTGAACCGGATGCGCTCCGTCTGTGTGGATGGCTACTATAGCATGACCACTTTCACGAAAAACTGTTAGTTTTCGAGTTTCGTCAGAAATTACAGCTGATCTGCGTTCACTTCCCATAATAATCTTATCCTTTGCATATTCTAAGTCAGTCATGCTCACTGATTTAGCACCAGCCTTTGCGGCTTTGAGAGCTGCAACGTTCACCATATTTGCAAGGTCTGCGCCTGAGAACCCAGGTGTTCCTCTAGCAATGATACTTAGATCAACATCTTCTCCTTTGGGAACCTATCAAATGGCATAGTTGGTGTATTTATGTTCCATGCATTTTAAACATTAAACATCTAAACAATCTGTATTCTTACTATACCCTTGAAATTTGTAAGTTACCAAACCAGTATAAGATTTTCAAAGACGAGCTAATTTACCTTTGACATGTGAGATTCCATTATCTGTCTCCGTCCTTCAACATCTGGATCAGGAACAACAATGTTACGATCAAAACGTCCAGGTCTAACAAGTGCTTTATCCAAAGAGTCAGGGAAATTGGTTGCTGCAATCACAATAATTCCAGCATTTTGTTGAAAGCCATCAAGATCGACAAGAAACTGATTCAAGGTTGTCTGCGAGCGTTTCAGATCTTTGGGGTCACAGCGCCCTCCAAATGTATCTATCGCATCAGTGAAAATAATACATGGACACCGCTTTTTTGCTGCAGCAAATAGATCCCTCACTCTTCTTGCTCCCACACCAACAAGCATTTCCTCAAAGTCACTCCCGCTTCTGATAAAGACTGGTACTCCTGCTTCTCCAGCAATGGCTCTCGCTAACATGGTTTTACCTGTCCCAGGTGGACCAGAGAGCAACAACCCCTTTGGGAGCTTACCTCCTAGACTTGTGAACCGCTGTAACAATAAAAAGGCATTGTTAAGAAAACTTAGCCTCAAGACTGTATAAGAACTTTGATCTAATGGGGAAAGTTTCAATGTAGTTTGGTGCATGCAGCATGAACAAAATCTATGCTACAAGCAAAGTTGAGCCAATTCTGCAAATTTTGTTTACAACAGCGGGATAAAACATTATTTTGTAACATTCTCGGAAATTTGGCAACTCTCTCCACATGCATGCAGAAATGAGAAATAGGATTCATGTTCTCATATTATAATTGGAGCAGCAGTTGATAATGCAATTCGCACGCTCTAATACATTATATTGCATTTACCTTAGGATCACGAAGATAAAGGACAATTTCTTCAAGCTCAGCTTTGGCCTCATCAACTCCCTTAACATCACTAAATTTCGTTGTGGAAATCGTGATGGGTAGGATCTCCTGACTTAATCCGAAAGCTGAAAGAAAAACAAATCAAAGGAAGCTTTAGATTTTGGGTGGACATCTTAAAAAATACTCGCATTCATTGTAAAGCGTCATAGTAATACATTTTAGAATATTCTCCTTTCCAAAAATTGCTCCAAGAAGGAGGATTCCCAGTATAATGTTGACGAAAGCACAAAATAACTGCGCTTTGGATATCCCTTGGTCTACTGCCACCATGTGAATAGGAGCGCTAGCAGGTCCAAGATATACAGGTTCTTGCGTAGTTGAGGCACTGGACATACCTGAAAACACAGCATTGTGAACACAAACTACTGCAAGTCCCAGATAAATTACTTAAGATTACAATTGTAACATGAAGCATAAACATTGTCATTGTAGGAGTAAAATATGGCACATGTTAGTAATCAAGCGAAGTAAAGAGTACAACCTAAGCGAAGAGCATCGCACACAAAGTTGAGATGACACACCGATGATGATGTTAGCAAAGTCACGAGTAAAGCGTGGAGAACTGTGCGAGGAGGTATGCTATGCGAAGTTGAGCGATTGTATATGAGCGAATGTGTCGCATAGTGATTCCGAAAATAGTGGGTATCTTAGCTGTCATCCACTATGTAAAATTATATATAAAGGAGAGAGGTCATTACTTGTGAGGGGTTGGAAGGAGTCTTGGTCAAGAAATAGAGAGAAAAGCAGAAAGTGAATCTAGGTTTCAAGTAAAATTGTTGTAATACTTGAATCTATCTTGTAAGCATTCTCAATATTCAATTAATCAAATAAGAATTCATAATGATCACTTAGAAATTGGATTAGTTTTAGTGGAGCGTAGTTGTAAGAAATCTTACAACTACATTTTTGGCGCTAGAAACAACTTTGGATGATAATTCCTGATAGTATATCATAAACTTTAAGGAAAAAAGTGTGATCTAAAAATTTAGAAATGGTAAGGATCGAGTCTGTTGTTGAACAAGGAAGGACAATTAGAAGAAGTAACAGAATTGCTGAACGAAGACGAATTACAAATCTTGAGCAACAAGAGGAAAGAATGGAAGAACATCAAATAACAGAAATTCCAATTGGATCTCAGCGAGAACAAGGACAGAATAATGATATAGATTATGATAGAGTGAGTGTCCATACTGCAATGACGTGTTCCACAGAGGAAGGACAGAGAATTGAGAACGAAGAACCAGTTACAGCGAGTGAAGGAAATATGACGATTGTAGAACTTAGGCAAAGATTACTAATTGAAAGAAAGAGAGGAGAAGAAGAAGAGCGTGCGAATTTAATCCGTCAAAATGATGATTTACGAGAAGAGAATCTTAGATTACAAGAACAAAGGTCAAGGAGTGCTACACGCTCAAGGTCAAGATCCAGTAGGAATTCTCACCGAAAGAGTCAATCTAATAGAAGAAATGATAGGCGAAGGAAACACATGGAAGTCATCGAAGAAAACTTGCAAGATGGAAATTTGGAAGATCAAAGGGAAAGGAGACGTATAGTTGACTTAGAAAATAATCGATATGAACACCCACGCGAACTTCGTCGTCGTGCAAGTACTAATTTTGAAAGGGAAGAAGAAGATCTAAGGAAAGGACAAATGATATTACATGGCAGAGAAATATTAAGAGACGAATGTGAGCACGAACGAGAGACTGCACGTATAAGAGATAGACAGAGAAGAAGGGAAGAATTAGAAGAGAGAGAATTACAAAGCGGATTGCGTTATATTGATAATTGGGTAAGGGGATGCAAGCGTCATCGCGTAGATGATATAAATCAAGGTCGAGTTATACCACAAGAAAGATAAATATCAAGAAATCGATATGTTCGCACAAGCAATGAAGAAAGACATGATATAGTATAAATTGAAGCAAATAATGAAAGGCGTAGGCGAAGAAGAGAAGAAACTGAACAACAGGAGATACAAGAGGCAATACGCCAAAATAATCATGAGAATAGATTGAGACAAGCAAGATTAAAAAGGCACATGCGAGAGGATTTAGATCAATCATTAAGCGAAGAAATTCTTAAGGAGATGGCAGAATTAAGAGAAATGATGACTACAAAAAGAAATGATGGAAGAAGAAAATTAGAGGAAGCAGTGGAGGAAGCTGGAAAAACTCCATTTACAAAAGAAATTCAAAGAGCATCGATACCATCCAAGTGCAGTTTACCGGCATTTACAAGTATATTTGATGGAAGTGCATGTGCGATACAACATGTGAAAGCTTATGCAAGATCTTTATTGCAGTGGGAAAATTATGATGCAGTAATGTGCAAGTATTTTGCTGCAAGTTTAGCAGGTGAAGCTTTGAAGTGGTTTGAAGGCCTACCTGTAGAATCCATTGGTTCGTTTCATCACTTACAAAATGTCATTTTGGGGCAATACATAAGTAATAATCTACCAAGACCAGGGATTGAGACTGCATTCGGACTTCGCAGAAGAACGATTGAAAGTTTGCGTCATCTAACGACACGTTGGAGAACAATGTGTAGTGAAATGGGAAGACGGGTGGATGAGAGACATCTTATTCTCGCATTCATTAATTCTCTCTTTGCAACATACCTATTATATACCCAAATCTTCAAAGTAAAGGATACAATCACAATGTCGGAACTGCGCAAATTTCAAGAAGAATACATAGCACTTGAGGAAAAACAAAGAGATATGGAATTTTACCCAGTTGCAATATCTGATTCGAAAGGTGGAAATACAAGTTTACTTCTGAGTCTCACAAATGCTGTTGCGAGTACATCGCAGGGTAATCAAGGAAGGAATAATACGGAGATGGAACAAAAGTTAGTGGCTATGGGCAGTGGAGTACAGAGACAAGCAACTTCAAAACTGTGGAGGTACTGATACAGTTCAACCAGGAAGTTCTGCAGGACAACAAACACATTATAACAAGAAAAGTGGAAGAATAGTGTGGGAACAGATAAATTTGCCAAATTTGAATACTACAGTGGATAAAGTATGGGAAGCCGCTCTCCGAAATGGATGATATTCTAGAACCACATAATGCAGGCGAAAAGCCACCACCGGGGAGGAGGAGTAAAGAATTTTTTGTCTATCATAGATTTCATGGTCACACAACAAGCAACTGTAGAAATGTGAGGAAGATTATATTGCGAATGATTGAGCAAGGAAAGTTGGACCATTTTTTACTAAAACAGCCAAGGAATTTACCACCACCACCACCCCAAGGGAATACATATGCAAAGGAGAAGGACAGGAGTACATTTGTTATTGAAGTGGGCGCAAAGGCAAAGAATTTATATTGTAACTTGATCATACATTCGTTCAAAAACTTAGAAGATTTTCATGATAATGTCTTAAGTCGAGTATATGCAAGAGATGCTGAAGGAAGGGAAATTCTTAACCTGGGAAAAGTATCACCCTTGAAATAATGGCAAAAGCAGAAGATCTCGTTCAGCGCAGATGAAATACCAGGAGGAGGAGAACTACATGAATGTCCATTGGTAGTGCGATTGGGAATTAGTCCGAAGCCATTAGAAGAAGAAGAGGAAGAAAACGAGAAAAACACCTGGGCGATAAATAGGATACTTATAGATACTGGAAATTCTGTAGATATTATGTTTTATCATACATATAAAAAAATGGGTGGAAGAGATGATGAGTTGATCCCTTCAACATACAAAATATTTGGCTTTAATGGTTCTGCAAATAAACCAAAAGGGGAGGTGACTATGCGAATTCTTCTACAAAATTTACCAACAGATATCACACTCTGTCTAGTAGATGTTGAGTCGCCTTATAATGCTCTCATTGGAAGACCATGGCTGCCTGGTATATTAGCTGTTGCATCAACATTTCATCAGTGAATCAAGTTTCCTTTACCTCAGGGCATTGGAATTATAAGAGGAGACACAATTGAAAGTAAAAATTTCCAAGAAATTGATGTTGATAAATGCGAAGCAAGAGAATCCAAGCGAAGGAATTGGAAAAAATATGCAGCAGACAGTCAAAGAGCAAAGAGATTAATGGTTGATGTTTGATGCGGTGTACAAAGTTGGGGAACAATGATGTGAGGTGTTGGAATAGATTCTTATGAAAATAAATTTTTAATCAAGATTAGCAACAAAATTTCTATGGAAAGAAAAATCGTAGAGGAAAAATATCAAAAGGTGGAGGACACAATGACTTTCACACAATACCGATTGAATGGTTATGCGAATGGAGATTCTGAAAAACATATGCGAACTTAAGAAGATTCAAAAAATGAAGAAGACAAATGCGTAGAATGAATAAGTGTATATGATTTTCTTTGAGCAAGATGATTCAATAAAAGCATTTATGTACGAGTTAAAAGATTGGAATGAGAAACTTTAGTTTCATATGGTAAATCCATAATAAGAAAACAAAAAGAGAAATCTTTATAATAAGACCTTTATAAAAGGCTACAAAAAATGATATTTATTATCAGATTGGCTAGGAATACAAATGTGGTGTGCACCCTAGTTCGCTTATATGCAAGAGGCAATATAGTAAGACCTATCACTCGTCATAGTTGGAGAAACCTAGAAGGCATGACTCAAGGGAAGGCTACACCGACCCCGGAACTTGAGTTGTGGAGATTTGGGGCGAGAATAAAACGATAATGCCCATCCGAGAGAGATACCTTAAATTTTAAGTCTAAGATAGTAATCTTAGATTGAGAGCCTAAGGTGACCAAGAAATGTAGAAACTCGATCAGGGCGCCGAGGTACACGATTGAGTCAAGAGTTTCCGGGGCGTCTGGAGCGTACCTTGCCACTGTTGACAAGTCCTGACTATGATACACTCGGTCCGAAGATACCCCACTTAGGGTGCGTTCTTGCTGCCATAAACCCTATAGGTAGTGTATGCGAGACTGTGAAATCAACTGGTTGTTGAAAAACTGGATGGGAAGAGCCATAATCTTAACCTGATAGAGGTAAGCTTCCTTGAAGGGGCAATCAGGAGGAAGATAAGGACGACACCCTCCATTAGGGAGCTGAATTGTGTCAAAAGTCGTAAATGTCACAAGACTTGTAACTCATACGAGTATTAAAACTTGTGATATTTATGCGATTTAACCTGAAGAGGAAATAATACAAAGAGGAAATGATAAGACGAGATCAATGGGTTAATACACTATGGTGTAAAAACTGCCTGCGATTTCGTCGCACATAAACAGAGGCAAAGTAAGACCTTTACATAGGAAGGCGAAAATAAGACCTCATAGATAATACAAGAAAAGAAATTATTCATAAAGTTACACATACGCTCGCACCAAGAGAAGTTTTTAATAAAGGATAGCAATTATATTTGGTCTATCAAGATATGACAAATAACAAGAGGCAAGAATGGGAATGCAAAAAAAGTGTTATTTGCCCTATTTTGATAGTGTTATATGCATATGAAGAGGTCATAAATATGAAGCGAAGAAAAGAAGAATTATATTAAAAAGATGAAGACTGAATTTACAAGAATTTACAAAAATTTGCAACAAAAAATTACAAGAAGAAGCAATCAATTTTCATCACCCTCATTTCGCTCAGTCTCAGAATCACCAATTTCTTCCTCAGAATCTTCTTCTCCATCAGTAACTTGGATATCAGGAATGGGTACATTTTCAGGAGTCACTGGAAAGCTGTATTTCGACAAAGGAATACCATTCTCTTGACAAACTCTTTTAACAACAGCCTCACGAGAGCGATTAGCATCGTTACTATTGTTTTGAACTAAGTTAAACAAATTTTCTTTCAATTGCAGATACTTTGAGATACGAGTGGATGATTCTTCTTCTTTAGCAGCCAAGTGAGTTTCTAGCTCTGCACTTTATTTTGATACTCCTTCTCTCTTTCTCTGCGAAGCATCGACAAAAGAGTTAAAATAACAGAATTATTATTAAAGAATATGAATGAAGATCAAAGAAAACCCAATGACCTTCATAATTGGAAATAATGTCTGCGACCAGTGTAGAATGCTCAGTGTGAAGGCTAATATTTACGCCTAATTTATTTCTAGCATCATTCAGAACTCTAGCAGCCCAATTAAACTCAGCTTCACTTTCTATAAGGAGTTGAGATCGAATTAAGTTTGTTTCCTCAATAAGAGTGTCCCTCTCACGAAAAGCTGAATCACGTTCTACTTGAACTTCAATAATGGATTCTTGAAATTTTTCTAGTGTCTTCGCACCCCTAAGTTTCTTTCCCTAAGTAATATTGAAATACTTGAATTGCTTCTCTTTCCTCATAAAAACGTCGTTTAAAATTATTGGCAGTGGTTCATGCACTTTTATGGATTTCTCTAAGGGTAGTATATTTTAATCTTAACTCTTCTAAGCTGAGGTTTTCAAATCCTTGAGTAGGATAATTATTTAAAGAGGAGTTGAGGTGCTCTAAAAGAATTTCAACATCGGGAAGATTAGCCGCTTCATCGGAAAGGTCATACAGGTCTGCGAAGATAATTAAGTAAGAAGTGTGAACGATCGCATAAAAGAAAAGGAGTAAGAAAATATAAGTTGCATACCAATAAGTTCCTTGTTTCTTTCTCGAGTTTTGAGAACCAATTGAGAATTAGTTAAATTCTCATTTCTAAGTTTCGTATTCTCGCCTGTAAGATTCGCATTCGCATCTGAGAGAATAGATTTCTCATGTTTCAGTGTGTCATTCTCATCTTGCAACTTGCGAAACTTTCTTTCATTGTCTAAAAAAATCACATAAGATATGCGGGCACTCTGTGAAATGTAAAAGAAGCATTATAAAAAAAAATAATAAGGAAAAAATAAAAGACAAATGTTGCAGAATATTACCAAGCCATTCATCGCAAATTGAAAATCTGGGTTTATCGCAGAGGCAGCTCCACGAAGAGATCGATCCCCCAAATCAGGAACAGTATAGATCTTTGAGACCATCTTAAAGGCACGATCCGTTTCATCATCCTAGAGAGTAGCAAAAGCATCTCCATAAAAAAGATCATACAACTTCTTCCGATACGAATCGATCGATACCTCTTCTTCAGAAACAAAAGTATCATCATCTGAAGATTTTGAACTTGAAGAAGAATCATATCTCGCACGCTTCCTAAAGACATCATCTTTTAATGAAGTTTTCTTGGATACAGATTTTGACGTGGGTTTCTTAGGAGTGCTCTTGCCTTTTCCTAAAGTTATGTGATTCAAAGGATTCACCTACGCAAATAATCAAGATAAGAAACAGAGGCAACAATATTGTTAAAATTAGAAAGTGTGTTTCTTAGTTCCTTATTCTGCGAAGTTGATACCTTGCGCGAAATATTGACCTTTTTGGCATCCTGCGAAAAAAAATAAGAGGAGGAAAGTTATGAGAATTTACAAATTGGATCAAGAGGATCGCATACCGCTACTTTCTTTTCCTCGTTTGCGAGTAATTTAAATTCCCAAGGTTGGTAAAGAGGGAAATCTTCGGGTAGAGGATTGTCGGAACCATCCGCAGCTTTACCAGATACAAAGGACCCTTCTAAGATGACAGGGCAATTAAGCCAACTAGAATCATTGGATCTTCCAGCAGCGCGATTAGAGTTTGAATTCCAATTAACATCTCGCATAATTTTCTCATCTTCAGCGATACCATCCACTCTCCTTATGCGAGCAGCCCATTTAGTCACGTTACTTTCCATAACAGTGACGTAATAGTTCTTAAAGAAATTATCGAGAGTATACTCAGCATGATCTATAATTTTATCACGATGATCCTCTTTTCGCACTTCATCAGGGTAAGAATTTCCAAGACCAGCTGCGCGACGAACATACTCTAATGGTATCCTAATAGCATCACCACTCAATTGAAATATTCCTCGTGCGAATCTTTCATCAGCAAGAATTCTATAGAAGAGAGGAATCTCAGGGTTATATAAAGGAATTGGTAAAAATTGAAGTTGACCTAACGCAACGATGATTTTTTGATTATTCCATTGATCAGATTTGATTAGATCAAGATTAAGTTTGGATGCGAAATTATATGAAGGAGGAAGAGAGAGTTCATAACCCCTCTGGTTGAAGTCAGTATTTAATCTGTTAAATTCAATCTCCATTTTTTTTACCAGCAGGAGCCATTGAAGAATGGGAATGAAGAGTATAAAATTGCAGAGAAGGTGAAGACGAATGAAAGAAATAAAAGTAGAAAAGTAGAAGAGAATATATAGGAAAGAACGACCCGTTTTTCAAGATTTATTCTCATTAATGTGAAGAAATGAACGGATAAAAACATACGATTAAAAAGGACGTGTCGAAAGATGAGTGGTTAAAAAGACACGCGTACATAAGGAGAGCTTGAAATAGGGAAAATTTTCGGCAAAGTAAAATGAAAAAAGACAAGCATGTTCGATTTGCAAAAGGGGAATTTATCATGTCGCTCACTCTAAAGAATAAGCAATATGAGACGAGGCAAATGTAGCAGTAAAATATCGCACATGTTAGTAATCAAGCGAAGTAAAGAGTACAACCTAAGCGAAGAGCATCGCACACAGCAAAGTTGAGATGACGCACCAGATGATGTCAGCAAAGTCACGAGTAAAGTATGGAGAACTGTGCGAGGAGGTATGCTATGCGAAGATGAGCGATCGTATATGAGCGAATGTGTCGCATAGTGATCCCGAAAATAGTGGGTATCTTAGCTGTCATCCACTATGTAAAATTATATATAAAGGAGAGAGGTCATTACTTGTGAGGGGTTGGAAGAAGTCTTGGTCAATAAATAGAGAGAAAAGCAGAAAGTGAATCTAGGTTTCAAGTAAAATTGTTGTAATACTTGAATCTATCTTGTAAACATTCTCGATATTCAATTAATCAAATAAGAATTCATAATGATCACTTAGAAATTGGATGAGTTTTAGTAGAATGTAGTTGTAAGAAATCTTACGACTACAGTCATGTTAACAAGTGAGACTCCATCACTAACAAAAGTTGATACACAAACCAAAACCAAATTCGAAACCACCATGCATTGCATAAAAATGGCCCGGCCTTTCAATAAACTTGTAGATCTAAATGGCCACTGTTAACAAAATCTGAAAACAGCTATTTTCACTTCAGTAGAAGAGAAAATCTTATCTTCTGCCATTGTAATTGATACATGTGAACAAGTCTTACTAAATCAGGAAGCCCACAAAATGCGAATTTCAGGAGGTGCATAGAACTCCAATGTTGAATCCCCGAAGATTTTCAAAATGTATCCAGGCAAAGATTGGTGCTCAACATGAATTGTAATGCAATGCAATTAAACCCAGATTTACCAGAAATTACCATTTTATGATAATATGGAAATTTTTAAAAGATTAAAAGAAAGGAGATGATTAAGAATCAAGAAATTACCATTATTTTTTACTACTGTCCTCAAGCCTACCAATTCACTGTCCTCAAGCCTACCAACTCCCACCAAGGCTTTCACATAATCAACAATTGCTGTTCAGTTAGAATGCTGTTCAGGCTGACTTTCAAACAATCTTATAACTCCTTCAGCATCCTCTAGCAATGAGGCATCAACTAGACCTTCTGAATCAGTAACTCTTTCAGCATCCACTAGCGATGTAGTAGCATCAGCTACACCTTGTGAAAATCTGCCACCAGTAATTGACTCAAAGCCGTCCTCAACCCCTTGACGATAACTTCTCAGGGTATCTCCTAGATAATCATCAGGATTAGAAAGAGGGCTAGAATGAAAAGATCGACAAAAAGGATGATACTCAGTATCATCAAAATCACCCACAGAATCTTGATCCTCTTCTTCATGGTTGTTTTCTCTGCCTTATGAAATAATATAGAATGACTAAACCTAAGAACACAGAGAAAATACCAGCAACTCAAAGATGAGAAAACCCTGATTTTATATTTTAGAGGAGATGTGCAAATACTTAGTAGCTAAGAAAATGAGTTGAATATTTTACTGTACTTTCAAAAAAGTAAAAAAAAAAAAAAAAATTTACTGCAAAATTGAAGTGACTTACACTTTACACCTCATCAAATATTGGAAGCCCTGGGAAACAGCTTTGGGTAGGTGGATGACAGTGACTATGGTGAAGTGGGTCTTGAGTCTCTTGACTCTTTACTCTCCGTTCCTATTCCCAGCACACATTTCCTCAGAAATATCAAGTCTTATTCATGATGCTCTGTCTTTATCTAATTCTAGCCTCTAGTCTAGGTCTACAGTAGAGTCAAAGCACTGGGAAACTTTCCTAAACCGGTAAGCACTCATCCGGACTCTGGCGAATCAGGGGCATGTTACTAAATGACAAAAAAAAGTTATTAAAAAGTAAAAAGGAACAACATTTATACAATAATTTTACATAATGGTTAGTTTATTCTTGATTAATTAGCGTTGATCGGGTGATTAATTGATGTTTAATCAAACTAAATTAGAAATCAATTAATCTTGATTCAACGTCAAAACATGAACTTTTTTTTTTTTTTTGAAAAAGATCAAATCAGAATCAGTTTATATTCATGCCCTCCTAGACCGGTTCTAAGAATTGGTTTATAAGGCATAGAACATAAACCGATTGTAAAATTTAAAAGTTTTTAGCGGTTTCCTCCACACACCCCCCAGAATCGGTTATGTTAATGCCCACATAAACTGATGGTAAATTTGTGCATTTCATGAAACTGTTTTGCTCATAACTTCTTCGTCCGATGTTGGAATGATCTCACTCTTTTTGCGTTCAAATCGTATTTTTATGCTCTATAATACTTCTATAAAGACAAAAATTTCAGGTTTTCTGCAAAAATTCAAATATAGTTAATGAATCGGTTGATGTAGACATTAACATAAAACAATTGTGGTTGATGTTCATTAAACACGAAGAACATCAACACAAAATCGGTTTATGTAGGTGTATAATAAAAACCGATTCTGAGAACATCAACAACAATCGGGTTATTTTAACGCTTATATCAACTGATTGTGGTTTGGTTTTAGAAAAAAATTGATGAGAAAATTTCAGAGATTCATAGTTAAATGAATCATTGATGATTCTCTCTTAAAAGGTTTGTCTTGAAACTTGAAAGGATTTAATTCAATACACTCGGTTGCTTGAAGCCAAAATTATCCGAAAACCAAAAAATGGAGAATTGAATTGTTGTTTGTGATTAGGTTTTAGTTTTTTTATTATGATGAAAATTGGAAAAAATTTAGGTTTTAACTTTTGATGAAAGATTGTTAATAGAAATGATTTACGTTTTGATGAAGGATAAGGTTTGGGATTGAATTTGATAGTGATGATAAATTGGTACTTTCATCCTTTAATTATCCTTTTTGTCCTCTAGTAGCATGCTCAAATTAGCCAAGAATATAATGTCTGTTTTTTTAATTTTTTTTTTGGCTATAATTTGAATCTGCAATGAAAATGCCGAATAAGGAAAATGATTTCTCATCTGTAGAAAACATAATGTCTAAGTTTTATGGTATCTTTGATCTGATATATCGGTTCTTTTGAGTATAAAAAACAAAAAACATAACTTATAAAGCGTACGTATCCAGGCCAGGTCCTGAGAGTATGGTGGTCCGATGCAACTAAATTATTTTGCCCCAGAAGCAGGGAAAAAACTAAATTCTCTAGATATGTTACAACATAAAGGTGTGGAGATTTATAGTTCTTGCATTTGAGACAGTGCTGAACCTCAGGACCATATGCTGCTACACTGTAAAGTGGCCAATCACATCTGGATCGCTGTCACTCTTAAACTCAGTGGGCTTGGGTTCTTCCAGAAATTATTGTTTTATTTTGGGTAAGACATTAGAAGTAATTCTAGGTCACCCCTTATCTAAATATTTATATTAATACCAAAATTATCCTCCTGATTATTTTGGTATAATAATTAGTTAGTGTGATTAATCATTGATTAAGGTTAAATTAATAGATTGTTTTTATAAAGTAGAATTATTGAGTGAGTAAAGTGATAGAAGAAGAAGAAGATGGAGAAAAAAATTATTTTGAGATGAGTGAATATGGAGAAAAAACATCCTCTAGGTACCGAAGTATGCTTGTAACTTAGTGAATGTTGTTATAAATGGCCTAAAATATCTTCAAAATCAAAATTATAACAAAAAAATTTCAACCAGGTCAACAAAGTTCGGTTAGATTATATGAAGAACATGTAACCGAACTTTCTGTAAATGCAGTTCGGTTAATAAATCCAAAATCACAGGCAACCGAACCAGAGCTTTAATGGAGTTTTTTTTTTGTTCGGCTAGCTGATGAAAAATCAAATGTAACCGAACTACTATGCTTGAGTTTACAGAGTTTGTTCGGTTCAGTCGACTCGACCACGTTGTAACCGAACTTTAAACAACAGAGTTCGGTAAGTTCGCAATTTTTTTTTGCGATTAAACCGAACTCAAGATTTGGCTATACAGAGAAGAGTTCGGTTTTGAAATTATTTTTGCGAGTTAACCGAACTCATTATATAGGTTTTCTGAGTAAAGTTCGGTTAGGATTTTTTTTTGCGATTAAACCGAACTCAACATTTGACTATATAGAGAAGAGTTCGGTTTTGAAATTATTTTTGCGACTCAACCGAACTCAGGTGTTCGGTTAGGCAAAAAAAAATTCTTAGCCGAAGTGTTCTTCGTGTTCTTCATTTTTAAATGTTCGGTTGTAAAACTAAGGTTTTTTTCAAAATTATCCTAACCGAACTTACTACTGTAACCTCCAAATTCAACATATTTTGATGACTACGACTCAAAATTTCAATCAAAAACGAATTAGAAGTAATAGGTTTGTGGGAAAATATTTATGGATAGGTTTTTCTATAAAAGATAGGTTAATCGACGATGAAAACTCAATGAAGCGACGACGATGAAAATTTGATGATTTTGATTAGATTTGTATACGATCAGATTTAGATGATCATTTATTGATGAAGAAGAGAAGAAGAAAAATTGTGAATAGAGGAAGAAGAAGTTCTAGATTAGTTATAATTTTAATTAGGTAAAAGGGTAAACTAGTCATCTCCACCTTTTAGGACACCCCTTATAATTATAGGAAAGGTGGCCTAATCAAATCATGGTCCCCTCAAAAAACCCATGGTCCCCAAAAAATGATTCAAAATAAGCTTTCAGAATTTGGAAAAGTGATGTGGGATCTATACCATGTGCAGTTATATGGGTGTTGCGGAATTTTTGAGGATAGTTACAACTTTAATACTGGTATGGACATGGCAATTGATGTTAAAACTCTTGTATTGTTTTGGGCAGTAGTTTCTGCCAAGTGGGTGTATTTAAATTTTTCTAATTTTGTATCAAATTGGGAGACGTTTAGTTTACTCCTGATGTTCTCTCTCTGTTTTTGGTGGTCATGTACGTTCCTTTTTCTTCTTATCAAAAAACAAAATAAAATAAAATATATATCTGTATTAGATTTTTTTTTTTTTAACACTAGAAAGGGCTTACAAAGGAGGAGAAAAAAAAAGAACTTTCTTCTTTCAATTTTCACCTTTTCATGAAATGAGACGAGGATTACGATGAACAAACACATAAGGTTGAATGGTTTAGCATCACAAATAGATACCTTTGAGAAAAACCTGCGAGAAAGAAGATGAGAAAAGAGACGAAGAAGGAAATTGAGTTGGACATTTCAAGAGAAACCTAAATCAAACCGAAATCAGAAATTAAACCAAAATCTTCTACTGATTTTATTTTCTAAGCCTAAAAACTCATATGAAAAGCCCTAATCGATCCCCAAAATCCTAAAAATGCCTAGAAACACCTCTGCTGAGGGCGATTCAATCCCCCCCTTTTTGAACACCCTGATTTCAATCCTATTTCAAATGATTCCAATTTTTTCTACCAGCTAAACCTTTTATCCACAGGCACGTTCACGATGTAGTGTGATTGGGATTGGTCTGTTTGATGTTGGTATTGATTTTAAAAACCCTAATTTCATGGTGATGCAGAATTTTCTAATTCAAGACTCTGTGGTCTCTTCAATAATTTTAACCTTTAATTCTGGCAATTTGTTATTCTGAAAAACTTGAATCTTCTGATTTGATGATCTTTCAATTGGATCTGATAAAACCTCAAAAGTGATGCTGTTTTTACCCCTAGCCAAAATTCATCATGAACCTCAAATTCCTCTCTAATCAGGCGGCGATGCATCGGCTCTGCGAGTCCTCACTTCAAGTACCTGGTGTGTCAGGAAAAGAACTATCTAAACTAGCCTGCAAGTGCACAGGGAAGTTGAAGCAAGAAAAAGTAAATAAGGGTTTGTCCACAGGGACTTGGAGGGTTTGCTAAATTTTTCTTTGGAGAATTTCTAATGTTATCTGAGTTCAAAGGAGCTAGTGACAAAAGTTGATAGAAAGGATTGAGTTACTAGGGTTATTAAGTCCACCTCTAACTTACACCATGTATTCACTAGATTATGCTATTCTTGCCTTATAAGATGCAAGGATTAAGATTCCATTCTTGGTTCTCTACATCTAAGGAGTTTCTCCTATAGAAAGATCAAATCAACTACAGTATGACTCCAAAGCACTAATTGTCTTAGTTAAGACACAACTAGTCAAAGGATTAAGAGTGGTCTGATTGAACATGAGTTGTAGTTTTATCAACATGCTATAAGTCTAACTACAATGTATTCATAACATACCATGTATTCAATGTGAAAGTAGAATGATGATTTACTAACTTTGATTCTTTCCTAAACTGGTTTATCAATCAAGAACAACATAATCATAGTGTAATGCATAACAGTAAGTTAGGGCTTCCTCAAATCCCTAGCAGATGAAACTAGAACATATACATGACCATTATCATCATAAACACAAACACAGTCTAGGTAAAAAAAAAATCAATTATCAAATTAATGTTGCAAGCAGTAAAGTTTATAACTCAAAGCATGCTGTTCACTGGCTAGCCCAGAGATGCCCAATTTTACAACCCCTCACCCTTTTATAGTTACAACAAAATAAATTCCAAATCCCCCAAATCAGTAAAATTAGGGTTTACCAAATCTTACCTAATTCGATGAAATAACTGCTTCATCACGTCGACCCATCCTTCTATTTCTCTTCCTGCTCCATATCCTGCTCCAATTACTTCTAGCTCATCAACCTATTTCACCAACTTCACACCTAGGGTTCAGTGGCGTGGAAATAGATGAAATTAGTTGTTGAGGAAGATGTAGGACGTGGTAGTGATGATGGTTTGTGGTTGTTAGAAGTCATGATGGCTTTTGGTGGGAGTTATGGTGGTGAGAAGGGGCAGTGGAGGTGATGGTGGTGGCAGAGTATGGTGGTTGCAGAGGGTGAGGGAGAAAGAAGTCGATGGAAAGAAGGAGGGGAGTGTTTGGCGATGGGTATAGGGTTAGGTTGCTCGGGTGTGAGGCGGGCTCATCAGATTTCGATGTTAGGCGAGTGATAGGCGTTTGATCGATACATCTGAAATGCATCCAACGATAAGATGGAACATAGCCTTCAGCGACCGTCGGATGAAGAGATACAACGAAACTAACGGCGTGAGATGGAGTTAGGTGTTGTAGTGTTGGTCAGGAAATTCAGACTTTGATGCACGAAGAGGAGGCGACCGTTGGATGATGATATGGATCCAATCTGACGGCTACATGAGAAGTGGGTTATGGATTTGGGTTTTGGTTTGGGAGATAAGTTGGGCTTGGGATAATTCTGAGCCCATTTCTTCTTTAAGAACAATTTCTTCCTCTTCAAGCCCACTTCTACCCTTTTGGTCTTGTGCACAACATTCTTCGCGGCTTCCTTGTGTAATTCCTCCCGGCTTTTCACCACTCTTCAGCTCTTTTCCGCTCCGCAAGTTATCCAGACTTTATTTATTACCTAAAAATGCAAAATTAAGTAAGAAAAATATTTATTCTTGAAAACAATGAAAATACAGAATATGGGATAAAATGTAGAATTAATGCACAAAAGATGAGTTAAATGCCAAGAAAAATATATAGAAATATGCAATTTTTAGCACTCATCAGTACCAAGGATTCACTGTTCATCCACTCTGGTTTTGCTGTCCTCTCAGTAATTTTTAAATCTTTCCTTCTCTTCAGATTTTTATGTGGCGTTATGAAATTAAAACAGGTAAGCCTAAACCTAATTTTCTAGCTGTAATCAACCAAAACCCAATATTACAACTCCTTGTTTTCCTATTTTTCTCAGATTCAATATCAGTTAATCAATTTTCAAAAGAAACAAAATTAAATATTCAAACCCTAATTTTCTCCTATAAATACTTCCTAAATCCAATCCATCTTTCCTTCCTCTTTATCCATCCTACCTTAGCTCCTTGCTTGTTTAGTTTTTCTCTTTCTTTCTGTTTCTCTTATGTTGCTTTCTCTATGTATAACTTTTCCGCTAGAAATGTTTCTTCCTTTGGATTTAATGTTCTTAATGCTAGGAATGTTCTTCTTCCTGATAGTACTTGGCAGCATCAGCTGGTCGGTTGTTTTTTAACTAAAATGAATAAAAAGTATTCTTTCTAGGCAGAGCTCTTAAATATAAATGGAAGCTTTCTAAAGAAATATCTGTTAGCAAGCTTGGTAGAGGTTACTATCTGATTAAGTTTGAGTCTGGCAATGACATGTTTTATGTCCTTAGGAAAGGAACTAGAGTAGTATATGGAGATACTTTCCTCTTTCAACCTTGTGATTTCTCAGTTCTTCCTGAAACTTTGAACTCACCTCTGAAACCTTTGAAATCTCTTTACACAAGATTTTTCCTGAACAAACTAGAATCCCTAATGTCATTCAAAACACACAAAATTTTGGTACTCTTGTTGCTTTTGATGACCCTATACACTACCTCAATGGTTACAGCACCATGAAAATTAGGCTAAAGCTAAACATCACTCAACCACTCATTTCTGGTACAAATGCTCCTAATGATCGAGGATACACCAACTGGATAGATTTTATCTATCAAGACCTCCCAAGGCTATTTTGCAGCCACTGTCGCAGGTTAGGGCACGAACGCAAGGACTGCATTGAGATTTACTTGCTCAACTTTCAAAATATGATGCTCCAACCACCTTCTAAAATACCTCCACAACCTGTAATTAGAGCCTTGGGACCATTTATAAAACCAGAGTATGATAAAGACTACCATCAAGAAATGCTTCACAATGTTGCTTTTGAAGACCCTAATCCAGAATGGAGTGATTGGGGATCCTTACCGTCTAGAGCCAGTGAATTTAGCGTATGCACTAAGCCTTTTAAACCACTAAGTGTCCCTAGTGGACGAGTTGAAGTCTCGTGAAGGTTTGCTTAGAACGTACCTACAAAGTTCTAGGTCAAAATATAAGCTCATATTCCATCAAATGTGACATGTGCAAAACAGTTTAAGCTCACAGCAAAATGGAGATGTCAATCTAGCTATCAAAGGCACAATCCTAGCACTGATAACAAAAAAAGACATGTGATAAGAGTGTAAAGTGTATCTACACATGTGTAAAGAAAGATCTGAAGTTATGACTACTAATCACCAAGAGATAATTTCTCAGGCTAAGAACTGAGGTCGAAATCTAGCTAGCTGTCCGGACTTTACGAGAATTGTGAATGAGTTGGAGGTATTTCACAATTACTCGCGTTGTACATCAATGGCATACACCCTCCTTGCTTATTACAATGAAACAACAAAAGATGACTCTTTACATGACTCTTATTTACATTGACTATTCTCTTTTTATTTTTGGAACAAGAGATGATGGAATTTGATAAATACTTGATTTTTTTGTATTTTTCTGATATATTTTTTTTTTCTCTTTTTTTTTTTTTTTTTTTTTTTTTTTTGCAACAAGGAAACACTTTTGATACATATACAAAAGGAAACAAAATATTACATGACACTTTGCAAGAGGTAGCCCTTTTTGATGCACCCAGTTAAATTCGATGGTTGTCTTTCTTAATGTAACCTCCACCTTCTATCCCAACCAACCAAAGAACAAGCTAGTCAAGTTTCGTTCAGTATTCTAAAGTGATTGGCAATCGTAACTTCCTATCAAACACCTTGAAGATCGAGGCCATACATGTATTGGTAGATCGTGCGCGTGCAAATTTCTTATCACTATGTGAATTGTGCTAGAATCAGGGTGCCTAAATATCTAGACTAAGACTCCTAATAATTATACATTTGCACAAGAGTCAACATTTCAAGGTAAATGAGCTCCATTTTTTTATGATTTTTTTAATTTTTTAATTTTTTTTTTTGATTTTTTTTTTTGATTTTTTTTTTTTTCAATTTTTCAATTTTTTCAAAAAGAAGAAGGAGTTCGTTTTCAATTATGGCAAATTATCATGGTATCTACTCTATACCCCCAAACCTAAACTAAACATTGTCCTCAATGTTTCAAAAAATGGAAAGAATTAAAATGCAACATATGGAAAGGGACATGCTGAGTAGAGTAAAAGGAGAGAGAATACCCGATTGTACGGCGAAAGCTCGATTAAAACTCCGTTATTCAAGGAAAAAATCCATCATATTAGGAGTCACAATGGACGAGCACAATATATACAAAAGGAAATTTAACTAACACATTATCTACAAGAAAATTTTGGTTTTTAATGGGATTGGACTTTTTGGAAAAAATTTGGTTTTGTTGGGAGACATTTGCTTTTAGACGTATGCCCTTCGGGCTGTGTAATGCACCCGCCACTTTCCAGCGTTGCATGATGAGCATTTTTTCAGACATGATAGATAGTTTTCTCGAGATCTTTATGGATGATTTCTCTGTGTTTGGTTCTTCTTTTGACGAATGTTTGGACCATCTGATCCTTTGGAAAAAGACAAATTTTGGTTTTTGGGGGTATTTGATTATGATGGGAAAAAGACAAATTTTGGTTTTTAGGGAAACATTTGGAAAACTTTTTGGTTATTTAGGGAAAGAGTGGACCAGTTTAGTCCACATAGACTGGGTCCTCCAGGTTGGTTGTTTCAATGTCGGGTGGGAATGGCTCAAGGAATGGCTTTAATCTCTGCCCGTTGATTTTGAAAACGTTCTTGTTGGAGACATCCTCCATCTCTACAGCTCCATGAGGAAAAACTGTGCGTACTAGGTATGGCCCCTTCCATCTGGAACGCAGTTTTCCTGGAAAAAGATGTAATCGGGAGTCATACATCAAGACTTTCTGACCAGGAGTGAAGGATTTGCGTAGAATACGCTTGTCATGAAATATCTTCATCTTCTGCTTATATAACCTGGCACTGTCATAAGCCTCATTTCTCAATTATTCCAACTCGTTGAGTTGAAGTTTCCGTTGTGCACCCGCCTTGTCGACAGAAAAGTTAAGTTTCTTGATAGCCCAGTAAGCTCGATGTTCTAATTCCACAGGAAGATGACATGGCTTTCCATACACCAGACGATAAGGGGACATGCCAATTGGTGTCTTATAAGCTGTTCTATAGGCCCACAAAGCATCATTCAATCTCAATGACCAATCTTTCCTTGACGGGTTGACCGTCTTCTCCAGAATGTGCTTAATTTCCCTATTAGAAACTTCTACTTGTCCGCTTGTCTGAGGGTGGTACGGAGTTGCAACCTTGTGGGTTATGCCATACTTGCGTACTAAAGACTCAAAGTACTTGTTACAGAAATGTGAACCACCGTCACTGATTATAGCTCTAGGGGTACCAAAACGTGAAAATATGTTCTCCTTCAGAAATGAGAGTACCACCTTGTGGTCATTCGTCTTGGTTGCAACAGCTTCAACCCACTTCGAAACGTAATCAACAACAACTAGGATGTATAATTTGCCTTCAGAATTAGGAAATGGACCCATAAAGTCAATCCCCCACACATCAAATATCTCAACGATCAAAATCGGATTCAACGGCATCATGTTTCTCCTCGAGATACTTCCTAGTTTCTGACAGCGCTCACAAGCAATACAATACTCATGGCAGTCTCTAAACAGCGATGGCCAGTAAAACCCACACTGCATGATCTTTGCAGCGGTCTTCTTGGCACTGAAATGCCCTCCACATGCTTGGTCATGACAGAAAGATATCACATCTTTCTGTTCCATGTCGGGTACACATCTCCTAATGATTTGGTCTCGGCAGTACTTAAACAAATATGGGTCGTCCCAAAGGAAATGTTTAACTTCAGCCAAGAACTTGGAGCGGTCTTGTCTCGACCAATGTGAGGGCATTCTACCTGTAGCAAGGTAGTTAACAATGTCGGCAAACCAAGGAAGGTTTGTCACAGACATCAATTGTTCATCAGGGAATGATTCTCTAATCAGCTCAGATTCATCAATAGACTCACTAGTTAATCGGGACAAGTGATCAGCAACCACATTCTCACAACCTTTCTTATCACGGATTTCGATGTCGAATTCCTGTAATAAGAGTATCCATCGAATAAGGCGAGCTTTAGCATCCTTCTTAGAAAGAAGATACTTCAAAGCCGCATGGTCAGTGTATATGATCTTAGATCCTATCAAATAAGATCTAAACTTGTCTAATGCAAATACCACGGCAAGTAACTCCTTCTCGGTAGTCGAATAGTTGAGTTGAGCATCATTAAGAGTTTTACTAGCATAGTATATCACATATGGTAGTCTATCAACACGCTGTCCTAAAACAGCGCCAACGGCGTAATCAGAGGCATCACACATGAGTTCGAACGGTAGTTCCCAGTCGGGTGGTTGGACAATAGGAGCTGAGGTGAGGAGAGTCTTGAGTTCTTCCCACGCCTTACACACGCAGCATCAAAGTTAAAGACAACATCTTTGGCAAGTAGGTTACACAAAGGGCGAGAGATTTGGCTAAAGTTTTTGATGAATCTCCGGTAGAAATCCGGCGTGACCTAAAAATGATCGAATCCCCTTCACAGAGTGGGGTTGGGTAAATGTTGAATGAGGTCGACTTTAGCTTTATCTACTTCAATTCCTTTTTCCGATACGATGTGTCCTAGAACTATGCCGGAGTTCACCATGAAGTGGCATTTTTCCCAGTTTAAAATCAGATTCTTTTGCTTACATCTTGATAGTACAAGGACAGATGGTCCAAACATTCGTCAAAAGAAGAACCAAACACAGAGAAATCATCCATAAAGATCTCGAGAAAACTATCTATCATGTCTGAAAAAATGCTCATCATGCAACGCTGGAAAGTAGGGTGCATTACACAGCCCGAAGGGCATACGTCTAAAAGCAAATGTCCCAAATGGACACGTGAATGTAGTTTTTTCCTGATCTTCCGGTGCAATGTGAATTTGGTTATAACCGGAAAAGCCATCTAGAAAACAGTAGTGACTGTGTCCAGACACACGTTCTAGCATTTGGTCTATGAAGGGAAGGGGGAAGTGATCTTTTCTTGTTACTGTGTTCAACTCCTGTAGTCGATACATACTCGCCATCCTGTGGTTGTACGTGAAGGGACTAACTCATTCTTTTCGTTCCGAACTACAGTAATGCCTGACTTCTTAGGCACAACTTGAATGGGACTAACCCATTTACTATCTGAAATCGGATATATGATACCCGCATCAAGTAGCTTCAAGATCTCACTCTTAACAACGTCTCTCATGTTAGGATTAAGTCTCCTTTGCATTTCCCTAGATGGTTTGGCATTCTCTTCAAGATTAATGTGATGCATGCAAATGGTGGGGCTTATCCCTTTGAGATCTGAGATGGTCCATCCTAAGGCTTCTTTCTGCTCCTAAGTACTTCTAAAAGCTTGTTTTCCTGTTCTATGTTTAATCGTGAAGAAATGATAACAGGTAAAGTATCAGAAGGACCTAGAAATGCATACTTCAAAGTATCAGGTAATGGTTTCAATTCCTGTTTGGCCTTAGGAGACTCATCCGAAGATATAACAGACTTCTCAGAAAGTGGGAGTTGTTCCATGTAGTCTGCCATTTAGTGATGTCCATTTGAGGTACAGATTCGAGCAAAGATTGGACTTCACCAATGTATTCATCATCATACAACTCCAAGTTAACATCTTCCAAACATGCTTGCAAGGGATCTTTTGACATAATGCCAGTCAATGATCTTGTATCAAACTCTCAATCATATTGACCTCATGTACATCCTCATCATCAAGATTCACATGTTGTTGACTAACATTAAACACATTCATCTACAGTCATGTTTCCAAAAGAGCTTAACACTCCATTACGAATTGATGATCGCATTGGACGTCGCCAAGAAAGGACGTCCTAAAATGACAGGAATGTGACTTGGGTTTTGTACAGGTTGAGTGTCTAAGACAATAAAGTCTACAGGAAATAGAACTTTCAACCTTAATCAAAACTTCTACCACTCCACGAGGACTTTGACGGATCGGTCCGCCAATTGGAGAGTTATGGGTGTGGCTTCAATTCTCCAAGACCTAACTGCACATAAACAGAATATGGCAGGAGGTTCACACTTGCACCTAGATCTAATAAAGCTTATTGACCATGTGTTTCCGATAGTGCAAGAGATTGTTGGACAACCTGGGTCCTAAACTTAGGTGGAGTTTTGTTAGAATGATGGAACTCACCTGTTCAGCTAAGAAAGCACGTTTGTGCACATTAATCTTGCGCTTTTGAGTGCACAAGTCTTTGAGGAATTTGGCATATGCAGGGATTTGCTTAATTGCCTCAAGAAAAGGAATGTTGATGTTGACTCTTTTGAACAGTTCTAACATCTCATTGTAGTGGGTGCTTATCTGTTGGCGAACTAACCTCTGAGGATATGGAGCAACATGAGCATTAGGAGTTAGAGGGATATTCACAACAGTGGGATTGTCGGCTTCGCTAATGTGCTCAGGTTCCTTTTCTAAGTTGGAGGTGTTCTTTGGTGGTGTAGGCAATGATATGCTTGGCTCAGATTCATTTGATTGTGGTATGCCTACATTGTTCTCAACAATCTTACCACTTCGGAGAGTGGTGATGGAATGGGCTTGATCGGGTGAGGTTTCATTGCAAGATGATGTCCTGCTTGAAATATCCTCTTTGGATTTTGTTGGGGCTGGCTAGGAAGTTTACCCTTTTCTCTTGTATTCAGTGCATCGCAAATTTGACCCATCTGTAGTTCTAGAGCGGAGACTCGTTGATCAGTTGCTTTCTCATTCTTCATCAGATGTTGGGTCAACTGATTGATACTCTCTTCAATGCTAGACAATTTCTTGTCAGCAGTGTATTGAGGGTACGACTGCTGTTGAGGATTTTTAGGGTATTGATAGCCTTGATTGTTTTGATAGCTTTGAGTGGGTTGAGATGGTCCTCCTTGAATGGGTCCTTTAGACCATGAAAAATTGGGGTGGTTCCTCCATCCTGGGTTGTAGGTCTGTGAATAAGGGTTATGCTCTTGTTTTTGAAACATAGCATGTGCCTGTTCTAGCCTAGATTCTTGGAATGCATGCATTTCGGACAATCACTGACCTGATGGTCAGAACCGTTACATATATCACAGATAGCCATTTCGACATGTTCACAGAAAGCAGTGGTAGAAGGTTTTACGTTTTTCTGAAGTTCTAATGCTTCTATTCTTCTTGCTAGTGCTGCCATTTTTGCATTTCCCTCAAAATCAGACTCAATTCTATGGACCTTATCTACAGGTGTAGTCTTTCTAGGTTCACGAATGGACTCCCATTGTTGAGTTTTTTCAGCAACTTCAATTAGGAAAGCCCAAGAGTCATCAGCACTTTTATCTGTGAAGAGTCCATTGCACATAGACTCTACAATTGTTCGGGTGGAGACATCTAAACCTTCATACAAAATTTGCACAAGTCTCCATTTCTCAAAACCATGATGGGGACACTTAAGCAACAATTCATTGAATCTCTCAAGATATCTAGCTAAGGTTTCACCTTCTAATTGTACAAAGCTGTTCAGATTTTGACGAATTGTCGCAGTCTTGTGATTAGGGAAGAACTTTTTGAAAAACTCTTTTGTGAGGTTGTCCCATGTCCTAATTGACTGTGGATGTAAGGCATACAGCCATGACTTGGCCTTTTCCTTCAAAGAAAAAGGGAATAGTCTCAATTTTAGGGTTTCGTCAGACATCTGAGTGAAACGTATAGTTCCACAAATCTCCTCAAATTCTCTCACGTGATGGTAAGGGTTTTCATTTTCAATTCCTCTAAACACGGGAAGCATTTGTATTGTGCTCGATTTTAGCTCATAATGACCAGTAGCTTCTGGTAAAACAATGCACGAGGGTTGGCTTGTCCTTGTGGGGTACATGTAATCCTTGAGGCTACGGGGTTCTACCATTATCTCAGGTTGGTCCGGTGTGTTTTCCTCAGAGGATGTGGGTATGTCAATTGGGTCTATTGGATTGACTCTAATTAGTCGGTTTGATTGGTCTCTAAAGGTCACAACCATATCCTAACAAGATCATTGATCGATGAAATAACATCTAACAAGCCCACAGTTTTTTTTTGTAAGGTTAGGAGCCCAATGGTTGGGATATAAACCTATAGTCCAAAACAAAGTGCAAGCCCACAAAAGAAAAGAAAAATAACAAACAAATAGTTACAAGCCCAAAAAAAAAAAAAAAGAAAAAAAAAAAAAATAATTACAAGCCCAAATAGAAAATAAAGAAAAAGAAAAATAAAAATTATTACAGGCCCAAATATAAATACTTAAATACAAGCCCAAATAAATTTAATGAGGCCCAGTTGGGTTAGCTCATGGGTTAGGCTTACTTGATTTTTGGAGGGAGCCCAAATTTGGGCTTTTTATCCCTTTTTGTTGCACTAGCCCAGTTGGGCTTGGATCTTCCTTAGCAACTTTAGCAGAACTGCTCCAACAGCAACTGCAGCTTCTCAGCAGCAGCACTTGCAGCAGCACTTGCAGCTGCACTTGCAGCAGCACTTGCAGCAGCACAGCAGCAGCAACAACAGCTTCACAGCAACAACAGCTTCACAGCAGTAGCAGCAACAGCAACTGCAGCAGCACAGCAGCTTCACAGCAGCAGCAGCAACAGCAACTGCAGCAGCACAGTCAGTGCAAGGTAGTGCAAGGCAAAGCACTTAGTGAAGCAAAAACAAGATCAATGCAAGAGCAGGAGCATACAGAAAACAGGAACAAGTTGCAGGTCAGGACAAGTAAGATTAACAAGAAAGAAAACAGAAAACAAGCAAACCGCTACCGAGTCCCCGGCGCCAAAAACTTGGTGTGTCAGGAAAAGAACTACCTAAACTAGCCTGCAAGTGCACAGGGAAGTTGAAGCAAGAAAAAGTAAATAAGGGTTTGTCCACAGGGACTTGGAGGGTTTGCTAAAGTTTTCTTTGGAGAATTTCTAATGTTATCTGAGTTCAAAGGAGCTAGTGACAAAAGTTGATAGAAAGGATTGAGTTACTAGGGTTATTAAGTCCACCTCTAACTTACACCATGTATTCACTAGATTATGCTATTCTTGCCTTATAAGATGCAAGGATTAAGATTCCATTCTTGGTTCTCTACATCTAAGGAGTTTCTCCTATAGAAAGATCAAATCAACTACAGTATGACTCCAAAGCACTAATTGTCTTAAGACACAACTAGTCAAAGGATTAAGAGTGGTCTGATTGAACATGAGTTGTAGTTTTATCAACATGCTATAAGTCTAACTACAATGTATTCATAACATACCATGTATTCAATGTGAAAGTAGAATGATGATTTACTAACTTTGATTCTTTCCTAAACTGGTTTATCAATCAAGAACAACATAATCATAGTGTAATGCATAACAGTAAGTTAGGGCTTCCTCAAATCCCTAGCAGATGAAACTAGAACATATACATGACCATTATCATCATAAACACAAACACAGTCTAGGTAAAAAAAAATATCAATTATCAAATTAATGTTGCAAGCAGTAAAGTTTATAACTCAAAGCATGCTGTTCACTGGCTAGCCCAGAGATGCCCAATTTTACAACCCCTCACCCTTTTATAGTTACAACAAAATAAATTCCAAATCCCCCAAATCAGTAAAATTAGGGTTTACCAAATCTTACCTAATTCGATGAAATAACTGCTCCATCACGTCGACCCATCCTTCTATTTCTCTTCCTGCTCCATATCCTGCTCCAATTACTTCTAGCTCATCAACCTATTTCACCAACTTCACACCTAGGGTTCATTGGCGTGGAAATAGATGAAATTAGTTGTTGAGGAAGATGTAGGACGTGGTAGTGATGATGGTTTGTGGTTGTTAGAAGCCATGATGGCTTTTGGTGGGAGTTATGGTGGTGAGAAGGGGCAGTGGAGGTGATGGTGGTGGCAGAGTATGGTGGTTGCAGAGGGTGAGGGAGAAAGAAGTCGATGGAAAGAAGGAGGGGAGTGTTTGGCGATGGGTATAGGGTTAGGTTGCTCGGGTGTGAGGCGGGCTCATCAGATTTCGATGTTAGGCGAGTGATAGGCGTTTGATCGATACATCTGAAATGCATCCAACGATAAGATGGAACATAGCCTTCAGCGACCGTCGGATGAAGAGATACAACGAAACTAACGGCGTGAGATGGAGTTAGGTGTTGTAGTGTTGGTCAGGAAATTCGACTTTGATGCAACGAAAAGGAGGCGACCGTTGGATGATGATATGGATCCAATCTGACGGCTACATGAGAAGTGGGGTTATGGATTTGGGTTTGGTTTGGGAGATAAGTTGGGCTTGGATAATTCTGAGCCCATTTCTTCTTTAAGAACAATTTCTTCCTCTTCAAGCCCACTTCTACCTTTTGGTCTTGTGCACAACATTCTTCGCGGCTTCCTTGTGTAATTCCTCCGGCTTTTCATACTACTTCAGCTCTTTTCCGCTCCGCAAGTTATCCAGACTTTATTTATTACCTAAAAATGCAAATTAAGTAAGAAAAATATTTATTCTTGAAAAAAATGAAAATACAGAATAGGGATAAAATGTAGAATTAATGCACAAAGATGAGTAAATGCCAAGAAGAAAATATATAGAAATATGCACTTTTAGCACTCATCAGTACCAAGGATTCATGTTCATCCACTCTGGTTTTGCTGTCCTCAGTAATTTTAATCTTTCCTTCTCTTCAGATTTTTATGTGGCGTTATGGAATTAAAACAGGTAAGCCTAACCTAATTTTCTAGCTGTAATCAACCAAAACCCAATATTACAATCCGTGTTTTTCCCTATTTTTCTCAGATTCAAGATCAGTTAATCAATTTTCAAATAGAAACAAAATTAAATATCAAACCCTTATTTTTCTCTATAAATACTTCCTAAATCCAATCCATCTTTCCTTCCTCTTTATCCATCCTACCTTAGCTCCTTGCTTGTTTAGTTTTTCTCTTTCTTTCTGTTTCTCTTATGTTGCTTTCTCTATGTATAACTTTTCCGCTAGAAATGTTTCTTCCTTTGGATTTAATGTTCTTAATGCTAGGAATGTTCTTCTTCTTGATAGTACTTGGCAGCATCAGCTGGTCGGTTGTTTTTTAACTAAAATGAATAAAAAGTATTTCTTTCTAGGCAGAGCTCTTAAATATAAATGGAAGCTTTCTAAAGAAATATCTGTTAGCAAGCTTGGTAGAGGTTACTATCTGATTAAGTTTGAGTCTGGCAATGACATGTTTTATGTCCTTAGGAAAGGAACTAGAGTAGTATATGGAGATACTTTCCTCTTTCAACCTTGTGCTTTCTCAGTTCTTCCTGAAACTTTGAACTCACCTCTGAAACCTTTGAAATCTCTTTACACAAGATTTTTCCTGAAAAAACTAGAATCCCTAATGTCATTCAAAACACACAAAATTTTGGTACTCTTGTTGCTTTTGATGACCCTATACACTACCTCAATGGTTACAGCACCATGAAAATTAGGCTAAAGCTAAACATCACTCAACCACTCATTTCTGGTACAAATGCTCCTAATGATCGAGGATACACCAACTGGATAGATTTTATCTATCAAGACCTCCCAAGGCTATTTTGCAGCCACTGTCGCAGGTTAGGGCACGAACGCAAGGACTGCATTGAGATTTACTTGCTCAACTTTCAAAATATGATGCTCCAACCACCTTCTGAAATACCTCCACAACCTGTAATTAGAGCCTTGGGACCATTTATAAAACCAGAGTATGATAAAGACTACCATCAAGAAATGCTTCACAATGTTTCTTTTGAAGACCCTAATCCAGAATGGAGTGATTGGGGATCCTTACCGTCTAGAGCCAGTGAATCCTCTGATCAAGACAAGTCTACTGTTTCTTTCTTCTACGGGGAAGGCTACCAGATAACTGGATTTCACTCCGACACTACTTCGGATCAGTCAAATCCATTCTCAGAACCAAGGATAATAGAAGAAATCAGCACCTTTGAGGACGCAAGCAATGAGATAATCTCCTTATCCGCTTCTCAACCTGCTGAGATTCAACAACCTTTCAGTCCATCAATATTTTTAGTTTCAGACATTGAGGAATCCGAGCTTATATCAGATTTTGACCTGCCAAGTCCAGCACTAAAAAGATTGAACCCTGAGCAACAATATTACCTCCACAGCGCAGGCATTGGCACCTCATCAGCTCCAGATTCATCAAGAACAGTCACTGATGAAGATATTGCACAATGGATAGAGGTTTAACAACCATCAAAAAGTCTCAAACATGAATCCTTAGATCAAAAAGCTGCTACACCCTCTATCAATTCCATCATCGGCACATTCAATTCAGCTACTACTGAAGAAAGCTCTACAATGTCACCATCTACTGCACCACCAGGAGAAAAGTAATTTGATAACACCAACATTCACCTCCTTCAGACTATCCCGATGAAACAAAGACACATTAAAGGGTCGGTGGATACTTCTCTATATTTCTTGACTTCCCTTTATTTTTGGTTCACTCTGTCTATAACCATTTGTATAATGTTTGTTTTAAATGCTTTCTTAATATGTTTGCCTGCTTCTGTTTAGTTATCTAGGTTGAGCTGATGGTTTCCATTTTTTTTGGTTGCTCGATATAAATATCTATTTTTATATGTTAAAATCTTATGTATAATATAAGTTTGCTCAACTTGGATCCTGATCCTTCTATATATTAGTTTACTAGCTTGTGTAATTTCGATATGCTTTCCATTTTCTCTGATTTTAGTAATTTTCCTAATTAGTATCTTGAGTTCTATCTTCGAACCTTATAATCTGCATATCTCCCCCTAACTTATAGTCTAACCTGGTTGATAACTTAGAATGCACCTGTGTTCTAACACCTTCTGGTTACTAATTCTGTAAACTCTCCCTTCTTTTAGGTCTTTTGATTGAATATACATTGTCTGTTTCCCTTAAACTTACATTCATCTCTTTGCTAATTTGGCCTCTTATAAACTGTAACATATTATTTACTAGACTGTCTTATTGTCTATCAATTGGTTTGTCTTCCTTACTCATTTTTATTCTCTACTTTTAAGCTTGATATCGACTTTTTTTTATGCTTGTCACAATTGATTCCTCTACTTCTTTATGAAATAGAAATCTGGTTTCCCCTTTTTTCTTCTTTTTTCACTCTGACAACCTCTGAGTCAATATTTGTCTTATAGCCTATTCCATTAGTGTTCTTTAACTGGCTAATATACTTGTCTCTGACCTGCAATTTGTTCTTAAGTTCTGGCACATTATGCTTCCATATCTAGTGTGATTGACTCAGTTATTATTTTGTTGTTATCTGCATCTACAGATTAAATGTGTATATTGTGTTTCTGCTTTTAGATTAACTCTTTAACACTTTCTTAAATTTGATCTGATCTCTATTTACCCAGCTCAGTTATTATCTTACATCCTTGTTCACTGCATTTTAGGCTGAATTGTGTTTTGCTTCCAAGGGCATCTGATTATTAACATCTTCCCATCTCTTGCATTTAATGTCACAATTCTGATTTAATTAATCTATTTCTCTCTGCAATTTAGATTGCTTTAGACTGACACTTGATATATCTCAGTAGCCTCCTCATTGAGTGTAAATCTGCTTGAACCTTCTTGATATCTGACTCTTTGCAGTCCCTTTCTTAGCTTTCCTCTCTTTTTTTTTCAGTATTCTACTAAATTCTAAGCTTCTTAACCTCAATCCATGTTGCTCATTTGACACTTAACGGTCCTAACAATTTCCTCAATTATTTACCTTACCTTGTAATTATAGAATTCTCAAAGACTTGTTTCTGCATCTGTTACTGCTTTAAGTTTCGTTAGAATTACTCAGCTCCTTCTTTTATGCACTATTCCCTGTTGAATGTTATAATTTTCATAGTCTAACAATATCTAATCTTTTTTCCACAAAACCAAATTCTACCATATCCCCAAAGCCCATTTAAACAAAACCAACACTGAACCTAAACTTATTCTTCCTCTCCACCGCTTACCCAATTAGACAATTTACCTTTTCAATATGAATATTATTGCATGGAATTGTCAAAGCATAAACCTCCCACCCGCAATTCAGCATTTAAAATGACTAGTCTCTCTTCACAATCCTAGCATCCTATTTCTCTCTGAAACGCTAGCTAACGATCAACACATAAGAAGATTAGCACAATCCCTTCAATTCAATAACTACTTCAACATTCCCAAAATTGGAAGACGAGGAGGACTTTGCCTAATGTGGGAGGATAACCTAAACATCCAAATATTATTACATTCTCAAAATTTCATCCACACAAAGGTTACACCACCACCTCCAAAACAACCATGGTTCTTCACGGGTATCTATGGCCCTCCACATCCAGATATAAGGAAAAACCTTTGGCATGATTTTCCAACAATATTCAACAATATCAATCCTTCCACACCTTGGCTACTGATAGGAGACTTCAACGACGTTTTAAACCAATCAGAAAAAAAAAGGAGGAAGACAAGTGACATATTCTCAATCTCAACCGCTTCTCACTTTAATGAACCAGATGGGTTTTATAGATTTAGGATTCCGAGGAGATCCTTACACTTGGACAAACAACCAATTGGGGAAAAATGATATCCTAGAAAGACTAGATAGGGGATTAGCAAACCAACTATGGCTAACAACAGACCCCCATGCGGAAATTACACACCTTCCAAGAATAGCATCTGATCATGTGATGAGTGCTAAAAAGTGCATATTTCTATATATTTTTCTTGGCATTTAACTCATCTTTTGTGCATTATTTCTACATTTTATCCCATATTCTGTATTTTCATGGTTTTCAAGAATAAATATTTTTATTGATTAATTTTGTATTTTTAGGTACTAAATAAAGCTTGGATGAATTGTTGAGCGAAAAGAGCAAAGAAACGGTCAAGACTCCCGCAGGAAGGCAGCGAAGAATGATGTTTGCAAGAGCCGGATAAACTAGAAGTGGGCTTGAAGAGGAAGAATTATTCTTAAAGAAGATATGGGCTTGGCATACCCAAGGCCCAAAACCCTTACCCAAATCCATTTCCAAGATCCATACCCATTTCCATGAGAGCCGTCAGATTGGATCACATCTGAATCCAATGGTCGCAGCATTGCAAGTACATCAAAGTCTGAATCTCCTGTCTAACACTACAACACCTAACTCCATCTTGAGCCGTCAGTTTCGTTGTATCAGGCATCCGACGGTCGATACCAGCCTCTTCACTTGTAGCCATTAGATCAATCTATCATTTCCGCATCCCACGGCTGAGCTTCGCGAATCATCAAGCTTGCTATCCCCGCCACACACCCAAGCACCTAACACATATACCCCGCACCAAACAACCCCTTCTCCTATTCTCCATCGAATACATCTTCTCCTCCACTCCGCTGCAGAGAAAACCCATGTCCGCCATCACCATAACCACCACCTCAACCACCACCATCTCCTCTCAAATCAACCAAACACCATAACCCATCTCCACTACCATCATTACAACCTATCTAGCCACCTAATTTCCCATTTTTATACATGTTTTTCTCAAAACCCTAACGTGTGAAAAATTGGTAAATTAGGTGAGTTAAGAGAGCAATTGGAGGCGTGGGAAGCATAAGGAGAAGGCGTGGGAAGCATGGGTGAGAGTTATCATTCGTTATCAGAGATTAGGTAAACCTAATTTCACTTTATTCGAAACCCTAGCTTTACGAATTGGGGATTTTTGGGGGTCGAGCTAGACACAAATTGGAGGTATGGGAAGCAAGAGAAGATGACAAGGAAGATTGGGTCGAAGCTATTGAATGCTATCAGTGATTAGGTAAAACCTAATTTCACTTTTCATGAAACCCTAGTTTTCTGATTTTGGGTATTTTTTGGGGTTTTTGATTGTTGTATAAATAGGGATGATGGGTGTGTTGTAGAAGGTATGCCTGGATTAGCCAGAGCATCAGTAGAATAGTTTAGTTTTGTTATTTCCATGAACTGTAGCTTTGAGGGTTATCAATCTTTTCAATTCCATGATTCTCAATTCAAATGCATTGTTAATTTTAGCTGTTCTGAACTCCAACATGTATTGAATTTGAGTATGTGATTGTTACAATTTATATCAAGCTCCTGTTCATGTTTATGTTATGTTATGTTCTTATGATTTGTTCTTAGGATTGTCTCATTCTAGTGCACTGTTGAATGATGTATTGATAGGATAGTTATCTTGATGCCTGTTTTGCTTGAGCAATGGGAAGTAATCAGTGCTCTGGTATGCCTGTGATTGACTGTGCTGTCAAAAGACAGTCAATACTAGGGGCATATCAGTGAGCAAGCTGATTTTCCTCCCATTCTAATATATGCTCAAGGTCTTCAACTCAACCTAGAATTGCATTGCTTGATTAGGTCACAAGGTGGATTCTAAGCCTTGGCTTAGCCACAAATCTTTTTACAGTCACTTATAATTTCAAGCCTGTTTTGATCCCTGCTCAGTTAAATTTCTTAGCCATCTTGTTCAGTTTTTCTTGCAAATTGTAGTTGTTGTGCATTGAAATCAGTTCACAAACTCCTCCCTGCCCTTGGCTTACAGCATTGGTTCTTAACTGTTTTGCCATATTGCTTTGCTGTTTTGGTTCTTAAATGTCATGTCATTTGCTTTGCTTTGTTAACTGTTTTCCCATATTTGCATCTGCCTTATTGCTTTTCCTTTGCCACTGCCTAAATACCATTGTATATGCCACTGTCACCTTTAACTCACCTTGTATAGGCCCTTCTTTGCTCTCTTTGCTTCATTGTGTCATTGTCACTCATTGCATTTAGATTAACTAGCTCAGGAATGCTTCAATACACCCCAAGTCCCTGTGGAATGACCCTGTCTTGCACACATTACTACAATTTGACCCTGTGCACTTGCAGGTATCACTGTAGGCATTTATTCATCTTATTTACACATTTATATTCGCCTACCAAGTTTTTGGCGCCGCTGCCGGGGACTTGGCTGCTGTTTTGTTGAAGTTTTTCTTGTATCTTAGTTTGCTGTTTTTGCATAACTTGCTGTGCATCTTACTGTTTTGCATTGCATCTTAGGTTAACTGCATCTTAGTGTAACTTGCATTAGCATCTTGCATATTGCATATTAGTTTGCATCTTAGTTTTCATATCACTGATGTATTTATCTCTCATTGCTTCTTTTTCAAGAGAAACTTACTTCTCTTTTTGAGCCAACAGGTGTTGCTGCTGCTGCTGCTTCCTGTTGCTGCTGCCAGCCTCTGCTGCTGTGCTGCTGCTGCTGGGCTTGCCACTTGCTGCTGCTGATGCTGAGCCTCTGGTGCTCTTGCTGTTGTTGCTGCAGCTGTGCTGCTACTTTCTTCTTCTCCCTGCTGCTGCTGCTACATCTGCCTGCTAGGCTGTCCTGGTGCAGTTGGAGTGAACCTGGTACAGCTAGCCATTCTTGCTGGTGCTGCCTTCTCCAAGCTGCCTGGTGCTGTTGGGTTGACCCAACTGGGTTTCTGTTGTAAAGCCAAAGGAAAGCCAAAGCCCAACTGGGCCTCTCCAACAAAAGTTTAGGAAGATCCCAAGCCCAACTGGGCTTCCCTCCAAAAAGGTAAGCCTAAACCCAAACCCAAATTTTTTGGGCTTGTAATTTTTTTGGTTTGTATTGTTATTCTCTTTTGGGCTTGTAATTGTAATTATCTTTTTGGGCATGTAATAATTATTTTAATTTTATTTCTTTTATTTATTTGGGATTGTAATAATTTTAGTTTTATTTTTATTTTCTTTTTTTTTTTGTGGGTTTGTAATAATTAGTTTTATTTTTATTTCTTTCTTTATTTGGGATTGTAATTTAGTTGTTTGTTAGGCTTGTAGTTTCTTTTAAACTAAAATTTGGGCTTCAAAACACAACACAAAAAAAAAAAAAAAAAAAAAAAAATTCTCCTAATTTCGAAAACCAAATTTTTAATCCCATAAAAACCAAAGTTTTCAAAACCCATAAAAACCAAAATTTTCCCATAAAAAAACCAAATTTTTGAAAACCCTTTAAAACCAAATAGTGGGCTTTGTGTCTTTTCAATATGGGCCAACCTAATGCTCTCTATGAATACATGTATCCCACAATAAAAATTCCATTATCATGTATTGTCTTACCTCAAACCAATAACCCTTTTAAAATAAATGCAAGCATGATACAAATACTTCCTTTATTTTGAGGGTTCGATTCTGAGAACCCCTATACTCATGTAAGAGAGTTTGAACAAATTTGTCGGAATATGCAACCTGATCATATGTCCGAAGACTCTCTGAAATTGCGTTTGTTTACATGTTCTCTAAAGGAAAGGGACAAAACATGGTTTTACGGTTTGAGACCAAAATCAATCAACACTTGGGACCAACTCACAGATCTATTTTTTAAAAAATTCTTTCCACATCATAGGACCATCGCTATTCGTCAAAGTATCAATTGTTTTGTCCAATTGGATGAGGAAACTGTTTTTGACTATTTTGAACGTTTTAATGATTTGTTGAGCGAATGTCCACACCATGGATTTGATAAGTGGAGACTTGTCGCTATCCTCTATGAGGGACTAGACTTTAAATATCGATCCATGGTTGAGTGTATGTGTAATGGTGAATTTCTTGATAAAACTGTGGATGATGCATGGAAATTTTTAGCTGAGATTGCGGAGAAAACCCGTCAATGGGAATCCATTAGGGAAACTGAGACACTATCACATGATATAGGTGGTAATGAATTGAACTTTGAAAATAGCATGTCTAGTCCTTCTCATGTGTATGATATTGAATATGAACCTAATCTAGAGGAACATGAGTTGACTAATGACACCACAACTGCTAATAAGGACAAGTATGCATATTACTATGATGATGATAATGATAATGTTATGTTAAAATAACATGTCTATGCTGAAAATGTTGTGGAACCTTTGGTTTCAAATACAATAGGCTCTTCTGCCCCGACCTTCATGAATGATATTTCTTCTAATATTCCATATGCATGTGATGTTGATACTGATTTTGATATTGTGCAATTATCCTGTGAAGAGCATGACTTAGGTAAATCTTCTGTTGACACTAATGATCCTATGCAGGAAAACATAGTTGATGTATCTGATTCCATACTTAAGCCACAATATATTGCTTCTGTTGATGATAATTTGAATATATCGGATATCCACGATTCTGAATTAGGACTTGTGCAAATTTTTTGTGATGATGAGCATGCTACACATCTTGAGTGTGACTTAGATAATGCTGATGTGACTGATGATACTGATACTCTTGATCTCATGCATGTGAGACACTTAGATGTCACTTTCTTGCCTAAGTCACAATCTGATACCCTTCCACCCAACCTAGAGTTGGTTTGTACCCATATTGTCAAACCAATTTTTCTGAGAGTCCCTAATCTAGGTTTGGAACTGTGTGCTTCCCAAGTCCTTTTGGACTATTTTGCATCTAAGTATAATATCTTTGAGGAACCACAGTTGGAATTAGCATGTGTACCCGTCCCTAGCAAAGTTCATTTCGAATTAGACCTTGTGCATGATGAACCCCAAAAACTGCGAGATTTTGTTCCAAAATTTTATCTGTTGAAAAATCCAGGTTTGGGGGTAGCTCATTTTGTTTCACAGCTTCACTTGCATGCCTATCATATTATTATTGTGTGAAGCTGTTGAAACCTCTACACTTTGTCTTTTGGGTTGATCCTCTACTCTTTAGATTGTTAGTGTACGGTGAATTTTTTGTATATAATCCAGTAGATAAAAATTTTAAAAATCCTTTTGTTCCTTTTGTATATATTTTGCTAATCCAATATGATCTCGGCTGACATATGTTGGATTCTTGCCTTGAATAACGGAGTTCTAATCTTGCTTTCGCCGAGATCAGGTATTCTTTTTCCTTTTTCTCTACTCAACATGTTGTATTATAATTTTGTTCATATTTTGAAACATTGAGGACAATGTTTAGTTTAGGTTTGGGGGTATAGAGTAGATACCACGGTCACATGTTATAATTGAAACACAAGAACTCTTTTTTTTTGAAAAAAATTAAAAAATTGAAAAAATAAAATAAAAAAATAAAATCATAAAAATGGAGCTCATTTACCTTGAAATGTTGACTCTTGTGCAAATATGTAAATTTTAGGAGTCTTAGTCTAGATATTTAGGCACCCTGATTCTAGCACAATTCACATAGTGATAAGAAACTTGCACACGCACGATCTACCAATACATGTATAGCCTCGATCTTCAAGGTGTTTGATAGGAAGTTAGATTGCCAATCACTTTAGAATACTGAATGAGACTTGACTAGCTTGTTCTTTGGTTGGCTGGGATAGAAGTTGGAGGATACGTTAAGAAAAGCAAACATAGAATTTGACCGGATGCATTCGATAAGGGCCACCTCTTGCTTAGAGTCATGTAATTATGTTTTTCTTTTTGTTCATGTATCAAAAGTGTCACTATGTTGTAAAGTTCAAAGTTATTTCTTTAAAAAAAAAAAAATCAGAAAAATTCAGAAAAATCAAAAAATAAATAAAAATAAATAAATAAATAAATAAAATAAAATAAAATAAAATCAAGTATTTATTTATTCCATGTTTTGTCATGTTAAAGACAATAGTTCTCTCTTGTTCCAAAAATAAAAGAGAGTAATCAATGTAAATAAGAGTCATGTAAAGAGTCATATTTTTGTTGTAAATAGTCTTGTAATAAGCAAGGAGGGTGCAGCCATCAATGTATAACGCGGGTAAACTGAAATATCACCAACTCATTGGGTGAACATTCACAATTCTCGTAAAGCCGGACAGCTAGCTTGGCTTAGAATTCGGTTCTTAGCCTAAAAACTATCTCTTGGTGATTAGTAGGCATAACTTCAGGTCATTCTAGACACATGTGTAGATACACTTTACACTCTTATCACATGTCTTTTTTTTGTTATCAGTGCTAGGATTGTGCCTTTGATAGCTAGATTGACATCTCCATTTTGCTGTGAGATTAAACTGACTTGCACATGTCACATTTGATGGAATCTGAGCTTATATTTTGGCCTAGAACTTTGTAGGTACGTTCTAAGAAAACCTTCACGAGACTTCACTCGTCCACTAGGGACACTTAGTGGTTTAAAAAGCTTAGTGCATACGCTAAATGCATTCGAGAGACCAGCGACAGTAGTATAGGTAGGATTTCCTTAGTTTTGTTTTACTTGAGGACAAGTAAAATTCAGGTTTGGGGGTATTTGATGAGTGCTAAAAAGTGCATATTTCTATATATTTTTCTTGGCATTTAACTCATCTTTTGTGCATTAATTCTACATTTTATCCCATATTCTGTATTTTCATTGTTTTCAAGAATAAATATTTTTATTGATTAATTTTGTATTTTTAGGTACTAAATAAAGCTTGGATGAATTGTTGAGCGAAAAGAGCAAAGAAACGGTCAAGACTCCCGCAGGAAGGCAGCGAAGAATGATGTTTGCAAGAGCCGGATAAACTAGAAGTGGGCTTGAAGAGGAAGAATTATTCTTAAAGAAGATATGGGCTTGGCATACCCAAGGCCCAAAACCCTTACCCAAATCCATTTCCAAGATCCATACCCATTTCCATGAGAGCCGTCAGATTGGATCACATCTGAATCCAATGGTCGCAGCATTGCCAGTACATCAAAGTCTGAAGCTCCTGTCTAACAATACAACGCCTAACTCCATCTTGAGCCGTCAGTTTCGTTGTATCAGGCATCCGACGGTCGATACCAGCCTCTTCACTTGTAGCCATTAGATCAATCTATCATTTCCGCGTCCCACGGCTGAGCTTCGCGAATCATCAAGCTTGCTATCCCCGCCACACACCCAAGCACCTAACACCTATACCCCGCACCAAACAACCCCTTCTCCTATTCTCCATCGAATCCATCTTCTCCTCCACTCCGCTGCAGAGAAAACCCATGTCCGCCATCACCATAACCACCACCTCAACCACCACCATCTCCTCTCAAATCAACCAAACACCATAACCCATCTCCACTACCATCATTACAACCTATCTAGCCACCTAATTTCCCATTTTTATACACGTTTTTCTCAAAACCCTAACGTGTGAAAAATTGGTAAATTAGGTGAGTTAGGAGAGCAATTGGAGGCGTGGGAAGCATCAGGAGAAGGCGTGGGAAGCATGGGTGAGAGTTATCATTCGTTATCACAGATTAGGTAAACCTAATTTCACTTTATTCGAAACCCTAGCTTTATGAATTGGGGATTTTTGGGGGTCGAGCTAGACACAAATTGGAGGTATGGGAAGCAAGAGAAGATGAAAAGGAAGATTGGGTCGAAGCTATTGAATGCTATTAGTGATTAGTTAAAACCTAATTTCACTTTTCATGAAACCCTAGTTTTCTGATTTTGGGTATTTTTTGGGGTTTTTGATTGTTGTATAAATAGGGATGATGGGTGTGTTGTAGAAGGTATGCCTGGATTAGCCAGAGCATCAGTAGAATAGTTTAGTTTTGTTATTTCCATGAACTGTAGCTTTGAGGGTTATCAATCTTTTCAATTCCATGATTCTCAATTCAAATGCATTGTTAATTTTAGCTGTTCTGAACTCCAACATGTATTGAATTTGAGTATGTGATTGTTACAATTTATATCAAGCTCCTGTTCATGTTTATGTTATGTTATGTTCTTATGATTTGTTCTTAGGATAGTCTCATTCTAGTGCACTGTTGAATGATGTATTGCTAGGATAGTTATCTTGATGCCTGTTTTGCTTGAGAAATGGGAAGTAATCAGTGCTCTGGTATGCCTGTGATTGACTGTGCTGTCAAAAGACAGTCAATACTAGGGGCATATCAGTGAGCAAGCTGATTTTCCTCCCATTCTAATATATGCTCAAGGTCTTCAACTCAACCTAGAATTGCATTGCTTGATTAGGTCACAAGGTGGATTCTAAGCCTTGTCTTAGCCACAAATCTTTTTACAGTCACTTATAATTTCAAGCCTGTTTTGATTCCCTGCTCAGTTAAATTTCTTAGCCATCTTGTTCAGTTTTTCTTGCAAATTGTAGCTGTTGTGCATTGAAATCAGTGCACAAACTCCTCCCTGCCCTTGGCTTACAGCCTTGGTTCTTAACTGTTTTGCCATATTGCTTTGCTGTTTTGGTTCTTAAATGTCATGTCATTTGCTTTGCTTTGTTAATTGTTTTCCCATCTTTGCATTTTCCTTATTGCTTTGCCTTTGCCACTGCCTAAATACCATTGTATATGCCATTGTCACCTTTAACTCACCTTGTATAGGCCCTGTTTTGCTCTCTTTGCTTCATTGTGTCATTGTCACTCATTGCATTTAGATTAACTAGCTCAAGAATGCTTCAATACACCCCAAGTCCCTGTGGAATGACCCTGTCTTGCACACATTACTACAATTTGACCCTGTGCACTTGCAGGTATCACTGTAGGCATTTATTCATCTTATTTACACATCTATATTCGCCTACCATCATGCCCCAATACTTTTACAAAAGAAAGCAATGGATTGGCAAGGAACAAAAAACTACAAATTCGAACACCTCTGGCTCTCTCATCCCCAACTTAAGCAAATAGTCGAATCGGCTTGGGAACAACAACAAGATAATAAACCGACACTCAACCTCCAACTAAAGCTCATAACAACAGGACAAACTCTCTTAGAATGGAACAAAGAAATTTTTGGAAACCTACCAACGAATATCAAGGAATCAACAACCAAGATAAAGAACGCCCAACACCAATGTGCATCCCAAACAGGTTCAGATCTGGATCACTGGTTGATTCTAGAAAAACAACTACGAATAGAACATGAAGGACTATTACAATGTCACGCAACATACTGGCAACAAAGATCTAGAATTCAATGGCTTCAATCAGGCGATCTCAACACAACTTTTTACCACACGAAAGCTACCATCCACATAGATTCCAACAATATACAACAACTAGAAGACACACAAAACAACTGGATTACCAAAAAAGAAGACGTTGTTCAACTCATTATAGATCACTATTCTCAACAATACATATCCCCACCTACAGAAATAAATGAAGATATTTTTGTAAACATCAGAACGAGGCTGACTCCTACACAATCATACCAATTACGAAGGAAGTAACCACAGAAGAAATCAAGCAAGCCATTTTCTCCATAAATTCTGAAAGTGCTCCAGGACCGGATGGTTATACAAGTAAGTTCTTTAAAGTTTTCTGGGAAACAACTAACCCTCAACTGTAGCAATGATTAAGTCCTTCTTTAATAATATTAATATGCACCCTCTCATGAATCACACAGACATAACACTAATACCTAAAATAGACCACCCTTCAAAACCTTCACAATTCAGACCGATAGGACTATGTAACGTCACTTATAAAATCATTTCAAAAATATTATTCAACCGACTTAGACCTATTCTCCCCTTCATAATAATCCCTTTTCAGAGTGCTTTTGTTCCACAAAGATCAATTCACGACAATATAGCAATTGCTGGGGAACTGTTCCATAATATCAGAACCTCAAAATCCACCAAAGATCCAAAAATAGCTCTAAAATTAGACATCCAAAAAACCTATGATAGCCTAGACTGGGGATTCATCAAAACTTCACTTACAAAACTAGGATTCCCATCAGCCTTTATAGACTACATCATTTTATGTGTTACAATAGTTACATACTCCATCAAAATAAACGGTACATCCCATGGATACATCACACCAAGTAGAGGTATTAGGCAAGGTGACCCACTATCATCCTATATTTTTATCATATGTGCTGAAATCCTATCGACAAACCTGGGAAACCTCCAAAGCCAAAAATTAGTTCCAGGACTTAATATATCACAAAAAGCACCTCTCATAATTCATCTAATGTTTGCGGATGATCTTCTGATTACGTATAAAGCGTCAGATCGGAGTAATCAACACCTTAAAACCCTTCTCCAAGCCTATAGTTCTTCTGCAGGGCAAGTAATTAATACTACCAAATCAGTAATCATCCATCACCTAATTTAGACCCAATCAAAATAAATGATCTTCAGCATTTTTTTAATATGCCAACCACTTCAAAACCTCCAACCTATCTAGGCATACAGTTTAAACAGGAAAGAGCAGCAAACCGACCTTTCACTTCTCTTCTACAAAGACTAGCTAGAAAAGCAAAAGGATGGATGACAAAATGCCTAACGCCAGCAGAAAGACTCGTTCTCATCAAAACCTCCCTAACACCAACCTCCAGTCACATAATGCAAACACAAAATCTATCCAAAAATATACACAAACAAATAGATCGTATAACCAGGAAATTTTTCGGGGACACGACTCATCAACCAAAAAACTACACCGCATAGGATGGGATAAAGCAACAAAACCAATAGCCGAAGGAGGATTGGGAATAAGGAAAAACGCTGACCATAATAAAGCCCTTCTCATTAAGAGAATTTGGAATTTACATGAACAACCTAACTCTATATGCGGAAGTCTTTTCAGTGCAAAATACTTTAATGAACAACAAATTCTACAAGGAAACATCTCCATTCCATCCTCTTCCAGCCCTCAATGGAGACAACTTGCTTCAATTTTCCCTACCATGCAAAATTTAGTATTCCATCGTATTGGAAATAGGTTATCAACACCAATAGAAGCGAGCTGGATTCCTCACTCCCCAAATCTAGATCCAAAACATTATTACCCAATCAAAATGGTAGCGGATATCATCGACCCTTTATCCCACTCCTGGAATCATGAAAAATTGAGCACCTTTCCCAATCAAACAATTCAAAAAATCATCAATATCCACCTTCCACAAAACAATACCCCCGATAAAATTATCTGGCCACACTCAAAATCAGGAAGCTACACCACATCTTCAGGATACAAATGTCTAACCCATGGTCAACCAACCCACACACCTTTACAACCTACCAAATTCCTATGGACTTTACCATGTCCACCAAAAATTCGGCTTTTCTTGTGGAAAGCCATCAATGAAGGTTTACCAACCTTCTCTCTCTTACATCGAATCCATTTGACCAACGCAGACATATGTCCAAGATGCAATTCTGATAAGGAACTAGCAAGCCACCTTTTAATTCACTGTCCAACAACAACTACTTCCTGGAACAACTTATTCAATCAACTTACAAATACACCAAACACCATCCATACCCATACCTTCACCTTAACTCCACAAACAACTATATCTCAAATCCTACAACATCCAACATCAACTGCGACAATCTCCTCCTTCTGTTTTATATTCTGGACCCCATGGGTATCCAGAAATGATCTAATTTACCAACGAAAACAAACAACATCATAAGAAATACTAGCCTGGGCACAAAAACTACAACAAGAATATTCCTGGGCACAGCGAGCTTCACCACCAATCATACCAGGAGCTACACCAATATTCAACCATACAATAAATGATAAAAGGATGACAACAATATTGGTAGGTTGGTCCGCTCCAAATACCAATTGCATCAAAATTAACACAGATGGAGCATCCAGAGGCCACCCATGATTTGCAAGGGCGGGTTTCGTCTGCAGAGACTCTGATGCACGAACAATAATAGCTTTGGCACAACCATTAGGAATTACTACGACACTAACTACAGAAATATGGACCTTACTATTGGCTTCAAGAACAGCAACAGAGAGACAATGGCCTAGAATTCTCTTTGAAACAGACTCGGAGAACCTCATGCGTCTCATCACAACAACTGCAACACCACCGTGGTACATAGCAGAAATGATTAAAGAAATAAAAAACAGACTGAGGCAAATTCCGTAAGTCGCTATACAACACAACTACAGAGAAGGAAATCAAGCAGCGGACGGACTGGCAAACCATGCAGCAGATGGAAGTCAAACAGGAAACTACTCAACCAAAACCTGGGACCAGGCAATCCCATCTTTTATTAGTCACATTTTATTTCAAGATTCTGTCGGTATCAAATACCCAAGACAAGTTGTAAACTAAATCCTTTTATAATAAATATATGCTTCAAAAAAAGAAGGAGGTGAAATATATAAGGCACACAACAAAATGGGGAAAAAAAAAGATAAAACAAAGGCAACAGCCTATGAGAATACATCTTAAACAATGGCAACAGCCTACAAGTATTAGACTACTGGCCACTTCTTTCCCTGATATCCACTTCTTCCTTCCTTCCCCAGTTTCGGGTTATCCAAAACAGGCTGCTTAAACCTCATTTGCTTTTTTTCAATTAAAGCAGTGACTTGAGTTCCTGTGAGTGTTTCTTTCTCCAGCAGAGCATTAGCTAGTGTATGGAGTTCCTTGTTGTGGGTAGTTAGAATTGTCTTCGCATTATTGTAAGCCCTGTCCAAGAATCCCTTCACCTCTTCTTCAATAAGAAGTCTAGTTTCAGTGCTCATACTGTTCCCATTATCATCGTAATTGTGAGCTACAAGCCCAACTGTTTTGGTCATTCCATATTTTGTGACCATTGCTCTTGCTAAAGACGTTGCTTGTTGGAGATCTGAAGATGCACCAGAAGTAACTTCACTTTCTCCAAATATAAATTCCTCGGCTACTCGCCCACCCATACAAACATCTAACCTAGCAAGCATTTGCTTGCGAGAAACGCTAGTCTCACCTTTGTCAGGCAACTGCGCTACCATCCCAAGAGACATTCCTCGTGGAACAATTTTTGTGAACTGGATGAGCTCCATCTGTATGGATGGTTACCAAAGCATGGACACCTTCATGGAATGCTGTTAGTTTTCGTGATTCGTCAGAAATCACAGCTGATTTGCGTTCACTTCCCATCATAATCTTATCCTTCGCATATTCTAACTCAGTCATGCTCACTGCTTTAGGATCCTCCTTTGCTGCTTTGAGAGCTGCAACGTTTACCAAATTTGCAAGATCTGCGCCTGAGAATCCTGGTGTTCCTCTTGCAATGATACTTGGATCAACATCTTTTCCTTGGGGTACCTGTCAAATGGCATTCTTGGTGTATTAATGTTTCATGCATTTAAACACTAAACGACTAAACAATCTGAAAGATTAACCGAGGGGTTTTATTAGTTCCCAATGCAGTAGAAAATTTTCAAAGATGAACTAATTTACCTTTGACATGTGAGATTCCAATATCTGTTTCCGTCCTTTATCATCTGGATTGGGCAAAACAACGGTCCTGTCGAAGCGTCCAGGTCTTACAAGTGCTTTATCCAAAAACTCGGGGAAGTTGGTTGCAGCGATAAAAATAATTCCATCATTTTGTTGAAAGCCATCAAGCTCGACAAGAAACTGATTCAAGGTCGCGTTGGGATATTTAAAATCTCTGGGGTTACGCTGCCCACCAAATGAATCTATTTCATCAATGAAAATTATACATGGAGAACACTTCTTTGCAGCAACAAATAGATCCCTAACTCTCCTTGCTCCTACACCAATCCCCTGTTCCTCAAATTCACTTACGCTTTTGAAGAAGAATGGTACTCCAGCTTCTCCCGCAACGGTTCTTGCTAACATGGTTTTACCTGTCCCAGGTCACAAAGCAAAACACCCTTGGGGAGTTTAGCTCCTGGACTTGTGAACCGCTGAAACAATAAAAAGATATTGCTAAGAAAAATCAACATAATGAAGAACTTTAATTCGATCGGGAAAGGCTTTCATATACATACATGCGGAAATGTGAAACATCATGTTCACAGATCATAATTGGCGCAATTAGAGATACTGGGATCCTATGTTCCCTAGCTCGCTTAGGCGCCTAGCTAATAAAACGCCCAAGGCGCAAAACTGTGAGCAACTATTTTTTCTATTTTTCTTCTGGACGCCTAAAACGCCTAGGCGTTAGGCGAGGCAAGGCGACTCGCCAAGCGCCTGGCACAATTGCATGGCTGGGATCTATAATGACAAATATGTTATATTGTTTTTACCTCAGGATTGCGAAGATAGTGGATAATTTCTTCCAGCTCCGCTTTGGCCTCATCAACACCCTGAACATCACTAAATTTTGTACCGGACTCTGTGCTAGGAACCACTGGATCACTTGATACCAGAGATGAAAAAAAATGTGTAACGGGCTTCGTGCTAGGAGTAGGTTTAACCACTTTATGACTTGGTGATGTTCCCAGAGCTGAAAGAATAACAAATCAAAAGAAAACTTCAGATTTTGTCTAAACATCTTAAAAAGTTGTAGTTGTTTTTGTTCAGTTGTATTCTTTGTAAACCATTAGTATAATATTTCAAAATGAAATTACCAGCTCCCAGACCAAGGATGCTAGCCATTGCTACAATAAAACCCACACAAATCAGAAGATTTTCTTATTATGAAAAATTTGGTTACAAAATCTGTATTCCCTTAGATTAAATAAGAAGATGACTAAAAATATATATTTGCTAGCATTAACTCAAAATAATATCTTTCCTAACTATTATATTTCCTAGCCATATAAACAATATATATATAAATATACAATATCTCCTAATACTCCCCCTCAAGTTCGAGCATGGAGATCGTGAATGCCCAACTTGCGAAGAAGTAACTCAAACTGAGGACGACCCAGAGCTTTGATGAAAATGTCTGCAAGCTGAGCGGTTGTGCGAACATGAGAAGTAATAATAGCGCCAGACTGAATTTGATCTCGTACATAATGACAATCAATCTCAATATGTTTTGTGCGTTCATAAAAAACAGGATTAGCAGCAATATGATGTGCGGATTGACTATCACAGTAAAGACGCATAGGCTGAGAGTGAATCGCACCTAGAAATTTCAATAATGCCTTTAGCCACGTGAGTTCACTACAAGCATGAGCCATAGAACGGTACTCGGCTTCAGCAGAAGAACGAGATACTGTGTGTTGCTTCTTTGTTTTCCAAGATATAGGTGAGCCTCCAAAAAAATAAAATAACCAGTAAGCGAACGACGACTAAGTGGGCAGGAGGCCCAATCAGAATCACAATAAGCAGTAAGTTGGAGAGCATTATCCTTGCGTAAAACAATCCCTTGACCCGGATGGCCCTTTAGATAACGAAGAACTCGAAGAGCAGCTTCCCAATGAGATACCTGAGGCACTGCATAAATTGAGCCAACACATGCACCAAGTAACACAATTCAGGGCGTGTAATGGTCAAATAAATCAAACGTCCAATAAGCCGATGATACTGAGATGAGTCAGAATAGACCATCATCTAGAGCTAGACGATGATGTTGATCAATGGGTGAAGAAGGTGGTTTGGCTCCAAGAAGTCCAGTCTCAGACAGAATATCCAAGGTGTATTTCCGTTGAGAAAAAAAACAGACCATCAGCTCCTCGAGACATTTCAATACCAAGAAAATACTCGAGATTTTCCAAATATTTCATATGAAAGCAACGGCTTAAATATGCTTTAAAAGCAGTAATAGAAGCGGAATTATTCCCAGCAATAATTAAATCATCCACATAGAAAAGTACATTAATTGAATGCTCACCTCGTCGTAGGGTAAATAGAGAGTAATCAACATTAGACTTTACAAATCCAAAATCCTTAAGACCACCTGCAAGCCTAACAAACCAATTACGAGGAGCTTGACGAAGACCATACAAAGATTTATGGAGTCGACACACTTTACCAGGATATTTAGTCGACTATCCTGGAGGAAGTTGCATATATACTTCCTCATCAAGATCACACATGTAGAAAAGCACTATGAACATCCATTTGATGTAACTCCCAATCACGAGCAACTGCGACTGTTAAAAATGTTCTAACAGAAACCATTTTAGCTACGAGAGCAAATGTTTCATGATAATCCACCCCTTCAACTTGTATATTACCAAGAACAACCAAGCGAGCCCTGTACCGCTCGACATTACCATCAAAATTATATTTAATTTTGTAAACCCATTTACAACCAATAGCTTTCTTCCCTGGCGGCAGATCAGTAATAGATAACATGCCATTCTTATCAAGAGCACCAATTTCCTTAGACATAGCTACGCGCCAAACCGAAAAACGAACGACTTCTACATAACTCGTAGGTTCTTTAAGAGTAGTTATCGCCGCCAAAAAACGAGTATGGTTAGCAGAAAATTTTGCACAAGACAAATAATTAGTTATGGGATAAGGCGTACCTGAGGACGTTGAAGAGTGGGAAATGGAGGAGACGGGTTCTATAGATTTGACAATATTAACTATATAATCCTTTAACTGAGTATTAGGAACCCGAGACCGAACACTTCTTCGAACTGTTTTATCAGAAATGTCACTGATAGCAGCCTGTCTGTCGGTAGAAGGCAATAAAACTTCATCAGAAATATTGTCAGGTATGTGTGCACTGTCAGGCACTAAACCTGCATCATAAGACCCTCCTGCCAGTGAAGTTACTCCATCAGGTGAGTTAAAAACATCACCGTCTGACTCCGTCGGTGAAGGTACAACACATGGGACAGTATCATAATCACAATGTTCTGCACATCGGACAACATCAGAATTGACCTCCCTTGTCACGTTTTGTGATGGTATAACAGTGACCCTTGGGCTTCCGATAGAAGCAAGCCCACCTGTCACGTTTTGAGAAGGTATAGTAGTCACTCTTGGACTTCCGTTAGAAATGACCCTACCTGTCACGTTTTGAGAAGGTGTAGCAGGGACGCTTGTAGTTCTTTCACCCGTGACCTGTTGAATGTTAACAGTGTCTGAAATATTAACTCTATCATACGACAGTAAATCTGTCTGTGTTGCTATCTCATGAACCTGCTTATTCGGTCTTGTACAGTCTCCCGAAGCTGATATCCCTGCAGTTCTGCCACGTTCTGGACTGGCTGGTACCCCATCAGAATTTTCCGTCCTTGCAGTTTCCGCAGGAATCACTGACCAGTCTTCCAACCTTAATTGGCATTGTTCATTAGTATTATCTTCGTTATTGTTATTGTTATTATTATTATCCGAGGAAATAACCGTGTAAGGAAATTTATCTTCAAAGAAAATAGAAAATTTATCTTCATTATTATTATTATATCACGAGACACAAAAAATTGTTTCGTTTTCAAATCAAATAACCTCCAACCCTTTTTTTTCATGAGGATAACCAACAAAAATACAACGACGATTTCGTGGATTAAACTTGTTTCAATCATGAGGGATAATACTTGCATAACACAAACAATCCAAATTCTCGAAAATGAGTATAAATAGGGGACTTTCCATGTACCAATTCATACGGAGTTTTTCCATTGAGCAAGGTAGTAGGCGTGCGATTAATAATATGAGCCGCACTTAAGATACATTCACCCCAAAACCGAAGAGGTAAATTTTCTTGAAATCGTAACGCACGCCCCACATTCAATATATGACGATGTTTGCGTTCAACTCGCCCATTTTGTCGTGGTGTATCCACACATGAAGTTTGAAATTCTATACCATGTTTAGCAAAGAAAGGAATTAATGGAAGAAATTCCGTACCATTATCACTTCGCACCTTCTTAACTTGTCTATCAAACTGTGTCTTCGCCATAACACAAAAATTCTGAAAATTTTGCACCACCTCAGTTTTATGTGCTACTAAATAAACCCAAACACATCGAGAATAATCGTCGACAATGGTAAGAAAATAATGTGCGCCACAAGAAGATGGAGCATTATAAGGTCCCCACAGATCACAATGAACTAAATCGAATAAGTCATCAGCTTTATTCTCACTAACAGGGAAAGTAATCTGAGTTTGTTTAGCCTTAAAACAAATATCACACGGTTCATTAAGAAATTTCTGACAATCAGCTTTATTCATACCTGGAAGTAAAGAAACAACCTTATTAGACGCATGACCTAAACGTTTATGCCACAAACAATAATCTTCTCCAATGGATACTCGATTTGCCATAATAGGTGTTCCACTGTGGTAGATATAGACCCCATCTCGTTTTTCACCCACTCCAATCACCGTCCTCGTAGTGCGGTCCTGTATCATACATAACTTATCAGTCAAAGTGGCAATACATCTCAAATCTTTAATTAAACATGCTAAAGAAATCAAATTGCAGTGGAGATCAGGAACGAATAAAACACTAAATAATTTCATATTGTTTTCAAACACAACGGTGCCTTCACATGGAGCATGAGACTATGTGCCATTCGGAAGCTTCACGGAAGAAAAAACCTATTCCATGAGTCTTAAACAAAAACTCTTTACTTCCTGTCATATGTCGTGAAGCCCCTGTATCAAGTATCCATTTACCAGAAATCTTCTCATTCGAATTATTATTCGAAGTTTTCATCATTTGCACAAAGGTTTCCCATTGGGTATCAGTAAGAATATCAGCAAGATCCAGTCGATCTTGTGACGATAAAAATCCTCCACCGGAGTTGGTGGTTGTGATCGCTAAATTAGCTACAACAACCATGGTATCAATCTTCAACACAAATTTCTGATTTTAAAATTTTAAAAAAAAATAAAAAATTATGTCTTTCCTGGCTCAGATGCCATGAAACGACAAGGTAGAAAAATCAGAAGATTTTCTTATTATGAAAAACTTGGTTGCAAAATCTATATTCTCTTAGATTAAATGGGAAGATGACTAAAACCATATTTGCTAGCATTAACTCAAAATAATAGCTTTCCTAACTATTATATTTCCTAACCATATAAACAATACATACATAAATATACAATATCTCCTAATAAGCCCATAATAGGGGGAATTTGTGTTACCTCACCTGCCAAAGATCATAATTTGAGTTATCTCTCCTACAAAAGTAAAATTAGTAAAACCTCCCCTCATTACATATTCCATCCAATACCATTTAGATGAGTCACCAATTTTATATATGCGCCAGAAACAAAAAATGATAAAATCAAACTACCCAAAATATCCTCACTTTCTCCGGTTCTTTAAAGCCAAAACAAAAAACACCCGGCCACATAACCGCCGCTCTCACGGTTCGAAGAAATCTGATGGGGAGAAATCAAACAGAAAGAAAAAAAAAAACAATTTTACTGCTTGACAATTGTGGCCGCCATTAATTCCATTAACTTCCCCAGATCACCAGAAATCAACACCTTAAATCCCAGATCCATGCTCTTGTTTTTTGCTAATACCCATCTCAACACATACCCATCTGCTCTTGATACCAGCAGATCTACAACCACCGACACCTTTGTAGTGTAAATAATAGAATTCCATGAAAACTTGGTCGATTTATCTCAGTTAATACTAGTATTTAAGATCATATGAAAAACCTCAATTAATTTCCTTTTTTCTCTCGTACAGCCACCGTCGATCACCTTTTCTTCTCAAAGTTGTTGTGTGTTTCTCAATTGAATTTCGAACGAACCAAAACAGCAGTGAGCCTAGAACCCTAATTTGTTGTTGTCAATTGCCTAAATTTCAGCCGACAAACGAGCCCGATTTCAACCCAATCTGTATTTCCTTCTTAGCTCTCTAATATGCAATCTTATTCTTAATCTCCCAACCCATCTGACCTTCGAACTCTCAAGTGTTCTTCACCCTGTCTCAATTGAAAACAGCTACAGATCCCCTTCTTCACCAGCAGCAACTGATGAGAAAGAAAAGAGGAAGACGAGGATAACTTGGGCATTTCACCAAATTTCTTTACTTTTTTGCCACGTGTATAGCACTGTGTCACCTAACAAGAGGAAGTTTCACTAATTTTATTTGGGGAAACAACTCAAATTATGATCTTCGGCAGGGGACGTAACGCAAATTTCTCTCATAATAACTTGTTTTTGATGGATTGCACTCGTTCTGCTGTAACAATGGGAATAGAAGCATCGGACATACCTGAAACATCCCTTTGTTAACACATTGAATCAAATCTATTATAAAAATTACGAACCCTGAAATTACCGGTGAACAACTAATAGGCAACAAGTAAAAATTACCTCTTGACAATGTCTCGAGCAATTCGCTTTCCTCAAGCCTTGCAACTTTGACCAAGGCTTTCATATAATCAACAAGTGCTGATATGTCAACATCCTTTGTAACATCAGTTAGACATTCAGAATTACTTATTTGGGTAGAAACGCTAACATTATCTGACTCAAACCTTTGCTCAAGATTTTGATGGATTATATTTTCTGCTGCATCATCAGGAATGCAATGGGCAATTGTGTAAAAGATGATCAGCAGCAGCACCACCAACAGTATATGCTTATTGACTTTGTACATTATTTTTTTTTATCTGCCTATGAGATGAAGTAGTACACTGCGAGCAACTAAACCATCTTAGAACTAGAACACTTGCTAAACCTAAAAACACAGAAATAATTATATCGTGGTTCTAAATACAATCACCACTTGTGTTTATAGTACTTCGATTGCCTATTTCCAATCTAACTAGCTTTCCTAATCACAGAAACTCTTTAACACTGATTCTAAAAGACATGCCGAGGGGTTTGATAAGACGATGCCTTTGTGTTATGACTAGTGGGCAAGTGGGTGACTGGGTGACACTGGCCAAGTTTTGAAGGTTAGTTTTGATGTGTCATTAAATCCATCTTCTAAAAGGAATAAAACTAGTAATATTACTGTATGTTATGAACTGAAACATCAAACATCAAGTCCTTTTCAAGAGAATCGTGATGATCTGTCTGTCTTTTATCTAGGTCTAGACTAGAGTATTAGCCAACACCCCTTCCTTTTATTATTTTTCCTACCTGTCTTTAACTGTAAAATGTTACATTATTCTCAGGATCAGTCGAGCGCTGCAAAACTTACCTAACCTGGTAAGCATGCACCCACCAGAGTAATGCTACATCATCGCGAAAAAGTATTGTGTGTACATATTTCATCATCAAACACGTGTATATAGGAAGATACGTGGAGAGCATGCAGACAAAGTCATCAAAACACGATGACACACACCCATAGCCAAGAAACCTATCCCGGCGACGTCGGATATTTGCCCGAACCAATCTAAGGGCAGAAGTTAAAAGATGTACCGAAAACACGATGTACCGCGGAGTACCAAATAACTCCCGAAGAGTTACTTTACCTCATCCCCAAAAGAAGCCAGGATCAACGGTGAAGAGAAGGTTAACTTACATGGACGTGACAGGGGCAGAAGACACTTGCTTGACACGAGCAGCCGCCTCAACTACCCGCATTAAACACTCTGAGCAGTATACGTGTCGATCAACCCGTGGAACGAACGAGGATGGCTCTGCGTGATCAAGTAAGGAACGAAGACCTCCGCGTGATGGACACAAAACACAAGAAGATAAGGTTCCAACGGCCCTCAGAAATGGGTCCCACACTCTAACCCTATAAATACCCCCTCTCCACCAAGAGTGAGGGGATCGGAAAAATCATGGAGAGAAGGGGAGAGAGAAATATTGTGAGTATAAGTTTGTCCTTTACAATATACAGACCTATGAAAACTCCAAAGTCACCCGACTATCTCTGTAATCACCAAGTACATAGTGAAACAACAACCCCGTGGATGTAGGCCTTAGTGCTGAACCACGTAAATCCCAGTCTTATTTACATTTCAGCACTTTATATTCGCTTAACTCTCCATGAGTCTTACTTTTATACTTCGTTTTCTTTATCTTCCCCTGCGTAAACGCCTCTCGCGATGTTATTAGACGAGGCTGTGATAAACCCGAGGGTTTTGAGCCAAGGATTCAATGCAAATGTATCATCAGTGCGAGTCTGTACCTAGAGTACGAACATTGTTTGTGAACATATAGATGCCTTCGTGATTTACGTGTTCACAATTTGGCGCTAGAAACAGGGACTTTGTCCCGGTAAAAGATTTATCTTATCCTGTGATTTCATATTAAATTGGCTTATGATTGCTCTATTTCATTAGCTCTGGCAGTATCTGTCGAAGAAATTTAAACTGGTTAAAAGATTTATTGCTTAAGATCCATGGATGTATATTTTTTAGATCCATGGATTTATATTGCTTTTCGAAAATTTTCAAAAAGATCTACGTGCATTTTCAAAGGGATCCTTTCACATTTCCACGTACCTTCAATAAACCCGCATTTTAAAAAAAAAATAGTTCTCTGTGGCCCTCGGGCAGTTTTTCCCTGTCTTGGAGTAACGAATTTAGTGAACTAACCTGATCCGCACGGACGTGTTTTGTTTCTCGTTGTTTGAAATTCCCTTGTTCAGAAAGAGAACGACAAAAGGACCTGTGAAAGGTATCAAGAAAAGGACCGCACGATGGAAAAGATGCAGGAAGCGGAAAAATCCAAAGCCTCGTCAAAGGAAGCACCAAGGACAACCCCGGTCATCACCCGGAGCAAGCAGAAAGGAGACAAAGCCAAAATGACTAGTCAGAGGCAGGATACTGCGGAAATCACTTCGCCTATCAACGCTAACTCCGTAGCAACTGCGGCCCTCAGAGCAGCGGCAACAAAGTACAGTACGGCAGCGGCAGCCCCAAAGCCTGCGGAAGCCAGCAAAACTTTTGCTACAAATCAATTTCACCAACCAAAAGAAAGGGTGGATGAATCCAGAACACATCAACCCGCGCACCCTCCAACCCTCAGAATGCCATCAACAAACGAACAGAATCAAACTGTGCCGGTGGGCACTCCGCCCGATTTGGAGATGCCAACAATCGAAGCTGAACCTCCACCACCTTTAGTACAAGCCATAGAGGAAGGCGGCACCATGGTCGTAATAGCACGAGCGGGGACTCCCAATCAGGGGTCAAACCAAGCACATCGACTGATGGCTGAGCTTGAAGAATTGAAGAAGATCCAGCAGGTTTACGCAGATGTTGTAGCTCTTTTGGCCAGAGAAAACCAAGATTTAAAAGACCGAATTTCCCTAAGCACGAAGACCAGCCAGCAACTTGATGAGGCAAATTCAAAGGCATCAGAACCAAATCGAGACCGAAGAGTCATCGTAGCAGTCAATGGAGACGCGGCTAGGGGAAGTAGCGCGTCCGACCCAGATTATAATGACGGAGAGTCAGACTATCACGAGCAGAAGAGCATAGGGCATCACCGCTCAATGGAAGAGATACGTAATGAGATGATGGCCGAGATCAGGCAATTAAAAAATAGACAAGACGGGGGAAGGTTAGAAGAGGTCATGAGAGAGGCTAACTCCACGCCCCTAACTCATCACCTGGCCAACACCCCTATTCCGCTGAAGTTCCCTGTCCCGACGTTCGAATGCTATAACGGATCCAGTGATCCCGCTGCACATATTCGGTATTATAACCGTGTCTTAGCTAGATGGAGTCAGAACGACGCCGTACTCTGTAGATACATCCCGTCAAACCTGAAGGGATCGGCATTGTCTTGGTTTGATAATCTGCCGCCAGACTCCATCCACTCCTATGAACAACTCGCAGAAAAGTTCTTAAGAACTTACATGTACAACAAGGCTGTTAACACCGGAATGGATAAGTTATTTTCACTGGAAATTGGCTACAAGGAAACCACAAGGGAATACACTAACAGATGGCACAAGATCTGCCAAGTCATAGGAAGTGTGCACCCAGTGGTAAGTATCAACTGCTACAAGTGGGGATTATACCGAATGAGTCAACTATTTGTTGAGATTCATGGAAGCGTGCCTAAGACAGAGGGAGATCTTCGAATAAATATTGAAAAGTACGCTCGTCTTGAAGAAATCCAACGTGAAAACCCGAGGGCGTACCCGCAGAGGTCTCACCTTTACCAATTCTGTAGAACAAACCAATGGGGCCAAGAGGAATTGCTCAGTGGAACGACCTCACGAAGACAGGAAGGAACGAAGGGACGAACGACGAAAAGACGATCGAAAATTCGAAGATCAAGTTTACACGAAGCTCAATGCTAGCTATGCTCGGATCCTGCGAGAGATCAAAGGAAGGGAAAATCTGGAGTGGCCATGGTCTAAGGGAAAACATCCCCCAAGAATCGAGAAGTCTAAAGATTACTGTGAATATCACTGCTTCAACGGACACCAGACCGAAAAATGTAAAAACCTCAAAATAATGATCCAAAAATTGATTGATGCTGGCGAGCTCAAACATTACATACGAAAGGATGTCACCGAGGATAGATCCAAACGAACCAAGCCAGTCCAACTTCCAGAAGGGAACCGCACAATCAACACCATCTCGTGTTCTGAAGCCGCAGGGCCCTCACTTACAGCACAGATAGGAAAGAGGTTACGGAAGCAGTTCGAAGACCGCTGCGAATTGTATAAGATCGATGGGATAGAGGTGGAAGCACGAAGAGTGGATGGACTCACCTATTATTTGATGCTGAAGATATCGAAGAAGATATGGAAGACCATAACGACCCCCTGGTCCTCACACTACCAGTGGCTGGATGTAACCTTAAAAATCCTCATAGACGGGGGAAGCTCAGTGAACGTTCTATTCTACGACGCATTCAAACGAATGAAGCTCCATGAAGAACATCTAATGACCTCTTATTACACCATCTACGGATTCAATGGAGCACCCACAAGCCATTGGGAGACATCGTGTTGCAAGTTGACGCTGGACCCATGAAATTAGAAACACGATTCAGCGTGGTGGACGCCCCATCCCCCTACAACGCCATTATTGGACGAAAATGGTTACATAAACTCAAGGGAGTGGCGGCAACGTACTACCAATATCTCAGATTCCCACACCTGAGGGAGTAATGGAAATCAAGGGAGATCGGGTCTCTGCAAGAGAGTGCCAAGCCACTCAGGATCGTATCAACAACGAACAAGAAGAGCAGCGAAAAACCCGAAGAATTAAAAATAAAGAAGCCGCGAAAGAAAGGCCATAGACCTGTTCCTCAAGAAACTACAGGAAGGGTTGACAAAAGATGATAATGTCTAAGCACAGAGACAAGTACTTCAGCAGCCAACGAAGGACAAAACATACCAAATAGCAATCAAAGAACGTCCCAGTCCTCGGGGACCCGAAGCCGGTGTTCACGCCAGTAGAGCCCGTAAAAGAAATCAACATAGGAACGGAAGAAAACCCGAAGATGATCAAAGTAGGGACCATAATGGACGAAAGAAGAGAAGATTCTCTAACCAAATTACTTAAAGAATACGCGGATGTATTCGCCTGGAAACTAGGAGATATGCCGGGGATTGACCCGAAAGTAATCCAACACGAGCTACGCATCAAACCAGGCACACCCCCGTTCAGGCAGAAAATTAGAAAAGTTGCACCGAGTATCATAAGGCAGTGGAAAAAGAACTTCGGAAACTACTAGACGCAGGTTTATCAAGGAAGTCAAGTACCCTACATGGATCTCCAACATGGTCGTCGTTCCTAAGAAAAATGGAGGGGTTAGAATATGCATCGATTTTACTAACCTCAACAAGGCATGTCCAAAGGACAGCTATCCCCTGCCAAGCATAGATCAGCTGGTAGAAGCAGTAGAAGGATATGAAGAACTGTCATTCATGGATGGACATTCTGGCTACAACCAAGTAGCCCTGGCAGAAGAAGATCAGCCACACACAGCGTTCTACACCCCACATGGCCTTTATTGCTACACTAGAATGCCCTTCGGACTTCGAAACGCAGGGGCAACATACCAAAGAATGGTCGATGCTATCTTCAGGCCATGGATTGGTAGTACCTTAGAAGTCTACGTTGACGATATGCTCGTCAAAAGTAAGCTGCGCAAAGATCACCACCAGGATCTGAGAGATATCTTCGAAGCAATGAGAAAACATCACATGAAAGTGAATCCAGAGAAATGTACTTTCGGTGTCACCTCGGGGAAATTCCTCGGGTATCTGGTAACAAAAAGGGGCATTGAGGTAGACCCAGTGAAGATTCAGGCCATAGTAGAAATGCCATCCCCGAAGAATTTAAAAGAAGTGCAGAAACTCAATGGGTCCATAGCAGCCTTGGGAATTTATTGCCCGATCCTCGGACAAATGCAAACATTTCTTCAATATTCTCAAAAAAGGGAAAGTTTGAATGGACCGCAGAATGCGAAGAAGCCTTCCAAAAAATCAAAGAACACCTAGCTTCAATTCCGATCCTGCAGAAGCCGGATCCTGATGAGGTTTTGGCATTATACATAGCAGCAACAGAAGACGCAGTCAGCGCAGTGTTGGTCAAAACCAATACGAAGATAGAAACCTATCTATTACGTCAGTAAGACCCTCAATTCTGCGGAAAGGAACTACACAAAGATCGAACAGCTTATCCTAGCATTGGTATGGGCTACTCAAAAGCTGAGAACCTACTTCCTAACTCACTTCGTCCGGGTCCCATGCAAAGCACCACTGGAAGCAGTCCTCAAAAGCGCGGGAAAAGTGGGCAGAATAGCCAAGTGGAACACCCACCTGGACCAATTCAACATCATTCATGAAATTCAACATTCTCGAAAATCCCAAGTTTTGGCGGATTTCTTAGCAGACCTCCCCCTGGACAACGACGAAGAGATTAAGGGAATACCAGAAGCCGAGGAAGAAAGCAAGGATCCAATGGATATCCTCGAACCCGCGAGTCAAAGACAATGGGAAGTCTTCGTCGACGGTTCCAAAAATAAGGAAGGAGCAGGAATAGGCATTGTCATCACCACCCCAACCGGAGAAAGGATTGTACAGGCACTCAGGTTAGAATTCAAAGAGCATACCAACAACATCGTCGAATACGAGGCAGTCGTACATGCCCTCCGTGTAATAATAGAATGGGGGTAACCGATGTAAGACTGACAAGTGATTCGCAGCTTGTCATACGGCAAATAGGGCTCGAGTACAATGTGTACGATGACACCCTCTCAGCTTACATGGCCTTGGTCCAAACATTGGCATCACAAATTCCGAACATCAAGTTCCGGCACTTATGCAGAAGGGATCTCAGGCACGCGGATGCCCTAGCATATATATCATCCATGCTGAAGGACAAAAGCGTCGAAGCTATTAAAATAACAAGGGTATACGAGCCTTCGATTGCATCTCAATTCTCCTTCGCTACCAATCAAGATACAGTGGAAGAAAATATCGAAGACCAGGTAGGAGAAGATATCCATAACGATTTTGACGAAGAAGATATCCTGTCAAGAGCAAATCAAGACGAAGACTTCAGCAACGAAGATGATTGGAGAATGGTGATCCATGCGTTTCTCGAAAAGGGAAGCTTACCCGCGGACCATAAAAAAGCTAGGAAAATGCTCTCCAAAGTAGGAAGATATGATCTTCGGGATGGGGTCCTGTACAAGAAATCCTTTCTCGGACCGTTACTACGTTGCTTATCCCGGAAAGAGGGGAATCGAATTCTAAACGACATCCATTATGGCAACGCAGGGAATCATAGCGACATGAGATCACTAGCCGACAAAGCGAAAACGCAAGGATATTACTGGCCCACAATGATACAGGATGCCGCAAGAATGTCCCGTTTCTCCTCACTTATGAAGCTGAAGAAGTCATCGCAACAGAGATCCTCATGCCAACCACAAAGACCGAAGCTTGGGAGAAAAATCTCACAACAGACATGATGTTAGAGAGATTGGACGACTTAGAAGGAAGAAGGGAAGCAGCATTACAGAAGATGGAAAATTATCAACGAAGACTAGCAAGGGAGTACAACAAAAAGGTAAAGATTCGAAATTTTGTAGAGGGGCAGTATGTGTTGAGAACAATCCCACAGTATCAACGAGAAAAGAGATGGGGAAAGTTAGCACCTACGTGGGGAGGACCTTTTATAATACACGACATTGCGGGAAGCGGTTCCTACTACCTTCGCAATCTGAAAGGCGAGGTCCTCCGGCATCCTTGGAATGCTAAGTGGCTTAAACCACATTTCCCGTAAGAGCAACGCAGCTTTGCATCTGCGTGAAAAGTACCAGAAGAAGAAGGCAGCGTGACCGCTCTACATGTTTCTATCTCTGAACGAGGAATTGCAGGCCTCAACCTATCAATCAAACAAGCTTTCTAAAAATGAAGTAAACAAAACCTATCAACAATATTGGGGAAAGTAGTAAATCTACAATCTCTCAGGGGTCCCCCATCAGTGTCCATGAGTGTAATACCAAGGGGAAGGCACCCAGCAGAAAGAGATACCCAACCAATCTTAAGGCAACGGGTCGAAGGAATGGGTGTATGTAAATATTTTAACCCCATATCCCAGAACGTTGCCTCGGCTCCCACCGTCTGGGAATCCTCTGGCCCAGGGTTCGCCAGCGGGGTGACAGGTCTCAAGACGATCACGAAGGTACCTCCCTTCAGTATCGCACCCAAACACTTAAAACACTTATTTTGTTTTTAATGTCCTTCCTCACAATGCTTAAAATAAAAACAAACTAACATTGCAGGTATATCAAGAGAAGGATCCATTTCATAAAAGGTTGATTACAAAAAGCGGCAAGGCCAATTCAAGGAAGAATACACATCAAAAATGTTCTTTTTACAAAATACTACCAAAATTTAACTAAAGGCTAATGCCGTGGTGTCTACTTGGAAGATGCCGCCCCATCAGCAGGGTTGTTCTGAAGAGTTGAAGGGACACTCCCACCAGAAGAAGGTTCCGAAGAGCCAGGAAAAAAGGTAGGTACAGGACGACGCGGATAGCTCTTGACGAGGCCATGCTCGGTCTTAAGGCCAAGCTCAATCTTCTCCAGCATCTTGTTTGTCTCATCCGCCAATTGACAACGAGCCTTATGCATAATAACCATTGTTCGCTGGTGAGCTTGAGATAACAACGAGGATAGACGATTCACTTCTTTAGAAGCAGCGCCTACGGCCTCCTCGCGGGATGCCGCCAGACTCTTAAAATAATTAGTCTGTCATTTGCACCGCGGAGTTGTCCCTCGAGCTCTGAAAAAGACAACACAAGGGAGTTAGCACAAAAAAGACACAATCACACTCGACGAAATGAAGTTATACCTTCGACACAAGCCAAAGCCTATTCATACGCATTAACAACCACGTCTCGCGCTTCATCAAGATGGTCATATTCCTTGGATAATTTCTTATAATCTAGTTGAAGGTTGGTGAGAGTAAATTGACTTGCATTTAATTTTACCTGCTTCATCTAATCCATGTGACGAAGGTGGTTGACTTCGTTGTTTATCTCTGTTACCCCTTTGCTAAGTTTGTACATACATACTTCGAGATTCCTCTCAGACTCAGCCTGGCGGGTTATTTCGGCGCGAGACGCAGCAAGGGCTTTGCTGAGAGCCCCAACTTCGGTTCTACAATCGTCCCTTTCTCTGGTAAGACACATCATGCTCTCCTTAACTCCCGGAAAAGGAAGGGAGCGAGCCTTTCGTAATTCCTCTTCTAGAAGATGTATTCTAGGCTCCAACAATGAAGTACGCTCACGGGATTCCCGCAGATTCTCACGTGTCCACAGTAGCGTACCATTGAACAAAGTACGGTCATGGTTATACAGATTCTGCATATCAACCATTTGAACATGCCTTGTGCGCCATCCCTCAGACCGAGCGTCCAACTTTTTGGCTTCGCTCTTAATTTTCTCGACCAGCTCTTTGATACGAGATTTTTGCCGTGCCCTTTCGTTTCGAAGCCATATCAGCTCAGGGACGCCACCCACTGGAGATAGGGTGGGGAGACTCAGACAGAACAACTAAGTAGTATAGAGGAATTACGACGAACTGCGAGGGTAAAAGAGGAAAAAGAACCAAACCCGTGAAAGCTGAAACTTGGCCGCGAGTTTTCTCTAACTCAGCGCGAACGACAGCAAGCTCTGAACAAATACCAGCCTCCGCGTCACCCAACCTTTCTTTCTCTTTAAGGATTTTCTTCAGTTCTTTTATTTCCACCTCAGTCGCAGATAATTCCTTTTCTCTGTGACGAAGCTTAGCCTCCAGCTTCAAAGATTTCGCTTTAAAGAATTGATACAGCACATGGTTACAATGCTCACTCCTCATCATCTACACATCAAACGGCAAACATTATTACACCGAAGGATTCAATTGTCACGAAGAGATATATACGAAGACTTACCTCCAAGACACGCTGCTGGGGAAAACCATATTGGTACCCATCGGCTATGGCCATCATGTCCGCAACATAAGTGGGAGGCTCCGATACGAGGGTGGCTTCGGGAACACTCAAGCTTTTCCCCCACATCTCAGAAACGCGCGCCTCGGAAGATAGTTCCATCATCCGACGGGTATAAGCATCAGAATTCTTCTCACCAGCAGCCACCGGGGCAGGATGGAGGACAAACATCAGACCCTTTTTCTTGCGCCAACGCATTATGGCATCCTCACCCTCAAACGTCAGCGAATGAGGGAAATCCTCGGAAGGCAAGTCAACCACAGACTTCCCCTTTGCTGATATTTCCCCATCGGCACAAGTTTCGGCATCAACATGCGCATTGCGATCGTCCGCGCCCTCATCCTGAACAACAGCGTCTTCCATACCAGAACCCCCGAGCACATCCCAATCATCATTGGGGGAAAGCAAAGATAAGTCTTCAGGAAAATCGAGAGCATCGTCAAAGAGTTCCCCTGCGGAATAAATCCTGTCAAAGGAGAACTCTTGAGAAATGGTGGGGAGAGTTTCCGCAGCCTCACCAGCAGGAGCAGACATATCAGCGATAACACTGCCGTCAGCCACCGCGGTATTATTTCTCCCTTCAACACCATCACAACCCGCACCAATCTCTTCCTCTATATTAGGAGGGGAAGTATCAGTGCGTTCTTCCCCATCAGACATTTCCTCATCCTCGGCAAACTCTTCGTTCACCGGACTGGTAACTTCTTCATGAACCTCAGCCTCACCCGTCACAATGGTAGAAGACTGCTTCGGCCCAATCTTTTTCTTCTTCGACACCTGCAAACCAACACACGTTCCACAAAAAGAGTTATTTTTTCATAAGTTTGATTTTCAAACAAGGAGGGGCGCGGCCAGAATCTGCAATAACCATACCTTGGCAGTAGTGACACCCTTCGGTGGAAGTATAGCACCAAAACCTTCCTCCTCGTCTCCTTCAACGACGTCGAGGGCATAAGGAAAGTTCATTCCTTCAAAATTTAAACGCCAGGGACAGAAATCTCCATAACGAGCAGGAGGAGATTCACGTGGCCTGCTACTCTCGGAAGGATGCCAACCGCGCGGACCGGGAATCAAACCGTAGGCCCAAGGACCAACAATTTCAATAACAGTGGCGTGACACTCATAATCATGGTCACGCGCGGGAAAAAGTTTTCGCTGACTAGACCCCTCGGTGCCTGGAACATACTTCAGTTTGGCATCGCTCACCTCACTTAACAGACGAATTTCGCCGCGAGGATCAACGAGGTTCCGAAGGCTAACACTCCACGGTTTACGGTTCCTACTATTGACATAATCACCAAAGGAGTTGTTGAAGTTTTCAGGAGTATACCATTCCCTCTCAGCGGGATTTGGAACGTAACACGTCATCGTCGTCTCCCCCTTACTCCGCAGATAACATTCCCTTAGTGCACGGAGATAATTCCCCGATAATTGCGACACGGAACGACTGTGAGTATTGGTGGAAGAGCCTTCACGACTAGCCAGCACATCGTAATAGAAGGAATCACCAAACTTGTACAACGGCAGCATAAGACCCGCCTCGAAGGCTCCAACCGTAGTCAACAGGTGAAACTCATCAAACTGATACTTCGAGATGAGCTCGTAAGTAATATCATCCTCAGGGGCATAGAAACGAACCTCGAAGGCTTGAAGCTCATGCTTTTCCTTTAAAACTTCAAGGTCAATATGCTTGAACGTAACTTTCTTCTTGCTGACCGAAACGCTGCGTATCATCGGGGCAGCCTCATCCTCTTCCGCGGGATCGGACGAACCAACAAAAGCCTCGGAAGCTCTTCTTTTCAAAGAAGGATTCTTAGACGATTCAGCTCCTGGGACACCACCTTTGAAGTTATTCCCTTTGAAACAAAGTACTGGAGGCGGCGGCAGAGGATGCTGCACGGGCACCACAGAACGAAGAGGAGGAACATCGAAGGCGCCACCACGAGGAGGTGTCTGCGTACACCTAGAGTCATCACGAGGACAAGAAACCGCACGATCGACAACGTATCGAGACCCGGATGATTTTTCGAGGGATCCCCTCTCCTAGGAGGAGAGGCCTTCGTCCCAGAAGAAGAAACTTTAATACCACGGGGATCCATTTGAGACGGCCTAGAGAGATCTCCCCCAGGTGGATATGTATCAGACTCTCTGCGCGGAGGGGATCTCGGTAGACTGGAATCCGGAGTTTGATAAGGAAGCCGCGGACGGTCAGACATGGCTGCGAAGAGGTACAACATAAAAAAGTTAGAACCAAACACGAGGACATCACCAAAGATCAAAAAACCACAAAATTAGCAGTCCATCTCAACACAGCACAGAAACCCTAAACCTAGCATACATGCTTGAATTCCCCAAAACCCTAAACTTAAAATTCCAATCAATACAAGTAAAACAGTGGCCTCCTCGACTTGAGACGAAGAACAAGGGCAAACTAGCATACATGCATTAAAAGATGTTCTTCATCACAAACAAGGGACGACAGCAGCAGAAATGGGAGGCTCCGATACGATCAACAACAGAAAATTTACAATCAACACAGCTTAAAACAACAGAAACAAAGAAAAGAAACCTTACCACCACAAACAGCAACAGAAAGAAGACAACAAACCATAAACAAGAAAGAAGAGAGCGTGATTAATGCTAAGGAAGAGAGAATTAAATGGTTGAAGAACAAAGAATGAAGACCGACAGGGAGAATGAAATTAATTATTCTTCTCTCCTTAATATACTCGAAAGAAAGAGAAGGAAGTTAATGGAGGAATGGGAAATGTGCCCATTAAATGAGAAGTTAATGTACGAATAAGAAACATGCCCAAGTATCTAGGAGAAGTTATTAGGAGAGAGGAAGAATATGTAACGTCTGTTTTCTTCAATGCTCCCACTAAACACACAAGCCCGAAGAAAAGGGGCAAATTGTGTGTACATATTCCATCATCAAACACGTGTATATAGGAAGATACGTGGAGAGCATGCAGACAAAGTCATCAGAACACGATGACACACACCCATAGCCAAGAAGCCTATCCCGGCGACGTCGGATCTTTTCCCGAACCAATCTAAGGGCAGAAGTTAAAAGATGTACCGAAAACACGATGTACCGCGGAGCACCAAATAACTCCCGAAGAGTTACTTTACCTCATCCCCAAAAGAATCCAGGATCAACGGTGAAGAGAAGGTTAACTGACATGGACATGACAGGGGCAGAAGACACTTGTCTGACACGAGCAGACGCCTCAACTACCCGCATTAAACACTCCGAGCAGTATACGTGTCGATCAACCCGTGGAACGAAGGAGGATGGCTCTGCGTGATCAAGTAAAGAACGAATACCTCCGCGTGATGGACACAAAACACAAGATGATAAGGTTCCAACGGCCCTCAGAAATGGGTCCCACACTCTAACCCTATAAATACCCCCTCTCCACCAACAGTGAGGGGATCGGAAAAAACAGGGAGAGAAGGGGAGAGAGAAAGATTGTGAGTGTAAGTTTGTCCTTTACAATATACAGACCTATGTAAACTCCAAAGTCACTCGACTATCTTTGTAATCACCAATTACATAGTGAAACAACAACCCTGTGGATGTAGGCCTTAGTGCTGAACCACGTAAATCCCAGTCTTATTTACATTTCAGCACTTTATATTCTCTTAACGCTCCATGAGTCTTACTTTTATACTTCTTTTTCTTTATCTTCCCCTGCGTAGACGCCTCTCGCGATGTTATTAGACGAGGCTGTGATAAACCCGAGGGTTTTGAGCCAAGGAATCAATGCAAATGTATCATCAGTGCGAGTCTGTACCTAGAGTACGAACATTGTTTGTCAACATATAGATGCCTTCGTGATTTACGTGTTCACACTTCATTCGCAGTAAACAAAATTTGGAGACTTGGCCTAACTTTTATTGTATGATAGTATATATTTTTGAATTTTTCTTGCATGCACTGAACTATATTAATTGAAACTTTCCCCATTGAATTTTTCTTGCATGTACTGAACTAATAGGCAACAAGTAAAAATTACCTCTTTGCAGTGTCTCGAGCAATTCACTTTCCTCAAGCCTAGGAACTTTGACCAAGGCTTTCATATAATCAACAAGTGCTGATATGTCAGCATCCTTTGTAACATCAGTTAGACATTCTGAATTACTTACTTGGGTAGAAACGCTAACATTATCTGACTTTTATCTAGGTCTAGACTAGAGTATTAGCCAACACCCCTTCCTTTTATTATTTTTCCTACCTGTCTTTAATTGTAAAATGTTACATTATTCTCAAGATCAGTCAAGCGCTACAAAACTTACCTAAACTGTTAAGCATGCACCCACCAGAGTAATGCTACATCATCCTGAAAAAGTATTATTCATGCCACTGCTAATCCATGGTGTAATCCAGGATTTTTAGCATATTAATTATCTCTGTAGGGGCAAAATATCACACCTCTTAATTTTATGTGAAGTTATCATTTTATATGGGAGCGAGAACATCGCACACTAGATCCGAAATAAAAGACTTTCTTAGCTGTACCACACTACATATTAGCTGTCATCCAGTGTGTAAACACCTATATAAAGAGAAAGGCAGGAGAGAGAAAGGATGATCACAAAAGGGAGGACACATTGGTAGAGAGAACAAAATTTGTATTATTATTATCTTATTCTTCTTCCTTCATCAACCTAGAGCTCTAAATACTCATTAATGGAGTTTCAATGTAATCCAAATGTAATTTCAACAAATATAGTGAACCCTAACCCCGTGGATGTAGATCACATTGATCGAACCACGTAAATTTTGTGTCTTATTTTACATTTCCATCATTTTTATCTTCATTTTCATGTTAAATAAGTTTAGATCTAGAAGTTGTTAAAGGGGTGTTAGTTATAGGATTTTCTACAACTACATTTTTGACGCTAGAAACAGTAGTAAGGAATTCTATACAAAGTCAGGAAGGAAATCAACCTAACAAGTAGATACGAAGAAAAAGCCTGCAAACCCCAACGGAGAAAGGAATAAAACAAGGCAGTAGTAATGATCTCGAGAAAAGATGAACCCACGTCATAACATTAAATATAGGAAATCAAGGTGAAAAGTCAGAATCCAAGGAGAAATAATCAGCCAGGCACCCTCTTTGAAGAAAGAACGAACACGAAGAAACATGAGAAGAAAAACAGAAGGACGTGGAGAAAAGCTTATACAAAGCACGACAACAAAGTAATATGTAATGAAAATAGTTTCGCACCAACATAAACAAGATGGTCCACAGAGAGGAGTGCGAGATTGAGGTCAAGAGATCGATTCTTCATCACCTCATTAATATTTTTTCACGCATTGGGTACAACTGCCAGGAAGAAGATTAGAGTAAGTGTGCGAATATAGGACTTTATTTCACAAATAGGAGTTGGAATGGATGGCCATGAGCGAAGTTATTGAGTTCAATATCATGGGTTCGAATTGATGGTTTTCCAAAAGTTGTTGTAGTTGTGGTAAAAACTGGACTTGTGAATGAAATAATTTTTAGACTTAATAAAAATAAAACAAATTAAATTCAAAGGTGATGTAAATATTATGGAAAGACCATGTTCAGGATTTCACCATACACCAACATTCATGTGATTCAATGATAATTCTTATCATGCAATTCTAGACATTATAATTCCAATCAAAAGTAATTGGGATTCTAATCATTACCTAAATCATATTTTCAAAACATCCATTGTTAATCGCAAGCATGAAATATCAAAAGCAATAAACCAAGCATATTTCATCAAGAGAAAACACAATTAATTAATAAAAATCATTTATTCAATTTTCATTCGGTGCAATTAATCATAAAAGGATTGCATAAATAAATTTAAATGAATTTTACCACATAACTTTTGGAAGAATGGCTTCCTCCATCACCCCTGGGATTGGGTTTAGCTCCTCATCCCAAAAACACACTCACAAGATAAATTCATGGCTAAAATAGGTGTTTTTATTGATGTATATAAGATGAAACAGGAATTAGCAACGCTGTAGAAGTGTTACAGCGTCACTGTTACAAAGGGGTAAGTGCTATTGAAGACTGTTGTAAACGATAAGCCTTTACTGCTGTAAAAGAACGACACTGGTATTGTTATTTAAGACTGCTAAAGAACGACTGACTATGTGAGTCTGTTCTTCGTGTTCTTGAAGCTCTTCAATGGCAGCAGCAGCAGCACTGTCTTCTCTGTAATCGCTTCTCCTCGGCTCTCCTGGACTCTAAACTCTCTCCTAAGGTTTTCTAACCCTTCTATGATGAAAACACAGCTATTTATAGCTATCCAACTCCCTAGAAACTCGATCAAATCCGAGAATAATCTCATTATTCTTCTCGGGCAGTTTGGAGAAAAATCACTTTCCTGTTGATTCACGTGGTTCTGTTGGCTATTCTCTCGTATCCAAACTATTCTCTGACTTGGAATGAACTGAATTGGTATATATCCACGCAAGAATATCCCATAAATCTCTCTGACCAATCCCAAACCCTAAACAGAGAAGCCGTATCCTGTTGGGACTTTGATCAATTATTCCGACTTATCCAGCCCAATTGGATGGGTCTAGACGATTGCATTAGGCCTGTTATGTCTTCTAGAGTCCGTAGGTACCAAACACCCGTTTAATCTCCTCAGAACTCGCTAAGAATTCAACTCCAAAACTGTTGTCGCTGCAGCCAATTCTTCCCGCCAATTTCTGTTTTGAATTTTGAAGATGACCCCCCCTATCCAGTTCGGGTACTAGTAATGGGATGAATATAAATGGGGTGTATCCAAATTGGGTGCCTTTAGCAATTTTCTGGGATGTTTTCTGCACTTTTTCGGGTTCCTCCGGGGTATTTCGGTACTATACTGTCAACGGGCTCCAAGGGCCATTTTTAGCCAATTTTGCCGCAAAGCCTTATTTATCCAAAAACACCTACAAAGCATAAAAGACCAATAAGTACAAAATCGAGCACTAAAATATATACAAATGACAAATTAGACAATAAATGTGTCTATCAAATACCCCCAAACTTATTATTTGCTAGTCCCGAGCAAATCAAAACTACAAAATAAAATCCTAACTCACTGTCGCAGGCATCGTCGATTGCATTTAGCGTATGCAATAAGCCTTTAAACCCCTAGGTGTCCCTAGTGGCCGAGTTATAGTCTCGGGAGGGCTTACTAGAGATATACCCACAAAACCTTATACTCCAGACCCTAGCTATCTACAGAACCTTGGAAGCACTAAAGAATCTCCTTGGTTGGCATACTTATTGACTACAGAGGAAGTACCCTGATGCGAAATTCCAATTGATGTACACGAGTTTGCACTCAAGCATACTAAAATTCATATAAAGTGACAGAGCTCTACTCAGATAGTCGCACTATGGACATCAATATCCGGAGTCAAACTAATCACATGGAAGATTAAGAGATGGATATAGAAAAACGTAGATGGTTTTGATGTTTACTAAGTGAACGGCGTTTCCCATATCTGTCTGAAGGCCTCCGCCAAAATGAACCTATCCTAATGGATTGAGATACTAGTCTGACTAATATCAACACACTGGCATATACAAGGGAACCAGTGGTCGATAACCTAACTCTAGGTCAACACAACTGGCATATACAAGGGTACCAGTGGTCGACTTTATTGAATTTATTCCTTTTGGTCAAATGGTTGGTCTCAATTTTTTTTTCAACTTTTTTTTTTTTTTTTTTTGTATCTCAATCACTCTAATTCACCCTAGCATTGGTAACAACTTGAATCGTGAGCCCCACCTAATCACTTAGAAAAATAGTTTAAAAAAAAAATAAAAATAGAAGTGAAAAGGACTCAACGAGATATGGTGAAACTATCATGTTATTTCTAACACTGAGCTCTGTGCTTTTATGAATAGACTCTTTAGATGGCCATCTAATCAGATTGGTTCCTCAACTCCTACAATCAAAATGCTTCCATCCACTTAGATTGGTTAGTGCCATCCTAATAGGCATAAATTTCTAGGCTGGAGTTTATTTATTCATACTGCAACTAAAAAGTTTCTCCCATACCCCCAAACTTAAATCTAACATTGTCCTCAATGTTTAAAGATGAAATTAAAAGCATGAACAAGGAGAAACTGTTACCATTTGAAGCAAAAGAGATAAGGAAAGATATTACCGTTGCATGAGATTGGGTTACCTCCCAAGAAGTGCTAAGTTTAAAGTCTTCAGCCAGACTTAGGAAAGATTAGTCAACTCGAACCATAAGTAACACGAAATAACTGTGGGTCTTAAAACCAAAAGAGATGACAAAGGAAACTGCATGAACCAAGAAAATGGACAAGATAGCACCCTTACCTAGTTTCCTGATAAACTATCTAATTGTGGTCAGGTTCAGGTTCTATGAAAGGGTCTAAATATATTTCATTGGCTGCTCTCAAATGGATCCGAATCATTAGGTCTAGAGTCTGTAAAACTCAAATATGATCTTAGAAGCACAATAATAACCTAAATAACTGAGGATCCTCTAAGTCAATAAGATTTGACTTACAAATTGACCAAATGAGAGTAGTGGTCATTCTTAAGCAAATGTGTCGATTCTAATTTCCTAAAGCATTTAGGTTTAGTCTCACAACTTAATATTCGACACATTTGGAATATAAACGTTCCCACAGTTGGAAGAAAACTATTTGGTGGGAAAACAAAGTCAATCTGGGATCATCCTGGGCAAACCACATCAACCAGAGGATGGGTTTCTAACGACTGAACTTCTTCCTGGACATCATTAGGTTCGGGAAAACGAGTATGAAGGTAATCTTGTAAAATTGTCGAGGCAGAGATATCAAGTCCTAAGTGAAGGGACTTTCTGAGAGTTAAAGGTAAGCACTAGGAAGGTGATAATCACCCCCAAACTTAGAGTTTTCAGTGTCTCTAGATAGACTAGTTACAATCTCCCTAATTTCTGGATCATTAGATTCTTGAAAATGGTCAATTGATTCTTCTAATTTATTATCAGGTAGTGCATCTTTACTCATCTCTACGGGTATATCTTCTTCATCTAATAATTGTTTCTACAACATTTTCGGAATAAACCCGTTCCTCTAAACCACTATCGGCTTCGTAATCAAAGGAAAACTACATCGTCTAAAATGGTATCCCTAATCAAATCCTCCCTTTTGAATAGGTGAATAATCAAAAAATTATTTGGATTTGAAGTAGAAATAATATAATCATTATAAATCTCAATTGGATTACTAGATTCCTGATCACTATGCCTACATATTTCAGATTCTTCATCACTACTATCCTCATCATCATAATAGTACGAAGATGATTGAACCTTATCTAAATAAGTAGTGTCTTTTATTCTAGCCTCGTCCTCTAAATTAGGCAAATATTCACTATTGATATCAAGGGTAGAATTAGAAACCCTATTTTGGAAATTTAGATTCTTTCGAGCAGCATTAGCGAACTGTTCATTTTCTGCCTCTAGACGTGCCTGAATTTCATTGAGCATAACACTTATACGTTCACCACTCTCGTTTATTATCTCAGAATATCGTGTACACTCTTCTTTTGAACTATTCATTGCAACTAAACGTTTATACGTCCTTTCAATCCGTTGTTGGGTCTCTTCTAGAGATGGAACAGGTTCAGAAATATCATAATCAGGACTAGTTTCCAAAACCGAGTAACCAGTACTACAGTGTTCCTGATTTTCTTGCTCGTAAGACCAATTCGCGTGTGGATAGTATTTGGGCTCACCATGGTCATAAAAATGATGATGTCCATATTCAAATTCAGGTAGATACTCATTGTATTGGCTTCTATCATACCAGTTCGACATTCTTAATTGCAAGGGAATTCTACACAATCATAGACAAGGCTGACTCGACCAAATCAAACTTATAGAATCTAGCAAACAAAAAGCATGATGACTCCACTTAGATTGTTTTCTAGACCAGCTTCTATTCCTTCGAAAAGGAATTCGTTACAATTTGAGCACACACCTGTGAAATCAATCCGAGATAATGTAAGTTGAATCGAGGCGAGGGAAGCTCAGTGGAGTTTTGATACCCAAGGCCTCACCGCTATCACAAGGCGGCGCAGTCACGCATTCAACTCACAGAAACCATCATGAACTTTGAAGTGTGCTTAAAGAGCAACCAATATTTTTCGAACGAGTTTCCTATTAAGCTCGTTACCCTATCGGTCTCGTTCAATCAGACTTTAAAGCTTGGGTTCGGGTTAGGTTTCGTTTACCTAAGGCGGGCAAGAAGGGAACGGTGATGAAATCCGAACCCTTATCTTGTATTGGCCAGGCCTTGCCCTTTACTAGGAATTTAAAAACAGTCCAAATTCGTCCTCAATCAATGAATCACTTTAAGGAGTACAGTAAACCCGCTGACAGGAGATTCGCGAGTGTTTCGATGGACTTACCTCCCGTACCAGACGGGGGATGAACCGTTGAAGTCGACTCGGGCCACGACTCCTATGTCATGTACGAACCCGAGGGGCCGAGACGATATCGTAATCGTCGTCCTTCACTGCACACAATTTAATAATATATTTTTTTAATTAATAATAAGACCCTTCCGTAGGGTTAAAAAAAATAAAAAAAAATGTCCAAAAGTCCAGAATAAAGTCCAAATAAAAAGTCCAAAAATTATGAAAAATAAAGCCTATTTACAAATTCTAAAAAAAATAAATAAAAGCTATATACAAAAAAAATAATAATAAAAAAATTAAATCCTAAAAAAAAAATTATGTCTTTTTTTTCTTCTTCTCTTTTAGCTTTAAGCTTTGTTCCAAGTCCTTAGTATCCAACTTCAAACCTGCAAATCAAAGACACACCCAAAGAAACATAAAGAGGAACAAATAAAAATAATAATAAAAAAATAAATAAAAAATAAATCTAAAAAATACTACCTAAACACAAATCCGCGTCGGCGGCGCCAAAAATTTGATGGTTTTCCAAAAGTTGTTGTAGTTGTGGTAAAAACTGGGTTCTTTTCAGACTTGTGAAGGAAATAATTTTTAGACTTAATAAAAATAAAGATAAAACAAATTAAATTCAAAGGTGATGTAAATATTATGGAAAGACCAGGGTTCAGGATTTCACCATACACCAAAATTCATGTGATTCAATGATAATTCTTATCATGCAATTCTAGACATTATAATTCCAATCAAAAGTAATTGTGATTCTAATCATTGCCTAAATAAGATTTTCAAAACATCCATTGTTAATCGCAAGCATGAAATATCAAAAGCAATAAACCAAGCATATTTCATCAACAGAAAACACAATTAATTAATAAAAATCATTTATTCAATTTTCATTCGGTGCAATTAATCATAAAAGGATTGCATAAATAAATTTAAATGAATTTTACCACATAACTTTTGGAAGAATGGCTTCCTCCATCATCCCTGGGATTGGGTTTAGCTCCTCATCCCAAAAACACACTCACAAGATGAATTCATGGCTAAAATAGGTGTTTTTATTGATGTATATAAGATGAAACAGGAATTAGCAACGCTGTAGAAGTGTTACAGCGTCACTGTTACAAAGGGGTAAGCGCTATTGAAGACTGCTGTAAACGATAATCCTTTATTGTTGTAAAAGAACGACACTGGTATTGTTATTTAAGACTGTTGAAGAACGACTGACTATGTGAGTCTGTTTTTCGTGTTCTTGAAGCTCTTCAATGGCAGCAGCAGCAGCACTGTCTTCTCTGTAATCGCTTCTCCTCGGCTCTCCTGGACTCTAAACTCTCTCCTAAGGTTTTCTAACCCTTCTATGATGAAAACACAGCTATTTAAGCTATCCAACTCCCTATAAACTCGATCAAATCCGAGAATAATCTCATTATTCTTCTCGGGAAGTTTGGAGAGAAATCACTTTCCTGTTGATTCACGTGGTTCTGTTGGCTATTCTCTCGTATCCAAACTATTCTCTGACTTGGAATGAACTGAATTGGTATATATCCACGCAAGAATATCCCATAAATCTCTCTGACCAATCCCAAACCCTAAACAGAGAAGCTGTATCCTGTTGGGACTTTGATCAATTATTCCGACTTATCCAGCCCAATTGGATGGGTCTAGACGATTGCATTAGGCCTGTTATGTCTTCTAGAGTCCGTAGGTACCAAATACACCCGTTTAATCTCCTCATAACTCGTTAAGAATTCAACTCCAAAAATGTTGTTGCTGCAACCAATTCTTCCCGCCAATTTCTGTTTTGAATTTTGAAGATGATCTCCCCCTATCCAGTTCAGGGGTACGAATAGTAAGTTGGGCTGAAATATAATTCCTGGAGTGGAAATTACCAAATCTTGGGTGCCTTTAGTAATTTTTCTGGGATGTTTTCCGGACTTTTTCGGGCTTCCTCCGGGGTATTTTTGGGGTACTTACGGTATACTGTCAACGGAGCTCCAAACGCCATATTTTAGTCAATTTCGCCGCAAAAGCTTATTTCTCCAAAAACACCTACAAAGACATAAAATAACCAAATAAGTACAAATTCGAGCACTAACAATATATACAATTGGGACAAATTTGACACATAAATGCGTCTATCACGAATCCATGCATTTTTTTCGCACATTTTTGAACAAGCAAAGGAGGGACGTATTGGTAGTTCCAGAACTCGCAGAGTTGGCTGGTTTATTCCATTCGCATAGTAAATAATGAAAATGTCACTACGTATTGGTAGTTCCAGAGCTCGCAGAGTTGGATGGTTTATTCCATTCGCATGGTAAAGAATGAAAATGTCACTAAATTCGCATTCACACACAAGAAATATAACAAGAACGAGGATAAAGTCAAACTTCAATTCAACGGTCCGCATGTGTAGAAGTTCAACAGTTTGCACATATAGAAGTCAAATTTCAACAGCGTGCATTTATTTCACACAAAAGAAGACGCACAGATGGTAAATCAAGGAATATGCAAACCACAAGTCCAGAGTTCGAATCCCGCCTCCAGCGTATATTTTTTCTCAAAGATCATCCAATTAAACCAACAAGGATTACCATTGCATGGAGCATACTAAGAAGATAAGAGGCCAAGGCTACAACTATCTTAATCAAAGACGATATCAACGCATCAAGAGAAATTTTTGGCACAACGATAAGAAAGAAAATCAAAGGATAAAAGGCAAAAAATAAGACCTTATAATAAGACCTTAATAAAAGGAAACATAAATGATTTTAATCAGATAGACTAGGAATCCGAATGTGGCGTGCAACCTAGTTCGCATACATGCAAGAGGCAAAAAGTAAGACCTATCGCACGTCATAGTCGGAGAAACCTAGAAACCATGACTCAAGGAAAGGCTACACCGACCCCGGAACTTGAGTCATGGATATTTGGGGTGAGAAAAATGATGATGCCTATCCGGGAATCAAAGACGATATCAACGCACCAAGAGAAATTCACATCAAGAGAAATTTTTGGCACAACGATAAGAAAGAAAATCAAAGGATAAAAGGCAAAAAATAAGACCTTATAATAAGACCTTAATAAAAGGAAACATAAATGATTTTAATCAGATAGACTAGGAATCCGAATGTGGCGTGCAACCTAGTTCGCATACATGCAAGAGGCAAAAAGTAAGACCTATCGCACGTCATAGTCGGAGAAACCTAGAAACCATGACTCAAGGAAAGGCTACACCGACCCCGGAACTTGAGTCATGGATATTTGGGGTGAGAAAAATGATGATGCCTATCCGGGAATCAAAGACGATATCAACGCACCAAGAGAAATTCACATCAAGAGAAATTTTTGGCACAACGATAAGAAAGAAAATCAAAGGATAAAAGGCAAAAAATAAGACCTTATAATAAGACCTTAATAAAAGGAAACATAAATGATTTTAATCAGATAGACTAGGAATCCGAATGTGGCGTGCAACCTAGTTCGGATACATGCAAGAGGCAAAAAGTAAGACCTATCGCACGTCATAGTCGGAGAAACCTAGAAATCATGACTCAAGGAAAGGCTACACCGACCCCGGAACTTGAGTCATGGATATTTGGGGTGAGAAAAATGATGATGCCTATCCGGGAGAGGTGTCTTAAATTTTCAGTCTAAGTTCTTAACCTTAGATTGGAAGACCAAGGTGAGAAAGTCTCTCCTAAGGAGTGCATAAAGTCGATCAGGGCGCCGAGGTACACGGTTGAGTCAAGAGTTCCCGGGGCGTCTGGAGCGTACCTTGGCACTTTTGACAAGTCCTGACTATGATGCAATCGGGCCGAAGATACCCCACTTAGGGTGCGGTCTTGTAACCATAAACCTCATCGGTAGTGGGATAAGAGACTGCGAAATCAATTGGTTGTTGAATTACCGGATGTGAAGAGCCATAACCTTAACCCGGTAGAGGTAAGATTCCTTGAAGGGGCAACCGAGGGGAAGATAAGGATGGCACCCTCCATTAGGGAGCTGAATTGTGTCAAAAGACGACAATATCATGGGGATTCTACTCGCGGGAGTACTTAGGCCTGTCGCATTGTCGCACAAATATATCCTGAAGAGGCAAAAATACAAGAGATGATAAGGCAAGATCAATGGGTCATTACATGAAAATGTAAAGACCACCTGCGATTATGCCGCCCGATAAAATAGAGGTAAAAATAAGACCTCTACATAGGGAGGCGAGATAAGACCACACTAAACACACATATACCTATATATTATAATGATTATATTATTATTATGCAATTCTAATACTGCAGGAATAAGGAAAACGAAGCAATAATACAATGAGATACGATGAATTAAAGATGTATAAAGAACAAAGGTAAGTAACTCAACATTATCTATACATTACATGAAAGCATCGTATAAGCATTACATGGCATAAGCATCACATAAGCATTACATGGCATAAACATCGCATACACATTTCATCGCATAAGTGTTTTCGCTCAATCATTTCGCATAAGCAATTTGAAGACATTATACTCACAGAAGAAAGACGTGAAGATCAATTCGCTCATCCAACACTTTCTCAAGAGTTCTTCCCTCATAGATAAAAAACTGAGGCAACTATGGATTCTCGGTCAGAATCATTTCCAAAGAAACGCTCATTCATGAATAATAAGAATTCTCACCAATAATGGAGTAAGAGAAATAGAAGACATGTAATAAGAATAACTTCAATAAAAATTCGTATGATTGATTCACAATACTTCTTATATTTTGAGTATTAATACTTCTTATAATTCTCAAAGGATACTTTGTAATTCTTATACTTCTTCAAGGATACTTCATACCTCGTATACTTCGGGATGATACTTCTAATTACTTCTCAATGCTTCGTAACTTCACAAAAGAATAGAGGCAAGTACGTATTTTTCAAGAAAAGTATTCTTTCGCGTAGTTCCTTCATCAACAAAGATCAAAGACTACTCCAACATCACGCATCTCGCTCCAACAACTACAACAACAGATTTTTTCTTATAGATCGCTCTTCAAGCAATATTCAAGAAAAAAGAGGCAAAATGTACGGGCGAAATATCGCACCTATTACGTCTATGCGTAGTTATCATATTATATTGGAGCGAGAATATCGCACACTATATCCGAAATAAAAGGCTTTCTTAGCTGTACCCCACTACATATTAGCTGTCATCCACTATGTAAAAACCTATATAAAGAGAAAAGCAGGAGAGAGAAAGGATGATCACAAAAGGGAGGACACATTGGTACAGAGAGAGAACAGAATTTGTATTATTATGATCTCCTTCTTCTTCCTTCATCAACCTAGAGCTCCAAATACTCATTAATGGAGTCTCAATGTAATCCAAATGTAATTTCAACAATCATAGTGAACCCTAACCCCGTGGATGTAGATCACATTGATCGAACCACGTAAATCTTGTGTCTTATTTTACATTCCATCATTTTTATCTTCATTTTCATGTTAAATAAGTTTAGATATAGAAATTGTTAAAGGGGTGTTAGTTATAGGATTTCCTGCAACTATAATCTCAAGGGAACCAATAAAAAGATGAGGCCTATATACGATAGTTCTAGCAGTAGAAGGATGAATGCAACATTTTCCATACCATGATATAAGTCCCAGCTAGAGTGTCATAACTCATAATCTATTTTGATGACCCTTTTTTTTGATGTTCATCTCATTATTAATTAATTTAAAGGCCTAATTCAGCTACCCTTGACAAAAGCTCCCTGCTGACTGGAAACAAGCTTGTATGTTAGAATACGGGCATCCAACTCAAAACCAATTGGTAATGGGTGGAGAGGCCCTTAGGGATTATAAATCGCAGGATCTTAGATTGCCCAACAATGTGGGACTAATAATCTCAACACGCCCCCTCACGTGTAGCCTCGTTGGGTCTAACACGTGGACAATAACTCGGGTGACGCGTAGTAAAGGCGCGGTCAAATGACTCGACGCAAATAGCCTGCTCTGATACCATGTTAGAATACAGGCATCCAACTCAAAACCAATTGGCAATGAGTGGAGAGGCCCTAAAGATTGTAAACCGCAGGATCTTAGATAACCCAACAATGTGGGATTAATAGTCTCAACACGTCCCCTCACGTGTAGCCTCATTGGGTCTAACACGTGGACAATAAATCGGGTGACGTGGAGTAAAGGCGCGGTCAAATGACTCGTCGCTCGCAAATAACCTTGCTCTGATACCATGTTAGAATACGGGTATCCAACTCAAAACCAATTGGAAATGAGTGGAGAGGCCCTTAGGGATTATAAATCGCATGATCTTAGATTGCCCAACAATGTGGGACTAATAATCTCAACACGCCCCCTCACGTGTAGCCTCGTTGGGTCTAACACATGGACAATATATAGATCGGGTGACGCGGAGTAAAGGCGCGGTCAAATGACTCGACGCAAATAGTCTGCTCTGATACCATGTTAGAATACGGGCATCCAACTCAAAACCAATTGGCAATGAGTGGAGAGGCCCTAAGGGATTATAAGCCGCAGGATCTTAGATTTCCCAACAATGTGGGACTAATAATCTCAACACGCCCCCTCACGTGTTAGACCCAACGATATATCGAGTGACGCGGAGTAAAGGCGCGGTCAAATGTGAGTGACGAGCCCAACCTGTTTGCTCATTCCATATTTTGTGACCGTCGCTCTTGCTAAAGATGTTGCTTGTTGGAGATCTGAAGATGCACCAGAAGTAACATCATTTTTTCCACTACTCGTCTACCCGTGAAAACATCTAACCTAGCAAGCATTTGCTTGCAAGATTCCCTAGTCTCATCTATCTAGGGCAATTGAGCTACCATTCCAAGAGACATTTCTCGTGGAACTATTGTTGCTTTGTGAACTGGATGAGCAAGTGGGATGTCATAAACTAGGCCTGAAAGCTAACACATGTTAAAGTAGGATCTTTACTTTCCTTGGGAAAATACTAGTAATATTGTGACCCCGGTTCGTCTCAAAATTAATATTCACGCCACGGATCCCATTTTATTTTTGAGTTGGCTGGGTGAAACTAAATTTAAAATTACAGTTTCTCACTATAAAGTGCTGCAAAGGAGGTGAAATATAAGACACACCACAAAATGAAGAAAAAAAAAAAGATAAAACAAAGGCAACAACAACCTATAAGAATCAAACTCAAACAATGGCAACAGACTACATGTATTAGACTATAGCCCACTTCTTTCCCTGATATCCACTTCTTACTTCCTTCCCCAGTTTCGGGTTATCCAAAACAGGCTGCTTAAACCTCCTTTGCTTTTTTTCAAGTAAAGCATTGATTTGACTTCCTGTGAGTGTTTCTTTCTCAAGTAGAGCATTAGCTAGTGCGTGGAGTTCGTTACTGTGTGTAGTTAAAATTGTCTTTGCGTTATTGTAAGCCCTGTCCCAGAGTTCTCTCACCTCTTTTTTAGTTTCAGTGTCCATACCCCTCCAATTATCATCGTAGTTGCCAGCTACGAGCCCAACTACTTTGCTCATTCCATATTTTGTGACCATTTCTCTTGCTAAAGATGTTGCTTCTTGGAGGTCTGAAGATGCAGCAGAGGTAACTTCATTTTCTCCAAATATAACTTCCTCTGCAGCTCGTCTACCCATGCAAACATCTAACCTAGCAAGCATTTGCTTGCGGGAAGCACTAGTTTTATCTTTGTCGGGAAATTGTGCTACCACTCCTGGAGACAGTCCTCGTGGAACTATTGTTGCCTTGTGAACTGGATGATCTCCATCTGTGTGGATGGCTACTAAAGCGTAACCACCTTCACGAAAAGCTATTAATTTTCTGGTCTCGTCAGAAATTACAGCTGATTTGCGTTCACTTCCCATTATAATCTTATCCATTGCATATTCTAAATCAGTCATGCTAACTGCATTAGCACCATCCTTTGCGGCTCTGAGGGCAGCAATGTTCACCATATTTGCAAGATCTGCACCTGAGAACCCAGGTGTTCCTTTAGCAATGATACTTAGATCAACATCTTGTCCTTTGTGAACCTATCAAATGGCATAGCTGGTGTATTAATGTTCCATGCATTTAAACATTAAACAGCTAAACAATCTGAAACATTAACCGAGGTTTTATAAGTTACCAAAGCAGTAGAAGATTTTCAAAGACGAGCTAATTTACCTTTGACATGTGAGATTCCATTATATGTCTCCGTCCTTCAACATCTGGATTGGGCAAAACAACATTCTGATCGAAACGTCCAGGTCTTACAAGTGCTTTATCCAAACACTCGGGGAAGTTGGTTGCAGCAATCAGAATAATTCCATCATTTTGTTGAACGCCATTGGCGCCTTTATAATCTCTGGGGTTACGCTGCCCTCCAAATGAATCTATCTCATCAATGAAAATTATACATGGAGAGCACTTCTTTGATGCAGAAAATAAATCCCTCACTCTCCTTCCTCCAACACCAACCCACTGTTCCTCAAATTCACTCCCGCTTTTGAAGAAGAACGGTACACCAGCTTATCCCGCAACAGCTCTTGCTAACATGGTTTTACCTGTCCCAGGTGCACCAGAAAGCAAAACCCCCTTAGGGAGCTTAGCTCCTAAACTTGTGAACTACTGAAACAATAAGAAGCTATTGTCTTAGATTTACAAGAATAATATGCATTAATCTCACAATTATTGAGACTGATTATATTTCATTGTGTATTTATATGAATACAAAGTACTGAAATTTGACGAAAGATTCAAAGCCTAAGCTAAACAATAATAGCGTGAATACTGGATAGTTACAACTAGTTACAACAAGAATGAGTACATAAGACTCGGACATAAGCTAAATACTTGCGCCTGGTGGTGACTGCTGACTGTTCAACTGTGGCAAGACTGATGGATGGTGGTGACTTACATATACACGTCCAATATATTGCTAAGAAAAATCAACACATATAATGACAGGATAAGAACCTCGATTCAGATACTAGGAATCCGGGATCTATAATGAAAAATATGTTATGTTGCATTTACCTCAGGATCGCGAAGATACTGAACAATTTCTTCCAGCTCAGCTTTGGACTCATCAACACCCTGAACAAAACTAAATTTTGTATCGGTCATCTTGGTAGGCTCAACCACCTGATCAGTTGATCCCACGACTGAAGGAAAAACAAATCAAAAGAAAACTTCAGATTTTGTCCGAACATTGTAGTTGCAGGAAATCCTACACTATATCCCTCATATGATTTCATTAACACTCAATTCATTTTAGATTAACAATCTTAATTTTATTGATGAATATTTAAACAATCTTACAAGAAAAGATAAAGGAATCAAGAATAACTAATGCTCTAGATTTTCTCTCTCTTATTTACTTATTTCTTACTCAAAAAGATCTCTCTTCCCTTTTCTTCACAGTTGAACGACTATTTATAGGGAAATACATAGCGGATGACAGCTAATCTGTCCTTTATTTTCAGATATGGCTTGCGACATTCTCGCAACCTTATAAATATTAATCTCGCAAACTCTCTAATTTTCGCAAGATCATCACATCTTTCTCATGATTTTAGCTGACGTCGTTTATTATATAGTTTCTGAAATTGTTCTGCGACGCTGTTGTGTTGTTTTGTTGACAATTTCGCTGAAATACTATTGTTGCAAAATTCTGATCCTACATCTTTCCTCTTCTCATATCTTCTCTGCAAAGTATAGAATGATGTGATAAATGCCGCAACTGTTTATCTCTTCATATTCTGCATTTATCACACATGTTCTTCCTTCCATCTATTTCTTGACACGTCTTCTGTAACCGCTGCTTTTCAACCACTCATGTATTTTCGTCTTAATGGTGTTTATTTCTTCGAGTAAAAAATATTCTTTAGATATTCTTTTTTCCACTTTCTTTTTACTTTCTCTTCTCTTTTTATTTTCTCATCTTTGCAACTCTATTGTTCTTCTGTAAGTTCTGCTACTGTAACCCTTCCTTCTTCAATCTTCTTACTTTTCATTCATTCCCACATTCTATATTCAAATATGCCTCCAACTGGCCATAGACATGAGAAAAACTTAAAAGACGTCCAAAAAGATCTTGCAGAGAAAGGTTTCACACTTTCTACCATTCCTGGTGAAAGTGCCAAGTCAATTCTTTCTATCAAACTTTTTTCTGATCAATATTGTGATGATCAATCAATCATAATTTCGCTTGGTCAAATTCTCGCTCACTCGGGATTTTCGCGAGCTATCTTTCAATTGAGTGGGTATTGCATCCGTCTGATGTTAGAGTTCGCTAACCGTGCTGCTTGTAAAGGATCTCTGTACTCCAAAGAACTTAGGGATCCTAAATTCGCATACTTGGAGATAATTGCTGAGAAATATATACAGTAGAGAGCTTTTTTGAAAATTATGAATTGATCTTTATGAAGAAAGAGAATACTCGCTGGGGTATTCGTTTGAAAAGGAAAGATAACATTGATGAAGCGAAAATACTTATGCAAGATATTGATTGGCATTCTGGTAAGAACACAACTCCTCGCCAATCCAAAGATGATAAATGATGTGTTTTTCCCTTGATGCTAAAAGGGCCTTATATCGCTGGATCAAATATTCTTCCTGAGAATCTCGCTACCTATCAACCTTGGGTATTCTCTTGGACCGAGAAGGAGAAAGATGTATGTTTCTTCCAGTTTCGCTTACTTTTTATTTCTTTATTTGTCTTTATTCTTTTGTTCGCTGACCCTTGCGACATTTTACAGATCCGAAAACTGAAAGATAGTTATAACAGGACTGGGAAGGCTAGTACCTTATTAGCTCTTCGTTCATACACAGATGAGGTAAGAAATATCCCTTTATGATTTTAAACAGTATACTGTTGCCTCCATTTCTTACTTCTATTTGTGTGTGAAGATTATTGCTGAAATAGAAGAGCCTGCCAATGTTGCGAAGACTGGTGATAAAGGAAAGGGTGTTCTTCGCAGGGAAACAATCAACTGCTCCTCCTTCAAAGAAGAGAAAAATCCATTATTCTTCTCCTTCAGTTATTCCTTCTCATGAAAATTCCGAAAGTGACAAGGATGATGAGGATAATGATGATCTTGCCGCAATTGAAGATTCTCCACCTGAATCTTCTATGACTAAGCTTTCTGGCCTCTTTTCTGATTCTTTGCAAGGAATGGGAGATAGACAATTTGCTAACACCTTCAAAGCTCTCGCTACAATTTGCGATGTCCCTTTACTAGATGGTGATAGTTTTCTTCGTGGAGTTTCAAGATCATCGACTCCCGATTTCCTGCATTCTCTTAATAGTCTGGTATACTTTCATCCTTTTACTTCTTCATTGTTGTAACTCAAAATCTCTTTCTATATTAACACTTTTTATATTTTATCTTATTTCGTTGTTTCCTCAGATCTAGAGAGAAGACGCGAAAATCTTGAAAAGAAAAATCTTCAATTTTGCACAAAGAATGAAGAATTGGAAGCTGAAGTCAAATGTCTTCACGAGAAAAACAGACAACTAGAAATTGATTCTTCTTCATATAAGAACAAAATCTCTAGTCTTCAGCAAGCTAATAATCAGCTCTATGGTATGTTACTTATCTCCTTTCCCTTCATTCATTCATCTTGTTGTTATATCTTATTTAATTGATCCTTTTTTGCAGACATTTGTGGTCTTTGTGATGAAGCTACCCTTCTTCGTTCATTTCCTAATGCCTTGGATAATGATACACTTCTTGAGCGTCTTAATAATTCTTTAAGTATTTTCTCAAATGATAGAATTTCATCTCTTTCTCTGAATGAGCTTAGATCTAAATTTCACCTCTTAGAAATTGACCACAGATCTAGTTTAGGCTTAGCCAACCGATTTAAACGTCTCCTTCTTGATTCTAAAGAAAAAGTCAATGAGTTAAGAACCAAAATTAACGGTCTCATAGATGATAAGGATCGCATCTCTAATCAAGGTGCTAAGTCTTTGGCGAAATTCCAAGAGACTCTTCTTGAAGTTCAACTTGAACGAGATGAAGCTAGCCGCAACAACATCGAGCTCTGCGAAAGAGAAAACCAAATTCGTTATCGTCTTCTTATAAGTAATGAGGATGAATTTGCTTGGGATGCGAAAATCTTAGATGACGCCAGAAAAAATTTAGGTGTAAATGTTAGTCTCCAAGTTGAGCATACAGCCTTGATTAGAGATATGATTTCTGACAGAGAAGGTTATTAACTGTTCTTCTTTACTAATCTTTTGTTTCTTATGAATTTTCATCAAGTTATTAATTGATTGTCTTTTGTTCGCAGATTTTGAAAGTAGATATCGTGAAAAGATTGAGGAACTTGAAGCTGAGAAAGAGTAACTTGCAAAGAATCTTTCTTTTCGCAACGACAAGTATTCTATATTAAAGAATCAAATCAAGATCACTGTTGCGAACTTTAAGAATGATGCTATGCATTTTCGCAATCAAACTATCCAAATGGTTTGTGACGACCATAGTATCCCTCATTCTGATTATCCTTGTCTCTTGGAGGAGATCCCACAGAATACTCCCAGTCTGATTATTTCTGATAGCGAAGCTGATGATGAAGAATCTGATGGTGATGAAAGTTCTGATGGTGATGAAGACTCTGACGCAGACGAAGAAGGGAACAAGTCTGATGAAGATGATGAAGAATCAACTAAGAAGTAGTCTTTGCTTCTTTCTTTGATCCTTTGTAATACTTGTACATTTATTCCTTCTTTCTGTATGTTTGTGTTTCTTTCATTTTGACCTGCATTCATTAAAACAATTCTTCCTTGCAATACAGTTAATCAATATAATCATTAATTTTTGAATTTTTGTGTAAATCTATCATATGGAGACAAATAACATTTTCTAATTTCATTCCCAGTCTTGCCTCTGTTATTTGTATCCAAATGAGAGATTTTATAAATTTTTCTTATTTTGTGCCTCAATTTCGCAGTTAATTATGTATAATTTCGCAATCTTATGCGAAGTGAATTTTGATTCTCTTCAAAATATCATTACTGTGTGGTCTTATTTTTCCTTCCTAATTAAAGGTCTTATTATGCCACCTCTTGTCGTTGCGACAAAATCGCAGGACGTCCTTGCACTTTCATGCAAAAACCCATTGATCTTGTCTTAACTTTTTCTTTTGTATTGTTGCCTCTTCAGGAATGTTGTGACAATATGACAGGCCTAAATATTCTTGCGAAAATAAAGCCCCGTGACATTGCCGTCGTGCGACGAAATCGCAGGACGTCCTCGCACTTTCATGCGAAAACCCATTGATCTCGTCTTATCTTTTTCTTTCGTATTATTACCTCTTCAGGATTGTTGCACAAATATGAAAAGCCTTAATACCCTTGCGAATAAAAAGCCTCATGACGTTTGTGTCTTAAGACACTTATCATCTCCCTAATGGAGGGTGCCGCCCTTATCTCCCCCCTGGTTGCTCCTTCAAGGAGGCGTACTTCTACCATACAAGATTAGCTCCTCCCATCCAGTCTTAACAACAACCAGTTGTTATCGCAGCCTCTTATCCCTTTTACCTATAGGGATTATGGTTACGAGACTGCACCCTAAGTGGGGTTTTCTTCAGGCCGAGTGCAGTATAAGCCAATACTTGTCAAGAATGGCAAGGTACGCTTCAAACGCCCCTGGAACTCTTGACTCAACCGTGTACCTCGGCGCCTTGATCAGATCTGCACTCCTAGGGAGAGTCCTTATTACCTTAGTCGCCCAACCTAAGTCATATGCTTAAGCTGAGAATCCAAGGTGCCTCTCCCGGATGGGCTTTATTGACCCCAAATCTCCATGACTCAGGTTCCGGTGGCGGTGTAGCCTTTCCCTGAGCCATGCAACAGGTACCCCCTTATATGACGTACTTTATGTCTTACATTGGCCTCTTGCGAAATTGTATTCGCGAACTAGAGTGTACGCCATAAAGGTTCGCCCCTTTCTCTTTTGTCATTTTTCTCTGATTGTCTTCGGTAAAATTTATTATCTTTGCGAGAGTCTCGCACAACATCATATTGTATTTTCATTTCGCAATCTTAATTTTGTCACTCAATAAAATGCATTTTTGAGAATTTTACTTATTGCGAGAGTGTCGCAACAAATTAATCATTCATACATTTCTTGTTTTTATTACCTTTGCCATCCTCTGCTTCTTTATTATTTTCTACTACTGTTTCCTTGGTAGTGGTATGTTCATCATTTTTAGTCGGAGCTAGCATTAATTTTGCAACCTATCTTTTTCCTTTATTTCGATTGCATCCACCATCAACCTCTCACTTCTTTGTGTCTCTTTGATTTTGTGTCGCCAATTTTCCTTCTTGTTTGCTCTTCCTTCGCAAGATTTTATCTCAGTTTCGTAACACCTCTTTCTTTCAACCCAATCTCCCTTTATGATTCCTACACCGCTAGGATGAGGGAATTTGATGCACTGGTGGAAAGTTGAAGCTACACCTAGAATCCCATGTAGCCAAGGTCACGGAATAAGATTTCAGAAGATATTCCCTTCAATGTAATTCGCATAGTAACCTCCCCTTTAGGCTTGTTAGCAGTACTGTTAAAACCATATATCTTATATGTTGATGGTATAAGATCATCATCTCTTCCTCCCATAGTTTTATAAGTATGATAAAATAAGATGTTCACAGAGCTTCCAGTATCGATTAGAATTCTATTAATTGCCCATGAATCTTCAGCTTCATCATCCTCATCTTATTTCGGTTTTGGATTAATTTCTAATTTTACTACCAATGGATTATCACGTGCCTCTTCAATTTCGGGGATTTCTTCTGCGGTAAAAGAAATGATCTGTTTCCGCCATTCCTCTAGTGGCGATATTTTCGCAATATTCATAACTTATCTTCCATCATTATCTCTTGCGAACATTCTACTTAAAACATTGTCATGAAAATCTTCAATTGTCTTGTACGAATGTACGATAGAGTGACATAAGAAATCCCCGAAATTGATATTGTGGGTACGAATGTACGAATGTTTCCTTCTTTTTCATCGTGTTTACTTTGTGATGCTCTGGTGGTGGTGACAATGGTTGATATTGTGGGTGTCCTACCAAAAAGTGGTTTAGTTTTCCTTAATCTATCATTCTCAGAATAATTCTTTTTACATTTTTGCAATCATTTGTTGTGTGTCCATGAAAATGACGATAAGAACAAAACTCATGACTTTTGTGGTTTGGAGGTGGTTCCGTTCCCATGTTCCATGGTGTTGGTATATTCTCCATTAAAATTATAGCTTCCCATATTTTCTCCACACTTGCATTTAGAGGTGGCATCTTGATTTCTTCCCATACTACCTTGTGACCTCCTTGTCCCCTATTATAGTTTTGTCTTTGACCTCCATAAGTTTCTTGTGGTTGATCGAGTCTTTGAATCTTGTTATTTCCACCACGATTGTAGAAATTTCTTTTTCTTTCATACTCCTCTTGATCTCGGTTTCCCAAAGCCACCAGTTTCTGTTGGTTGTTACCTGTCACCTTCTCTTGTTGTACTTGCGAAGTATTCGCTACTGTGTTTATTATCTTGGGTAATAAGCTTGCATTCGCTGTTTGTGAACTGGTGTTCCCAACTGGGTATGATTCCATTTCATTTTTCCTTTCCTCCAGAGCAATATATTCTTCTTGAAGTTCTCGCAATTCAGTCATTGTGATCGTATTCTTGACTCTGAAAATTTGGACATACAATAGGTTGGTTGCAAACATAGCATTGATAAATGATAATATAAGATATCTCTCATCTACACGTCCAGCCATTTCGCTACGCATAGTCCTCCATCCAAACTTTCACCAATCCTTTGTTTTAATCCAAACATGTCTTCAATTCCAGGAAGCGAAGAATTATTACTTATATATGCCCCTAAGAATGTAGTCTGCAAATGATTGAAGTATGTTATTGTATTCTTTGGTAGACCTTCGAACCATTTTAACGCCTCCCCTGTTAAGCAGAATGCGAAATACTTGTATAGTACAACATCATGATTTTCCCATTGCAACATGCACCTCACGTAGGCTATAATGTGTTGAATTGCACAAGTTGTTTCATCAAAAATGCTGGTTAATGCGGGAAAATTGCATTTCGGTGGTATTCCTCCTAATTGTACTTCCCTAGTAAATGGAGTTTTCGCAGCTTCTTCTATAGCTTCATCCAATTGTCTTCTGCCTACTTCTCCTCGGTTATTTAGCATTCCTCTCATTCTTCTAATTCTTTCAATATTTGTTTATTTACACCTGAATTTTGATCCATTGGTCTTTTTAATTTCGCCTCTCTCCTTCTGCGTTCATGTCTTTCTTCTCTCGCGAAATTTTGCATTTCTTCTTCATTATCCTCATCTCGTCTTCTTCGGCGAGTCTCTTCTTCATCTCTATCTTGAACTCGCATATGATTATGTCTCTCATTTTACCCTTCATGATTTTGTTCATTTCTTATTAACTCCATTCGCTGTCTTTCAGCCATCCTATGTATTCTATCATATTCTTTATTGATATTACCATTATTCCGGTTTTGTGTATGCCTTATTTCTCGATTTTCGTGATTGTTTTGGCGAATTTTATCTTGAAGCTCTTGTTCTTCCATTTCCGCTCTCAATCTATCACGTTCGCAATTAAACGTGCTTGTTCAACATAATGTCTTTCAATTTCTTCTTCAATCGTCTGTTGATTTCTTTGAGTTTCTCTTTCATGTAAAATTCTCATTCCTTCCTCTCGATTTCCTTCGCCATCTTGATCATTTCCTCCCTGACGTTGTCCATTCTCTTGATTTCTACCGTTTTGCCTATCATCAAAAGTTTCATTTTGTGGAACATAACGATCATCAACTCTTTCTCTATTTTCGCGATATTCTTCATTAGGATTTGATATTTCTTCTTGAATATTGTTTCCAGCATTAATTGTGGGTGAGTTTCTCCTCGTCTCTCTTGTAGTCGATCTTGAATATGATTTCGTAATACTTCTCGATCTTCTACTCTGTAGTCTCATATTTTCCATCCTCAATTCGTGATTTTTCCTTGTTAGATTTGCACGTTCTTCTGCCTCATCTCTTCTTTCTTCATGTATTCTTCGTCTCAACGTTTCTAATGCTCCAATTTCCTCATCTCCATGAATTATTCCTTCATCTGCTTCTTGATTTCTCTCTACCTGTCTATGGTTTCTGGTTTGCTGCTCTTCTTCTACTTCTTCTGCGGAATTTGATTGCCAAGTGTGTATACTCACCCTATCATAATCTATATTCCTTTCTTGTACTTGTGTTTGTTGAATTGGTGGTTGAATTTTATTTTCTCCATTATTTCTCATTCTAGTAGATTCTCCCATTTCACTTCTTTCTCTTCCAGCAATTCTCTTGCTTCTTCTAACAGTAGTTGGTTGATGTATTTCTTCTCCTAGCCATTTCTTCAATGTTAACGAATTGCAAGAAATTATGTAAAATTCTTAATAAATCACTCCAAATCTTTACAAATCTCAATATTAATCTTCAATTTTTTCTAGAATAATCTTCGATGCGTCCCTGTTTCTAGCGTCATTATGTAGTTGCAGGAAATCCTACACTACACCCCTCATATGATTTCATTAACACTTAACTCATTTTAGATTAACAATCTTAATTTTATTGATGAATCTTTAAAAAATATTACAAGAAAAGATAAAGGAATCAAGAATAACCATTGTTCTAGATTTTCTCTCTCCTATTTACTTGTTTCTTACTCAAAAAGATCTATCTCCCTTTTTCTTCACAGTTGAACGACTATTTATAGGGAAATACATAGCGGATGACAGCTAATCTGTCCTTTATCTTCGGATATGGCTTGCGGTATTCTCGCAACCTTACAAATTCCTAGCTCCATTATGTAGTTGCAGGAAATACTGCACTACACCCCTCATATGATTTCATTAACACTCAACTCATTGTAGATTAACAATCTTAATTTTATTGATGAATCTTTAAACAATCTTACAAGAAAAGATAAAGGAATCAAGAATAACCAATGCTCTAGATTTTCTCTCTCCTATTTACTTGTTTCTTACTCAAAAATATCTCTCTCCCCCTTTCATCACAGTTGAACGACTATTTATAGGGAAATACATAGCGGATGACAGCTAATCTGTCCTTTATTTTCGGATATGGCTTGCGACATTCTTGCAAACCTTACAAATGTTAATCTCGCAAACTCTTTAATTTTCGTAGGATCATCACATCTTTCTCATGATTTTAGCTGATGTCGTTTATTATATAGTTTCTAAAATTGTTCTGCGACGCTGTTGTGTTGTTTTGTTGACAATTTCACTGAAATATTATTGTTGCGAGTTTCTGATCCTACAAACATCTTAAAAAGTACTTTGCAAACCGTTATAAACTATATTTCCTAATCATATAAACTCTTTGAAGGTTTTTTTTTTTTTTCTCTTTTTCTGGATTAATAAATCTTAAAGATTACGTATCATTAAAATTCATCTTCTCAAAGGAATAAAACTAGTAATATTACTGTGTTAAGAACAGAAACATAAAGTCTTATTCAAGAGAATCGTGATGATCTCTCTGTCTTTTATCTACGTCCAGACTAGAGTTTTGACCAACGCCAGAAAGGTGCCGATTTCTGATGGTACTTAGTCACAAAATCAACCGGAGGGTTTGCACTGGTGGCGGCACAACTGAGCAGTAAGGTTTGAAAAGAATGGTTTCTAATTAGGGTTTCATATGGGATATCTAGGGAAACTCCCCTATGTCATTTAATGGGTTTTAGGCTTTGAAGAGGTTGTGTCTCGTGTGCTTCGTATTCTTACAGTCTGTATAAGAGATTTTATTGGGCTATCTCATTTTATATGTTACTCTTCCAATCGGAAGTTGTATCTCCATGTTATTTTTAATTTCTGTTTTGATTGTAATGAACTAATAATTCTTACTTCTTCAATGCTTAAGAGTGACATACTCATAACCATACTCATAAGCTTGAGTAACATGTAACATCAATGCTTTAACCCGGAACATCAGTTCCTCTTCGTTTGATGTTCATTTTTATTAATCAGTTCAGAGGCCATTGGGATATATATTTTCACCCATACGCCTACCCTTAATAAAAGCTCCCTGCCGACTAGAAACAAGCTTAACAAGCTTGTGCATTAAACAACTTAACATGCCATGACGTGTTTTTTTTTCTTTTTTTCATCCTTGACTTTTGGAAGGAGAACCAAAAAAATTAGAATTTAGCCGATCGGGGATAATTTGTGTCTCCAATAATGAGAAATTGCGTCAACAAGATCATCATGAACTATCTCTCAGGAAGCTCTATAATAACACCGGGAGAACCCATCAGGTATCAGAGCACCATCTCAAGCAAAGGCTATTGGGGAAGACTTATAAAATCCGAGCCGCTATGCGCAATACGGAAATCACACAAGCAACGAAACACAAATGCGGAAATAACACAACTACAACGATATGAGAAGCAGTCACACAACACCAGAAATTACGTGGAAAAACTCCTCCAAGGTGAAGGGTAAAAAACCACGGGCAAATCTTTCACTATAATCAAACAATAGGTTACACACAAATCTCATAATTTGGGGACAACAACAACTTCAAGGTGCATATAACACTTGGATAACAATTTGCCTAAATTACACTCACCCCTAAGGATGGATCAACAATTCATTCACCAATAAAATGAGATTCACTGTCAATTTGAGAAATAGCAAGAGTAAGAGATACTTACTACTAGAATTTGAACAAACCCTAGATTTCCCCCTTTTGAAGAGATGTGGAAATTGACCGACCAATCTTCACCACACTAACCAATAGATCCTTATCTAAGAACCCTTCATCTTCCTCTTCATGATTAACCAAAATATGTCACCAAGAAATCAACTCTAATGGTGGCTTTTCTTTCTCTCCCACTCACTCTCACTCTACCTCATTTCTTTTCTTAAAACTTGAGAAGATAAACCGTGAGATCAAAACATCTCTTGATGCCTTGTTATAACCTAACAAGGACATCTGCTACTTAGCTCCCCCCAAAGGATAAGGGGAAACCTTGCTGGACCCATAAATAGGGATAGGCCCAACAATCTCCCCCCACGACTTATGACGAGGTTCCCATCACTACCAAACCTGCTTTGTCATCATATCATAATCATTGTCATCTGTATGGATCTTCTCAATCTTCAAGACCTTCTCATCGAGAACTTATTGTATCCACTGTACCTAATATTGATGTGCTTGGTTCTCGAGTGAAAACTCGAATTCTTACTGAGATAAATGGCACTCTGGTTATCACGGTAAACGATGAACCTTTGTTTCTTCACACCGAGTTATCTAACAATCCTATTCATCCATATCATCTCCTTGCAACTCTCTGTAGCTGCAATGTACTCTGCCTCTGTAGCAGACAATGCCACATATCTTTGTAACTTGGACTGCCAAGACAGAGCTCCCTTTGCATAGGTGAATAAGTAACCTGATGTAGACTTGAGACTGTCTTGAGCACCTGCCTAATCTGAATTTTTGTAACCCACTAACTCTAGCTTATCACCACCATAGCACAAACACATATTAGAAGTACCCCCTTAGATATCGTATTATCTATTTCACCACTTCCCAATGCTCCATACCAGGATTTGCTAGAAATCTGCTTACCACTCCAACTGCATAAGCTATATCCGACCTTGTACACACCATTTCATACATCAAACTACCAATTGCGGATGCATAAGGAACTTTCTCTATCTTCCGTTTCTCAACATCATTCACGGGACATTGACCATGAGTTAACTTGAAATGGTTTGGAAGTGGAAAACTTACCGGCTCAGCCTTGTCCAAGTTGAATCTTTTCAACACCTTCTCAATATAGATTTCTTTTGATAGCCACAACTTCCTTGCTTTCCTATCACGAGAGATTTGCATGCCAAGAATACGCTTTGCTTCACCCAAGTCTTTAATAGCAAAAGACTTGCTCAAATCTGGCTTCAACCTGTCAATCTTTTTCTTGTCTTTGCCAACAGTCAGCATGTCATCGACATATAGCAAAAGAATAAGAAAATCACCATCAGCAAATTTTTGAATGAATACACAACGATCCGAAGCTTTCCTCTTGTACCCATGTTCTTTCATGAACGATTCATACTTCGTGTACCATCTTCTAGGAGATTGCTTCAAACCATATAAACTCTTTTTTAGCTTGCACACCATGTGTTATTTTCCTTTGACTTCAAAACCCTCGGGTTGTGCCATATATAAATCTTCCTCCAACTCACCGTGAAGAAATGTTGTCTTGACATCTAGTTGTTTTATCTCAAGATCCAAACTAGCTGCTAATGCCAAGACAACCCGAATAGAAGGAAATCTTACCACTGGTGAAAAGATCTCGTCAAATTCAACACCCTCTCTCTGCTCATAACCCTTCACAACTAAGCGTGTTTTATACCTTGGTTGTGAGTTACGATATTCAGTCTTGATTATATACACCCACTTGATCTTCAGAATCTTCTGGTTCTTTGGCTTGTCAACCAACTCAAAAGTGTCATTCTCGTCTAAAGAGATCACCTATTATTTCATGTATTTTAACCACTTTTGGATTTCAGGAACACGAAGAGCTTCTACATAAGACTTTGTTTCACCTGCATCTGTGAGCATCACATACTCATGTGGTGTATACTTCGTTGAAGATAATCTAGGCCTTTTGGATCTTCTCAATTCAGCTTATGATTGTTGTTGCACTTCTTGCTCAACACCACCCACCAAAACGTCTTCATGAGATTTATCCTCATGATTGTGTTCTTTTTATTCGTTACCATTACCATCAACATTATCATCATGTTGTTCGGGATAGGGAACAACTGGATTTGGATTCAAGAACATGTATTCTTGAAGATTTGGCATTTCGATCTTCTCAAAGTCTTCAATAGTTTTGTCTTCAAGGAATACTGCATCCCTATTTCTGATAACCTTCTTGTCAACTGGATCCCAAAATCTGTAACCAAACTTATTTGTTCCATAGCCTAGGAACACACACTGCTTAGCTTTGTCATCAAGCTTTGACCTCTGATCTTTTGGGATGTGAACAAATGCCCTACAACCAAACATTCTCAAGTGATCATAAGTAGGATCATTGTCTCTCCATACCTTCTCCGCTACTTCGCCATATAGCTGTCTTGAAAGAGATCGATTGATCAAGTACACAGCAGTATTCATTGCTTCACCTCAGAAATTCTTATGCAAGGAGATCAAGCATTTAGATGAGAAGCTACAAAGTTTTATTTATTTTGTAATCCATGTGTATTGATAGTTTTGTCACTAAAATTGACAAAGGGGGAGATTTTTAGAGCACTGCTCGGTTGAACTCGCATGCATTGCTATCTCAAGCATGTTTGTCAATATTAGTGATCAAAACTATAAGTCTTGATTTCTAGTCTACTTATAGATGTCTCGGACTAGGACATAGATTGTGTAGTTGATCCTTATACTTCACGGCGTTCATCATTTGAAGACGAAGAACTACTAAGGGGATCTTGTGGAACTTCATCAACAAAAGGTATGTGGAGACTGAAACTCATCTATCACTTGGAAAGTCTATTTCTACTATATATCCTAACTGAGACATAAGTCATATTACGATATAGTTTTCTATTATACACATTTGAGATTTCGAGCTGAGTTTAACTCGGTTACATATTTCTCGGAACATGTGTTGGCAAGATTTCGCTTCGACCAAGTTCATCTTATATTCTTGAGCAAGTCAAAAGATGATCATGTGAAAATTGCCGAGTAACATCTTACATGGTTTGTGTGATACAATCATTTGGTATAGACTTGTAATGTTTCCTTATGATTATTTCAATAACTTGAAAATTCCTTGATGCTAATGGTGTGTGAAAACGTCTATTGTCATCCTCTAAGAAAGTTTCAATGGTTGAAATAAGATTTTAGAACACTTAACCATTATTGTATATCACATGTTGTGTATTATTGCACATATGTAATCCATGTCCGGGAACCATAATATGCGTACCCGTACGCGTACCTGTTGGCTTAGAAATCCGGGAACCTAAGTATGTGTACCCATTCGAGTACTGGCGTAAGGTTCATGTCCGAATATTTCTGCAGGGATTGGAAGTACGCATACCAGTTTGCGTACTGGCGAAATAAAATTTTGGTCCGGGTATTTCAATTATGCGTACCCGTTTGCATACTTGAAGGTTAAAGTTCTAAAATCGGTTATGTACATGAACTTAAACATTTATATAATAAGGAATGCAATCTTTGCAAACTGTGGCTATAATGTTCATGAATTGGTTCGAGTAAACCAAACCGATTTTGCTTCATTTGTGTTCTTGTTTACTTTTGTGAGAATATAGCAATTGAAAAGCTCTTTAACTAGTTTCATTTGTGTTAGAGCATTGCTCGGTTGAACTCGCATGCGTTGCTATCTCAAGCATGTTTGTCAATGTTAGTGATCAAAACTATAAGTCTTGATTTCTAGTCTACTATAGATAAGTCTCGGACTAGGATAGAAGTTATCTTCTTCTTTCTCAAGTTGGACGTGTTGGGTGTGGATGGAACTTTGGTGAGTCATATAGCTCACAAGGAGGTTAGTATATGAATAAGATAGAATAATAAGTTTTGGTGTTCGTTTTGAAAGATATTTCGATAATTAGAGAAAAAGACATTAGATGGTGTTCATGAAAGAGTGATTATGAGATGAAGATTTGAAAATAAAACAGTAGTAGTGGTACGATTTATCAGAGGAAGAGTATTTAGGGGATATGTATTGAGACTATAAGGAGTTTTGATGATAAAGTTTGCAAAGGATAGTAATCGTGATGGAAAGTTGATGGTGATAAAAGAACATATTCAATTGATCAAGGTAACGTTATGTATTTATTTGTATGAGTTATTTATATTTTGGGTAGCTTTTAGATACTTAAAATAGATTTTAATCAATGAATCACATGTTTCATATTTTATGATTTTATGTATGGTATTATGTTTGCTGGACAATATTTAGAGACTTTTCTAGGTACCTTAGAATAATAACTGGCCGTAGCTCTATAAACATGATTTGTAGTATGTCGGATGTAGTTTATGTAAATATATAGACTGTCCAAATCGGTTGAGTATAGAATTAGTTATAAGTGTTAGAAATCGAGCTGACGCAGTTGAAACCAGGGCAAACAGTCACAATGGTCGATAAGTATGAGCTTTATTAGATAGGTTGTAGCAAGAACTAGAAAATATTCAGTACGCTAAACTTGTAGAGGGTTATCCTATGATCCTAAAAAGCCTAAGTTTGATACTTTTGGATGTATAGTGACTCACATAGAGACCTTGGAAGATGACTACTTGAACTTATTATTGTGTTCCAACACTTTGAAATATTGGTGAGGTTTTGTGGAAGAAGATGACCGAGTCAGATAGCTGACTCGATCCGTGTCAGAGCAAGATAGTGAGTCAGACCAATCAGGTCATGGACTGGGTAATTAGGTCGGGTCGTGGGTCGACCCGATGGGTCAGGAAATGGGTAGTGGGTCGTGCCGGATCTGGCCCATGGGCTAGGTTTAGATCCAAAATTAGTATATTGAGTTTTTGGATCAGTTCTGCTCCGAATTAGTTTTCGGTTCCTTCTGAAAAGTTTTAGGTTTTTTCGTGAGATTTCCGATGATACCCAATTTGACCATATTTGGATAAGCAGATATTATGTTATCCCAAAATTACTTATTACTAAGTGATAAAACCATGAATAAAACTAGAACCATTAGTTATTCCACTTAGCCTATAACTAGAGACTTGTATGAGATTATTTTATGAGCCTTGTGTGATCCTTTTGGCTAATCGCTTAGAGTGATTGCGTGATTAACATTTAATCTTTATTAACAACGATCGATCTAAAGGATGAACCAGTGGATTGTAGATCTCGAGGTAGGCGAGGCTCATCAAATGAGGTGGGAATCGATAACGAACTCTCTTGTGTTCATTACTGTTTTTTCATGGTCATTAGCTTTTATGTTGATGGTTCATCATATTACGGGTATGTCAACCCGATATATATGCCCTATATGCTTTGGGGACTTCCCCATGTTTGCCGGTATGGAATGGTGCCGAGGCCCGGGTTTTCCTGGTAGTATTTATTACTTTTATTATCTAGAGGAACCTTTAACATGCGAGATGAATGCGTTTTCCGTGTTTTCACCCGACATGCATTATAGTTTTTGATGAATAGTTTAAAGTTTGTTATATATTTCCTATGAGCACCCCTTTGGGGATGATGTGCTCATTCGTTTTCCACTCCAGTTTCAGATCACAGTTTCGGTGCCGCTTGCGAAGATGATCAAGTTTTGATGATTCTGCTATATTACTTTTGTATATGTACATTGTTTTGAAAACCAACACATTATTATATATGTATCATTGGAGAGGCAGACTTCATTTTTCATAGAGGGTATAGATTATGGGTAAATCTTTTGTTAGAGTTTGTTAATTATTGCTTAAGTAGATGTTTTAGATTCATTATGCCTCAGATTGTAGAATGTTAAATTACATTTGTAAGTAGATGGATTTAGGGGCATCACAAGTTGGTATCAGAGCTCACTATATGATCTTACATGGGCAAAAATAGCAATAGCCAATGCCAGTTAGTTAATTTGGAACTGGATTGGGTTGTGAGATAAATCTTAATCATTAAAATAATCGATAACTAAAATATTTATGAATGAATTGATTGATTGTCTTGCATAACATGTTGATTGCTTGTTCCGTGTTTATATTTTTATCAAGTAAAAATTGTAGGTTAAACCAATTATGAAGGAGATAATTATCCTTGATAAGTTAATGTTAGTAAATCCGGCACTGGGGAATAATGAGGTTGTGTTTTCTCGGTTCGTATGAACAAATTGTTGGTCCTGGACAACCTTGAAAGTTCAACTGCATTCAGAGATGATCATTCATAGAAGGAAAATAAATTCTTTTAGAACCGATAGATATAATTTCATTTAGAAATATTTGTAGGATTCTTCCTTGAAATTAGTAACAATTATCTTTTTGAAATAGAAATTAGCCTATTGAACATAGTAAAGCTACAAATTATAGAATTTAGTTGTAGAAAAACCATATCGGTTTGTGCTACATTTCATGTTGTTTTGAGTTCATCTGAAATGAGTTAGCTCTCGTGCGTTTGTTAGTATAAGTAATTGCAGTTATACGAGAGATAATAATTTTCTTCAAGGTTCGGAGTTTTGAAGATCAGAAGGATGGTTCGATTTTCGAGGACGAAAATGATACAAGGTGGGGAGAATGTAAGGACCCTGAAGCTCGTCAACGCTATTAGACCGGTCAAGAGATGAATTTGCCGCTAGTGATTCGATTAGTTTAACACGAACGTTAATTAATAGAGATTAATATAACAACGATCTAGATACGAAATTATCACCATTGGATAAATCTCGAAAAGTTAGGAGAAATGGACAATAAGAACACGCAAATCGGATACCGGACGAAGAAGATATCGCATTTTGAAAATTAAAGTTAAAATTAGTAAACCTTGACCGGACCTTGACCATTGAGTTTGACATATGTGGACCTTTTTTTAGTAAATGACTATCCCTTAATAATTAGGTCAAGTTGGTTTTAGTACGGGTGTAAAAGTAGTTTAAGTATTCATAACTGATACTAGTATGTTGAGGAGATTTCGTGATTGGTTTATATATATATATATAATTCATGTTATAGTTTGTATAATTCCCTTAAATGTAAAATATTGAAGAAGTTATCTTCTTCTTTTCTCAAGCTGGACGTGTTGGGTGTGGAGGGAACTTTGGTGAGTCATATAGCTCACAAGGAGGTTAGTATATGAATAAGATAGAAATAATATTATTACTCTCTTATCTAGTTCTGGCGTGAAGTTAGACGATGATAGAACTATTGCAGCCGAATGTGTTCAGTTTTATGAAACTTTATTTAATAACACTTCAGTTGCTTTTGATTCTCCTAATTTGTTAGATGATATTCATTTTGATAAAGTGCTTTTTGATTCCGACGCTACGGAGTTAGTGTCTCCCATTACTAGAGATGAAGTTATCCTTGCTCTTGTTTCTATTGACTCTTGCAAATCCCCGGGACCAGACGGATTCACCAGTCAGTTTTTCAAAGCTGCTTGGGATATTATTGGTGACAATTACGTGGCAACTATCATCAATTTTTTTGAAAAAAGTAAGTTATTAAAAGAGGTTAACAGTACTTTCATCACTTTAGTCGCCAATTGTAATAACCCTTCAGGAATCACTGACTTTAGGCCTATTTCTTATTGCAACGTCATCTATAAATGCATTGCTAAAATTTTAGATTCTAGAATGAAGAGAATTATGTGTCATTTAATTAGTTCCAATCAGTCTGCCTTCATATCCGGTAGAGCTATCCAAGATAATGTTATGTTAGCTCATGAGCTTGTGAGAAACTGTCATAGAAATAATAGTCCAGCTAGATGTGCCTTAAAGATTTCTCTCAAGAATGCGTATGACTCTGTCAGTTGGGAGGCTGTCACTCTTGCTATGAAGAAACTTGGATTTCCCGATAAGCTTGTGAATTGGATTTATTTATGTATTTATTCTTCTAAGTTCTCCATCATGATCAATGGCTCTACTTATGGGTTTTTTGGCGCAAGCAGAGGATTGAGGCAAGGCTTCCCTTTTCCTCTTATCTTTTTGTTATTGTTATGGAGGTTTTTAGTCTCATTCTTCAGCAACAGGTTCAGATCAATAAGTTTGGTTTTCATCCCAAGCTTAAAGTTACTAGCCTCACTCATCTCTGCTTTGCAGACGATGTTATGTTTTTTTCAACGGTTCATTGGAAGTTGCCTCTGTTGTCCAACTTGCTCTACAAAAGTTCGGTTCTTTTTCTGGCCTTGAGGTTAGTATTCAGAAATCCTCTTTATTTCATTCTGGTATTTCAGCTGATACTCTCATTGATATTCTTCATTGCTTTGGATGTGCTGAAGGAACCCTTCTTGTTAGATATTTAGGGGTTCCCTTAATTTCAACTAGGCTTTCATATTCTAATTGCTTTCCTTTGTTAGCTAAGGTCACCAAAAGAGTTAAGTCATTGAAGGCTAGGTTTTTGACGTATGCTGGTAGGCTTTTACTTATTAAAGTTGTTTTATGTAGCATGGTTTACTTATGGTTCTCTTTCTTTGTCCTTCCCAATAAAAGAGCTCAACACCGTTTCCAAAAGATTATTGTGGACTGGCCTTGATGTAGACAAGAGAGACAATCCTATTAGCTGGTTTCAAATTTTTTTGCCAGTTTATGAAGGGGGTTTAGGAGTGAAGAATCTTGAGAGTACCAATATTGTTGTTAATTTGAGACACATTTGGGACCTTACTTTAGGCAAAGATAATGTTGGACAAGTTGGGTTAAGGCCAATCTAGTTAAAAACAAAGATTTTTGGAGTATGAATGTTCCACAGGGTTGTTCCTGGAGTTGGAGAAGAATCTTAGATTGTAGAGACATTGCAAGGCCTTTTATGGGTACTATTTTTGGTAATGGCAAAGCAACTAGTTTCTTATTTGATTTCTAGCACCCTAATGGTAGGCTTTGTGATTGGATCCCTATCTCTGTTATAAATGTTGTTCATCAATTTGGGTTGTATAGTGTTTCAGATTTTTTAACAAAAGATGGATGGCATTTTCCTACGAGGGATGGTTTTGACTCTACTGTCTGTTCCCAAATCAATTTTATGGAATTTGATTTGCTTGAAGAAGATAAAAATATTTGGAAAGCTATTAGTTTCGGTGAGTTCTCCATGAAGCATACTTACGCTTCTATCACTCTTACTAGGCCTGATATGGAATGGCACAAGTTGATATGGTTTAAGGGTCTCATTCCTAAGGACTCTTTTATGGGATGGCTGGTAATGCATAAAAAACTCAAGACCAGAAGCAAACTTGTTCAATGGGGAGTGAATTCTAATTCTTTATGTTTGCTTTGTAAAGAAGTGCCGGAGGATGAAAATCACATTTTTGCTAGTTGTTCTTTTTCCTCTGTTATATGGCAAGTTATTATTTACAAAATAGGGTATACCAGGTTTTGCTCGATGAATTGGGAGATTGAGCTTAAATGGTATGCTGAGAACTTTATTGGAGAGGGTGTTGTCGCTTCTATTTAAAAGCTTGCTCTAAATAGCTTTATCTACCACATTTGGAAGGAGAGGGATAAACGGTTTCATTGTGATTCTATTAGTTCCACTCCCACTATTAGTTTCCTTATAGTTGCTGATGTCAGATTGAAAGTCTCAGATGGTAAGTTTTATGATGTTGACTCTCCTTCCACAAAAGGTTTTTTAAGTAGATGGGGTGTTTCTTGTACTTTAATACAGAAGAAGAGGGTTTCTTGCTCTTGGAAATTTCCTTCTCCTGATGAAGTTATGGTTAACTTTGATAGATCCAGAAGGGATAACTCTGGTGGTTTTGCTGCTATCATGCGTGATTGCACTGGTAATCCTCTAGTTGCTGCAATTGGTGGGTCTAGTCCAGATTCTGTTTTTCTTTAGAATTAAAAGGTGCTGAAATTGCTATGAAGTTAGCCATCCAGAAAAATCAATTGATGATTCATCTCTGCACCAATTCCACGACAGTTTATAAACTGTTAACTAGTAAAACTCCTACTCCTGGGAGATTCTGAGAATTTGGAGGAAAGTGTGTCAGCTGAGACAGAAGTTTAGAAGGTTCATAATTGGGAATGGCTATAGAGAAACCAATCGAGAAGCTGATTCGTTAGACGTTATTCACCCTTCGGCTGAGTTTATGGAGATTGTTAGAGCATAGCTCGGTCAACCTCGCATGCGTTGCTATCTCAAGCATGTTTGTCAATGTTAGTGATCAAAACTATAAGTCTTGATTTCTAGCCTACATAGCTAAGTCTCGGACTAGGATAGAAAAGTGTAGTTGAGCTCAAGGACTTCATGGCGATTCATCATACAACGACGAAGATCTATACAAGGAACCGTGGAACTTCATCAAAACAAAGTTATGTGGAGACTTGAACTTATCTATCACTGAAAAGTCTATCTCTTCTATATCCTACTTCTTATGAGACAAAAGCCGTATGCTATATAGACTAGATCATACACATTTGATATTTCGAGCTGAGCATTCATTGCTTATCTTTTATCTCGAAATCGTGTGTTGGTAAATCGTTTCGCTTTGGTCAAGTTTATCTTCACCTAGTGACGAAAGTCATGAAAAGTTTCAATCACTTTGAGAATTGCTCTGACGTGAATCGGTCTGTGAATAACGGCGACATAGCGTCCTCTGAGAATGTCTCAATGATTGAAATAAGAGTTTAGATTACATAACCATGTATTCCTTGAACCAAAATTTTCGAACTTTGTTAATCAAGAGAAATCGGGAGGATTGTGGAATTTTCTTTCCAAGTCCGCGAACTTTCGGAAGTTCTCGACCGAGAATTTCTGCTGGGATTTTCCGAAACTCGTTTGTGTGCTTAGTCCGCAAACCCAGTCCGCGAACTGGCGGAAGTTCTCTTTCCGAGAATTTCTGCTGAGTTTGGAAAACTTGATTGATTAACTTAAGTCCGCGAACTTATTTGTGAACTTAAGAGGTTATGTTCTAAAGATGTGCTCTGAACATGAAACATTAAATTACTAAGGAATGCTTTATGCAAACCGTGGATATAATGTTCATGAGCCGATTCAATCGAATCGAATCATCTTTGTTTCAATTGTGTCTTGTGTAGTTCCATAAGATCTCATAGCAATTGAAGAACTCTTTAGCTAGTTCATTTGAGTCAATTGAACTAGTTATGGTGAAGAAGGACAAGGTTAATATGAAATGTTGATATGGTTAAGCTTTTGGGTTACTATGTTGAACCAACATACACGTACACGTTTGGGCATGGTTTTCACGAACCCAGTAAACGTCTACCCAAGTGTGTGTGACAAGCTAAGTTTTAGATCTAACGGTTGAGAAATATTAGCTTGAATCTAAATCAGGTTTTCATCTAAAGGTGAATAAGGATTTCTTTGTAACTAAGGCAAAACCCTGATTTGAAGGCTATATACAGGAGACATCTAGCATTATGCAAAACTAATCCCCACACGTCTGTGTGCTACTAGTGCGCCCGCTAGAGTCGATCTTCATTAACCTTTGATTTTCTTCTCTAAAATCAGGTTAACGACTTAAAGACTTCATTGGGATTGTGAAGTCAGACCGATAGTACTTTATCGTAGTTGTGTGATCTGATCTTGCATATTCTATCGTACGACTACAATCGATTGATTGGCTTGAGATCGTGAGAGTTCTCCGATATACAAGATAAAGAATTCACAAACATCTTCGTCTCACTATTTGTGATTCCTCGACAATCCGCTTGTGTAGACAGGTAGGATTGTATATAGGTGATTGATTAATCTAGGTTTTTCTTCGGGAATATAAGACCGGATTATCAATTGGTTCTTGTTCACCTTGATTTTATATCTTAAAACGGAACAAAACCTAGGGTTTATCTGTGGGAGACAGATTTATCCTTTTATAGACTTTTCTATGTGAGACATATATGTTTATTATCAAGTCTGTGATTTTGGGTTACAACAACTCTTGGTTGTGGGTGAGATCAGCTAAGGGAATCAAGTGCGCAGTATCTTGTTGGTATCAGAGGCGTAGGAGTATAACTATACCTTGGATCGGTGGGAGACTGATTGGGGTATAACTATAGTCCAGTCCGAAGTTAGTTTGCAGTAGGCTAGTGTCTGTAGCGGCTTAATACAGTGTGTATTCAATCTGGACTAGGTCCCGAGGTTTTTCTGCATTTGCGGTTTCCTCGTTAACAAAATTTCTGGTGTCTGTATTATTTCTTTTCCGCATTATATTTTATATAATTGAAATAATACAGGTTGTGTGTTAACATCATGGACTTCTCTAATCCAACCTTTGGTTGTTGATTGTAGTTGATTGATCCTTGTACATTGGTCTTTGGTACCGTCCAAGTTATCTCTCTTTGATAAAGACTCGCATATTTCTATTTGTTTGAGTAAAGATCAAATCGAGAGATTGGGATAATAACTCCTTGAGATACTTTTTATCTAGATTGAGTTTGACTGTCTAGTTGATTATCTAGCAAAGTATTTCAGAATTAGTCCATACCGATTGCTAATCGAAATATTGGGTGGTGTTGTTAGACCCCCGTTTTTTCAGAGATTGACGTTAAGAATTTCATCCCCGATCTTTGTCGGATTATTGAGGAGGATAGAAGCAACAAGATTTACTATAGACATTAGATTTTACTTTTGTTTGTTTTTTGTTGCCTTTCGTTCCTTTTTGTTTTAGTCTCTTTTCGTTTTTGTTTGTGAGGTTTGGGTCTCCTTAACCCAGCGGAAAGCTTCAAAACAATTTTTTTTTTGGAAATATAGAGTTGGTTGTTGTGTATAAATAAGAGTCGAGAATACCTAAAACTGAGAGAGAGAGAGAGAGTTATCGAGAGTTTGGGCATCTGACAGAGGTGATAGGAGGCTACAGGTGGATTTGCAGAGAATTTCCCTACTGGTGAAGGAGAAAAAGTAGTTGCAGAAGAGTCGCAGAAACCGTCCATTCCAGAATTGGTTGCTAAAGACTATCAGTGACTGAAATTTATCTGTCTGCGATTACTCTTTTGTGACAGCTTAGCTGCAACAATTATAAACTTGCAATTGATCTTCTTTCATATTTTTCCCTCATATTTCTTTAATAAAAACACCATTTGAGCCACAAGTTATATTTTTGACCATGTTTTGAGAATGATGAGCTACACCCCGTCACTGGGACAATTGAGGAAGTCATTTTCTCATCATCGTGGTAATTCTATTAATTCTTTTATGACTTATTGCATTGATTTTTAATCGACGTATGTTTTTTATTGAATGATTGTGATTTCAATTGATGGGTCATGGTTTCTTAAGTGTATTGATGTCTCATGCTTTAGATTTACAGTCATTACTTTCAAAATCTACTTTCGGCAATAAATTAGAGTCAATAAATTTTTATTATTTGAGATATAAATATCTAGTATTATTAGTTGAACCACATGATTATGAGAATTGGTGGAATCCTGAGTCGCAGTATATCTTGATATTGTGACAATTTTTTGTATATATCATCTTTGTTTTTAGTTTTCTATTTTTTATTCTAAACTATAATGTTCACAAGTCCGAGTGAACGACAACACTATTTACCACTATAAAAACAAAAATATACCACTCCTTTAATTTCCTGAGCTTTCTCCTGGTCTCATCTTCAGATGCTCTCCTGGACATATAATGGATCCGTACGTGACTGGCGTTAATCACATGTGTTGTTCCTTGTTGTCCTGATCCTTTCCCAAAATCTCTCTTCAAATATTGTTGCAGCTTTCCAGCGTCTATGAATCGCTGGAGTTTGATCTGTAAAGATCGACAATTCTCGGTCTTGTGACCATGTCTTTATGAAAATCACAGTATTTGTTCTTGTCGCGTTTATCACGTGTCTCTGCTGGTGAAGGACGAGGAGGGATCAAGTCCTTGATAACTTTTCCATACAACTCTGTTAGTCGCATGTTAAATGGTGTCAGTTTCATATCATGATGCTTCTGATATCCAGTTTCCATTCGTCCTCCATGAACTTTCTCTCGTACTTCACCACGATCATTGACTTGTCTTTATTATCAACGTTCAGATGACTGGATAATCTGTTAACTTCTCTAGTTTCTCGATCTCTAGAATCATCCTCGTCCTGAGCGTACTCTCCTGCTCTATCATACAACTCTTCCAGAGTCTTTGGTGATCTCTTGGATAAGGAATTGTATACACCCCTCTGATCATACTGGCATGCCTATTTGTAAGCCTTGATAATGACTTGATCGTTGGTACCATCCACTTCAGCAACCAACTCTTGGATAAGGAATAACGAATGAAATCCCTTGCGATTTCGTATGTTATATTTCTAGTGTTAGTAGAACTTATCAATCAGATTGCTGTATGTCCCGATCGACTATGCATGTAGATGATTGAACCACCTAATTGCTCCGCCGCTCAATAATTGTGGGAATATCTGGCACAATAATTCATCGATGTACTTCCATAGGGTCGAGGAAGTTTCATAATGCAAAACGTGCTGATCTGGAACATCTGTTTTCTCATCGAACTCCGACATTTATTTTCCTTGAAGGGAGCTCCCGCGGCTCGATGAAGCATGTCTAGCTTGTCCTATCGCAAGTGATTCTTTGATGTTACTCTATCGATCATCTTGCGGAGACGAGCGTCAGTTATTGCATTTATGTCTCCATTAAAGGAACTGTCTTCCTACTCATAGTCCTGGTACTCATGAATATCAATTTCAGATCTTTTTTTTTCTCGAGGATCAGTAGACTCACTTTTGATTTTTCTTCGCTGCGAACAAGCGTAGAAATCATGCGAAAATTCTATCTCATCGTACCGATCTCGCATGACGAATACAAGGTGAAGGAACAAAAGTCCTCAGGAGCATGCGCCCGAGCGTGGCTAGCTGCAGGTCAACAGATTACGACCAGAACCACCGTCGTCTCAAAACTCCCCAGGAATGACAAATACAAGTTTTATGTTTACTCGAACTCGCGGGTTCTCTCCATCAGGTATGGAATCACCGATCATTTCTTCGTTCTCGTTCATTGGCCATTTTCCGCTTCTCCGATTTTTTGAATCTTGGGTTCTATTAAACGATCTCGACTCCCTCTGTTTCCCGTAGGCACAAAGGGTGCTGACGGAACCTCATCTTTTTCAATCACTGTGTGATTTTCGATCGAACTACAACCTTCCTTTCCACGTGAACAAATGTTACCTACAAAAAATCCTCGGATGCTTAAGTTAGCTGGATTTTTTCACAGAGATGTGTAGAGTATATTGTATAGATTTTAGGGTTGTGAACCTCTGCATTTATATGTTTCAAATTAGAGCAGTAACCATAATTTCGAAATAAGCATCTCTTATGTTATCTTTCTCTGTAAACCATTCACAACATTCCATAATATATCATGCGCGACTTGCCTGACAAGTACGCCAGCCATTTCTGAAACATTTCTCTCGGGTTATGGAATTAGCTAACCAAAAGAGAGTAAATTGTTAAGTGAAAAATACTATAACCCCCTACTATATGGGTTGAATATAGAGAAGCCCCATAAAATGGATCCTTATCTATCAACTCCATTCTTTCACATTTTGATATTTCTAGGCCCAAAACTTTAGAATTCAGGGCTTGTTAATAAATAATTTTTCTAATAATACCAAACCTGCCCTTTTGTATTTATACTAATAAAATTAGCTATAGATTCCGTTTTTCAGTTCATTTTTTTTCATTCTCTCTCTCATTTGCTTTTACTCTCTCTCGGCTAGAAAATAGGAAGAAGAGAAACAACTTCTAATCGAGATTTTCAGTAAAATGTTTTTTCAAAATTTAGATCTAAGATTTACAAACAAAGATAGTGATTACACCTAAATTCAACATCAACATCACTTGTTCCTGGGAGATACAGTGAAAATCAATGGAAAAGAAATGATAATCATCAACAGCAAATGAATCAGAAGATTCACATACAAAATGAAATCGAACATGTAAGTTTCATTAACATTTCAGTTCTATAGCTAGATTTAATTCTTCGATTTTCAAATTTTTATTTCTGCAAGATCGTTTTATGATTTTGAGAACTTTTAAAAGCTTGATTTCATCATAAATATCTTATTGAACTTATAATTGGAGTCAGATCTGTCATCATCTCACCTTAATCTTACTATTGAGAAGAAAATTTTGAAAATAAAATTCAAAAAAAATTCTAGGGTTCTTGAACAAAATTCGATAGATCTTTTAATTTTTTATCTCGATCAAAAATCGGTTTTAAGATTTGAAATCAGTGAATCATTATCTCTTTTACCCATCTATTTGATACGAATTTTATATACTTTGATTTTCGAAATGAGTTTTGCTCATCTCCAATGTTACATATTCTTAAAAGATTATTTTTAGTTCAATCTATATGATTTGGTTGTTCAAATTTAAACATCATGATGTATTACGATTTCAAGATTTAATATATTTGATCGAAATTTAAACTTGACCCTTCAACATGTCAAGTTTTGTGCAGCTGTAAGAAATTTGAGTTTGTAGGAATCTTATGCCGCCATGCCATTAAGATACTGTATCACAGAAATATCCATGATCTTCCTCCACAGTACATTCTAAAGAGGTGGTCAAAAGATGCCAAGAGTGGAACCGTGAGGGATCGAGAGGGAAACCAAATGCAAGCTGATTCTAGCTCACTAATATCTTTACGTTACAATGAGCATCTTCAGAAGGCTATTAATATTGCGACTAAGGGTTCACTTAATGAAGAGTCTCATTTAGTGGCCAGTCGTGCACTGGACAATGCCCTATTAGAAGTTGAATCTGCTACAAAAGCAACTCAAGGAGGCAGCAGCGATGATTTCCACACATCTCTAGCAACTCAGTCCCACTCTGGAGAGAGAGTTTTTGTGGGAGAAGGAGGTGACAAAAGTATAATGTTCACCGCTAGGCAAATTATTGGTGATCTAGATATTGGACAAAAAAGGAGAAAAACACGAAATAGTTTTGTTGATTTAAGCCATGAGCTCAGCATGGATAATCTGCACCATCAACAAGGTAAAAATAAATAATATTACTGTCTTAGCCTTTATTTTTTCGAACACTGTTGTCTGATGTACATTGTTTTTTGTTGATCGAAGGACAAAATCATAGGCTACCAGATGGACTGAAGAGAAATGACCCACCTATTCATCCAAGTCTGCAGATAGTTTCCACACCAAATTCCGCTCACCTTCCGTATACTCCAGTTAGCTTCTCAGAATCGACACAATTTATCTATCCAATTATACGTCCTAATTTACAGTATATCTCAAGTCCGTACACACAGGTACGAGTTAATGAGCTCTTATGTTGTTTATTTCAAGGCACTGTGAGATTAGGCTTTCTAACTCTAGGAATTGATCCTGTTCATAACACAGGGGTCCAGTGGTCTTGGGATGGAACCCTGTCCATTTATCACTCATGGCGCCCCAGAGGTGAGCTTTTGTGGCGAATTGTTTACGTTCTTATATATGTTAAGGAAATTTTGCACATTATCTTAGGTATGTTCGAATTTTGTACAGGGATCTTATATTTCGAGTAAGCCTCATAACTTAGGAAGTACGTACTCAAAACCAACAACTGCAAACACTGGTTTCAAGCCTCACCAGGTAATAAAAGTGAAATTTCGTAATGCTCTAATGCTGAATACACATGTTTTTTTTTTTGGAATGTTTAGACTATGGCATCTTAATATTTTTATGACAATAATTTCTGAATAGTTGTAGCCTTTTTTGGATCAATTGATGTCTATGCAGGTCTCGACGTTTTTTGTGCGCACTGACAAGACACTAGCCTTTTTTTAGATCAATTGATGGTCGATTAGGTTGAACTAATATCAAGAACATGTTCTCAAAAATTGCTCACGGTTTGTGGAAGTAAGGCTTTTACATGGTTATATTCCTTTAAAATTAAAAACTAAATCGTACCATGCTCTCTCTTAACGTTTATTTTCTTATGTTATGACATGTTAACTCTTGAAGACCTTGAACGCATTGGGATATGACCTTGTTTCCAGTGGTACTGAGAACCATCTGCGAGTCTTGGTCAATCTGAAAAACAAGGTTAGTAGGAATAACGTTCCACTTTAAATGGCATATTCCATATGCAAGTGTAACTCTTAGTTACACTAGTTATATGCATGTGTAACTGAAAGTTACACAAGCCAGATGCATGTGTATCTCCTAGTTACACATGTTATATGCATGTGTAACTCTCAGTTACACAATTCAGATGCATGTGTAACTGCTAGCTACACTAGTCAGATGCTTGTGAAACTGAAATATACATTGTTGTATGTACTGTTCATTTTAATCGTATAAATATTGATTGCTTGTTGTTATATTTCAGGTTTCAGATAACTTCATAAAATATAATTGCTTAAACGTGGTAATGGTCTCGCTGGAACTGGAGTTGACGCTGAATACACAAGTCAGATGCATGTGTAACTCTCAGTTACACTAGATAGACACATGTAACTCTCAATTACACTAAACAGATGCGTGTAATTGTCGATAAATTACACTGGTGATATCAGAATTGATAAATTGAATGAGAACTGCTTCATTGGTTAGTTTGTTTATCCAAGTGGCTATAGATGAAACAACAGAAAACACTCTTGAATCACAAAAGAGTTTGATTGCTCAATTGTTGTACTTTTCTGAGAAATTAGAAAGCTATGATTCATCCTTATCACCAGGCTCATATGTGTTGACATATATGAAAGAAAGCAGTGCTGAGAAGTAGAAGTCAACTGATAAACCCTGTATTGTCACTTTGGTTTTGGTTTTCACTTTGAAAATTTTAGGGATCTTGTATTGTCTGGTACTGACTACTGTGCTGCAATTTTCAGGGTGATGAATTGTTTCATAAGAAGCATGGGATTCATATATCTGGGAATAGTGTGTCGTTGCCACCTCAGAGGTAAAAGCTCAACCCTGTTGACTTAATCATTTGTCCTTCATATGAGATGATAATTCTTGAAAACCACATTTTAGATCTCAATTACATGCCTCAAACAATGTATAATAATGATGCATTATCTCCAGATTACAGAATGGTAGGATAATACTGATTATTAGACTGATTAGATACATGTGTAACTCTTAGTTACACAAGTGAGATGCATGTGTAACTAATAGTTACACATGCTAATTAGATGTGTAGATACCAGTTACACATGCAAATTAGATGTGTAGTTTCTACTTAGATGTGTAACTTTTACTTACACATACTGATTTTGGGTACACATATCAATATGTATGTGTAACTCCTAGTTACACTAGTCATATGCATGTGTAACTGCTAGCTACACTATCCATATGAATGTGTATCTCCTAGTTACACATGTTATATGCATGTGTAACTCTCAGTTACACAATTCAGATGCATGTGTAACCGCTAGCTACACTAGTCAGATGCTTGTGAAACTGAAATATACATTGTTTTATGTACTATTCATTTTAATCGTATAAATACTGATTGCTTGTTGTTATATTTCAGGTTTTAGATAACTTCATAAAAGCTAATTGCTTAAACGTGGTAATGGTCTCGCTGGAACTGGAGTTGACGCTGAATACACAAGTCAGATGCATGTGTAACTCTCAGTTACACTAGATAGACACATATGTAACTCTCAATTACACTAAACAGATGCGTGTGTAACTTCTAGTTACACATGCTAAGAAATTATTGTAAATGAATATTAAAGTAATAACTTTTTTTTTTGTGTTTTTTTTTTGATGTCTATTTATTTGCATATATATACAAGTGTAACTTTGCATTACACATATCATAAGGATGTGTAACTTCTGGTTACACATGCCATATGCATGTGTAACTTCTGTTTACACCTTCGCACTGTATTTTAATAATTTCGGGCCTAGGTTTAATAATTTTGGGCCTAGATTTAAATTTTATTTAATTATGGGCTTGACAATATGCATAAGGATATCAAGGTCTTTTAAAAACTCGGGGCCTAGATTTAAACTTTTTTTAATTAAGGGCCTCATATTATGGGTTATCCATGGATTGGTCCTGAGCCTAATTTCCCCAATTATTAAACACAAACAAATGGGTGCAAAAGACTAAGCCCAATGGATGCAAAAGACTAAGCCAAATGCGTAATGACCAATCCCAAACTATGGGGTGTAGATAACCCATAGAGTAAAGAAAGTGGGTGTAAATAGATAGAGCAGAAATATCCTCAAGCCTTAACGTTTGGGGCAGAAAAAACCCATAAGTTAGACTCGGCTCGGCTTGAACCGGCATTGCTTGGCTCGGTTCGGATCGGCTTGAGCGTAAACATCTTGCAATAGAACACATCGGGGTGGAAATATCTTGCAGTGTTGTTGTTGCCGACGACATGCCGATGCAGGGGATGACATATGCTGACGGCGTAACAAACGATGACATTGTTACAGAATATGCTGACGCCATTGCAACTGTAACGGAATATGCAGACGACGTTGCGGAATATGTTGACGTCATTACAACCATAACAGAATATGCTCACGCCGTTACCACTCTAACGGATTTCTCACGCTATTACGGAACGTATGGTTACGCCGTTGCAATAACAAGCCCTACGGTTGAGGTGAAACACTAGTAGATAGTATATCCAAACTTGAAAACAAAGCCACACATGCGGAACGTATGGTTACTACTACTAATAAGACTGCATATATGGGTGTTCGTCGTTTTGGATGCACTAACGCAAAGCAAAATGGGATCATATGAGATCGAGCAATCTCTGTGGTATAACGTGCTTTCCCTAACCCACCTACAATTAATCCAGTAGTCATTCCTTTTAGAGCACCAGCTGCCCATTGCAGTTCAGTTTCGAAGCAATGCTAACAAGAGATGCAATCCAGTTCAGTTTCGAAGCTCCTCTTGTCCCGAGCATCGCAATAAGAAGTTTTGATGTACCTATTCTTCCTAAAGTATTAATTTTCCTTACTGCCCTAAATTGCGGGTGAATCCGCGAATTTCAAAATCAAACCGCAACCAAACCGTTAAAAGTGCGGATTTGAAAATTCCATCCGTGTCCGGTCCATAGATATTGCGGACTGGATTTCACCTGTAATTTTGCGGACGGATACGGTTGAAATCCGCTGTTCCGGACTTTTTGCTGACCCCATGCAAACAAAACCACACCTCAAAATGAAAACAGAATACAAAGGCAACAGCCTACAAGAAACCAACTTAAACAATAGCAGCAGGCTACCATTATCAGATTATAGAATGACAAAACAATAGCAGCAACTGAAACTGCGTGTAATTTAATCAATTGTAGAATGACAAAACTCTAAAAGTTTGAGAATCGTAGAAATGTCAATGTTAAGATTTGAACCTGTTGACGGGTTTTATAATGGAAACGTAAATTTGAAAGAATAAACATCTTCACAGTCTAACCCTGAACCCTGAACTCAATAATTCATCAAATGGTTGTTATAGCTTGTCTTCACCAGGATAACAGCCAGGAATAGGTGATTACATTTAGGTCAGGTAATTTTTCTCAACTTGGGCAAGTAAAGCATTGATTTAACTTCCTGTGAGTGTTTCTTTCTCAAGTAGAGCATTAGCTAATGCGTGGAGTTCGTTGCTGTGTGTAGTTAGAATTGTCTTCGCGTTATTATAAGACCTGTCCAAGATTTATCTCACCTCTTTTTTAGTTTCATTGCTCATAAACCTCCCACTATCATCGTGTTCATCAGCTACGAGCCCAACTACTTTGCTCATTCCATATTTTGTGACCATTGCTCTAGCTAAAGATGTTGCTTCTTGGAGATCTGAAGATGCGCAGGATGTAACTTCATTTTCTCCAAATATAAGTTCCTCCGCTGCTCGTCTACCCATGCAAACATCTAACTTAGCAAGCATTTGCTTGCGAGAAACACTAGCCTCATCTTTGTCGGGCAATTGTGCTACCATTCCTAGAGACATTCCTCGTGGAACTATTGTCACTTTGTGAACTGGATGAGCTCCGTCTGTGCGGATGGCTACTAGAGCATGACCACCTTCACGAAAAGCTGTTAATTTTCGAGTTTCGTCAGAAAGTACAGCTGATCTTCGTTCACTTCCCATTATAATCTTATCCTTTGCATATTTCAAGTCAGTCATGCTCACTGCATTAGCACCATCCTTTGCGGCTTTGAGGGCTGCAACGTTCACCATATTTGCAAGATCTGCACCTGAGAACCCTGGTGTACCTCTGGCAATGATACTTAGATCAACATCTTCTCCTTTGGGAACTTAACAAATGTCATGGTATTAGTTGGTGTACTAATGTGTCATGCATTTAAACACTAAACAGCAAAACAAACTGAAGGGGTTTGATTATCACTGTATCCTTGAAATTTATAAGTTTCCAAAGCAGTAGAAGATTTTTAAAGACAAGATTATTAACCTTTGACATGTGAGATTCCATAATATGTCTCCGTCCTTCAACATCTGGATTGGGTAAAACAACATTCCGATCGAAACGTCCAGGTCTTACAAGTGCTTTATCCAGAAACTCGAGGAAGTTGGTTGCAGCAATCACAATAATTCCATTATTTTGCTTAAAGCCATCAAGCTCGACAAGAAACTGATTCAAGGTCATGTTGGCGGATTTATTATCTCTGGGGTTACGGCACCCTCCAAATGAATCTATTTCATCAATGAAAATTATACAAGGAGAGCACTTCTTTGCTGCAGCAAATAGATCCCTAACTCTCCTTGCTCCTACACCGACCCACTGTTCATCAAATTCACTTCCGCTTTTGAAGAAGAATGGTACTCCAGCTTCTCCCGCAATGGCTCTTGCTAACATGGTTTTACCTGTCCCAGGTGGACCAACAAGCAAAACCCCCTTGGGGAGCTTAGCTCCTAGACTTGTGAACCGCTGAAACAATAAGAAGACAATGCTAAGAAAAATCAACACAATGTCTGGATAAACACTTTTGATTTACTGCGAAAAGCTTCAATACTGGATGCATGTTCACAAATCATAATTGGAGCGCAATTGTGAATACTGGGATCTAAATGACAAATATGAATTTACCTCAGGATTGCGAAGATATTGTGCAATTTCTTCCAGCTCGGCTTTGGCCTCATCAACACCCTGAACATCACTAAATTTTGTACTTGACTCCGTGCTAGGAATCGGTTCAACCACTTCTTGGTCATTACCTATAAATATTGTACTGTAATTCGTGCTAGGATTAGTTTTCACCACTTGATCACTAACTATGGTCCCGGAATTCGTGCTAGGAGCAGGTTTCACCACTTGATCACTAACTATGGTACCGGAATTCGTGCTAGAAGCAGGTTTTAGCACTTGATCACTAACTATTGTACCGGAATTCGTGCTAGGAGCAGGTTTCACCACTTGATCACTAACTATGGTACCGAACTTCGTGTTAGGAGCAGGTTTCACCACTTGATCACTGACTCTGGTACCGGACTTTGTGCTAGGAGCAGGTTTCACCACTTGATCACTATTTTTTTTTACCGGACTTCGTGCTAGGAGTAGGTCGATTACTTGATCCCACAGCTGAAAGAACAACAAATCAAAAGAAAGCTTCAGATTTTTTATGAACATCTTAAAAAGTACTTGTTTTCGTTCAGTTGTATTCTTTGTAAACTGTTAGAATATATCAAAAAGAAATTACCAGCTCCCAGACACAGGACGCCAACGAATCCTATAATAAAACCCACAGAAGCCCATTTTAACTTGTTTTTGATCGATTGCCCTCGTTCTTCTTCGACAATGGGAGCACTATCAGTTCCTTTCGTGGACTTCCCAACATTCTCCATCGAAGCATTGGACATACCTGAAAACATCCTTTTGTTAACACAATGAATCAAACATATTGTACTTCGTACATAATTAAGAACACTGAAATTACTGTTACCGGTAAACCACTAATACGCAACAACTAACAATTACCTCTTTGCAGTGTCTTGAGCAATTCACTTTCCTCAAGCCTATCAACTTTGACCAAGGCTTTCACATAATCAACCAGGGCTAATATGTTGGAATGTAGTGCAGGATGACTTTCAAATAATCTTATGACTCCTTCAGCATCATTTGTAACATCAGTTAGACATTCTGAATTACTTACTCGGGTAGAGTCGCCAATATTATCCGACTCAAACCTTTGCTCAAGATTTTGATGGATTATATTTTCTGCTGCATCATCAGGAATGCAAAGGGCAGTGGTGTAAAAGGTGATCAGCAGCAGCACCACCAACATAATATGCTTATTGACTATGTTCATTATTTTTACACCTGCTAAACCTAAAAACACAGAGATAATTACCTATTTCCAAATCTAACTATCTTTCCTAAGAAACTCTTTGAATGGTTTTTTTTTTTTTTTTCGACAATAAGTTTTGAAGGTTACGTATCATTAGAATTCATCTTCTCAAAGGAATAAATGTAATATTACTGTGTTCAGAACTGAAGCATAATTGTGATGATCCGTCTCTCTTTTATCTAGGTTTAGACGAGAGTTTTGGCCAACACCCCTTCGTTTATTTTCCTTCCTGTCTTCGGTACTGATCCAAGATCAGTCAAGTCAAAGCACCCAACAGAACTTTGTGTGTAAAATTAGTACCACAAGAAACTTTTCGCTGCATGCTTATGTCATTAATTCTTGTGACCCTAGTTCATTTCAAAATTATCATTCACGCCACTGCTCATCAATGGCGTAATATAATCAAAGATTTATCAGCATATTAATTAGAGTTAATTAGTGTTTGGGTCCTGTATTTTGGTATGATAGAGGATTTGGGTCCTAAATTTGTCTAATTTTGAGTTTGGGTCATTAAAAAACGGGTTACTAGTTCTTCTAAGTTTCTAGATCCCTCCAAAATCATGATAGGTTTTATATTTTATTTTCCCCTAGTATAACCCCTAATATATAATAGTGTTGTTTAATGATTTTGGAATTTTGAGTTTCTGTTTAGTGATTTGATGAAATCGATTACTTGTTTGTGTGTTGATTTAACAACATATGAGTTTTCAATTTTGGAGGTGCGATTTTAAGGTTGCAGAGGTTGCACAAAACGTTTTTAAGGACCCAAACTCAAAATTGGACAAATTTAGGACCCAAATCCTCTACCATACCAATATCTTGGACCCAAGCACTAATTAACTCTATTAATTATCTCAAGATATCAAAAAGAATAAAAATCTGAATTATTGGATGGATATTATTACATGAAACTAGTTGGAAGCCTAACAAGCTAAGCTAAAATTTAAATTGGTTATAAAAAATACGAGGCCTTGTATATAGTACATGCATTTATTCGTAGATATGTATTTATTATGCATATTGTATTCGGTCCGCGAGTTATAACCCCAAAGGTGTCACTATCCATATACAAAAACTCCAACAAAAGAAATTGTTCACAAAAACCCCATTTAATATAAACTGTCTATATTACCCTTCTAATTTAAATCACCCCAACAAAAACAAAAATCAACCACACTTTAATTCTTATTATATTGTCACCCCCAACAAGAAATAAACAACCACCAATAAGCACCGCCGCCACCGATAACCACCGCTACCACCTCCGACCACCGCCAACGCCACCTTCCGCCACCGCCGCCACCGACCATCGCCACCGTCCACCGTCGCCACCTCCGACCACCACCTCCGTCACCGCAACTGACCACCACCGCCGCCGCCGCCACCGACCACCACTGCTCCGCTGCCGCCGCCCGCTGCCGCCACCACCGACCACCACCGCCGCCACCACCGACCACCACCGCCGCCCGTCGCCGCCACTGACCACCACCCCGCCACTGACCACCGCCGCCACCACCGACCACCACCACCGCCAGCACCGACCACCATCGCCGCCACCGACCACCACCACCCTCCGCCACCGACCACCACCGCTCCGTCGCTTCGTCGCCTCCCGCCGCCACCACCGATACTGCGCAATTGCACCACCACTGCCATCCACCCTACCATCCAGCATCACCATTGTCGACCACCACCGCCACCACCTCCGACCACCACCACCACCACCGATACTACGTAATTGCACCACCAATACCATCCACCCTACCATCCAGCACCACCACTGTCGACCACCGCAGACCAAAACCAGCACCACGACCTCCCACCACCACCACCTCCCAAAAATACGATGAAACCAATTTTGGTTTCATCATAAATACGATGAAACCGATTTTGGTTTCATCTTGGTGTCGTGAGAAATCACCTGCAAGAAATTTTTTAAGAGGTATTATACATCTTCATGGATAGAAATACATTGTTGAAATACGATGAAACCGATTTTGGTTTCATCATAAATAAGATGAAACCATAATTGGTTTCCGCGCTTCAACAGCAATACCACCAGTTATGTCTCAAGACCCATTACTCAGCTTCACCTGGTATATCTTTCCATCTAGGTTTACAGGAAATTCCTCATTTTATTGCAGCACTTCATTGCACCTGCAACTACAAATTCACTTCAAATTCACTTCATTGAACACCACAAATGCTCCATCTCAGGCTCAGTTTGATCTTCAACTGGACCTGCAATATCCATATTAATTCAACCAGAGCAACACCAGTTCCTCCATGGATTCTGATTATCACCAGCTGCAGTTCATAATCACCACCAACATAGGCATCTCAGTTCTTCTCTACACTCTCAACCTGCAACTGTACTTAAAAACCATTCTCAAGCATCATCTCAAACCATTCTTCATAGAGAACCAACTCAAAGCCAACACCAGTACCACCTTCTCTACAATATTATCTTCAGCTGCAACCGGAGCTTACTAGCAGCATCAAATGAAACTCGTCACAAGACCCTGTCACTGCAATAACCATATCAACAATACCAGCAGCTACACTTGCACACTGCCAATCTGAAAGCAGCGGCAGCAACATCTCCTAGCTGACTCTACTTAGCTCCACAATCCAATTCACCACCTGCAATTGCTTCCCATTTCAATTCTATCCATCATTTTTCTCTATTAAACCTTCTTTTGGACCCTCTCCTTCACCTAATTTCAGAATCAGATTCCACTGTTTCCAGAACAGTTTCCTGTTTCCCTTCTTCCTGTAGTAAAGAAGTTTCATCAACTTTATTCATCCCAAGAGCAGTCCTTAATGTCTCCATCTTTCTCTCCTTTCTAGCATCAATTTGATGGGTCTGACTGAGTACCTGACACCCTGAATCAAACACAAGCAGTTCCAACATATCAGTAATAAGATATAAGAATATTGGCCAACAAGAATAGAATAGTTACTTTTCTCTTTCCATATGCTCAAATTATTTCAAGTAGGTACTCGGAAATTAAAAAGAGCATGTTTTAGGGAGATGCCTCCTTCACTTACGTTGCACACAAGTGTCGGTGCAGGAGTCAAAAGAGGGCCACACTGTGGTACTTATACGAGTTTTCAAGTTCAACAGGGACACCTAGTCTAACCACTCTATCCATAGATGATAACTATCAGATTGAACTGCAAAATATGACTTTGAAATGTATGCATGGCAGCTCAACATTAACAAACCACATAATGTCAACTGCTAAGTTAACTGTGGAAACGCAACTTAAGTTTTCAATAATTGCACAACCAAACAACTTGTACACTTTCCTTAACCAGTTTTTTAACTGGCATGGACTTCAATTAAAAAGTTAGCCCATAAAATGGACCTCACTAAGATACAATAATGCACACTTCATTGATCTCAACATTTTAGACTAAAGTACTTAGACAAACTTCAGTTCAAAATTCATCTACTATTAGAAAAATCAATCCACCAACAAGTAACATAAGACTAACTGTGATATTCATATCCCATTTCCACCAACACAGAGCAAACAAGGGACAAAATCTTGCACCCGGCAAGTTAATCTCACTACTATTTGGTATAACATTTTCAAGAATAAATCTAATTCATCATCAAACATGTAAATGGAATTAAATTTACCAAGTCAATAAATCCTTACAGTAACAATCAAAAGTAGAAGGAAATAAGATTTTTACCAAGTCAAAAAATCCTTACAGTAACAATCAAAATCAAATTCTCAAGAATAAAAACCAACGAAATGTCAAACTAAACGAAATCTGGTATCCAATTCAATTGAAAAATTAGTGAAATGATAAGATTTTTTAATACTTCAAAACTTCAAATTATCATTCTAAATCCACCGTTTCTCCCAACACGAGCATATCGTCATCGGTAGTTCATTTCCACCATGGAATCAATTCCTAGATCTAATTCCTAGACCTTGTTAGAAACGTCACCACTCCATCATCCCTTCCTTGAAAAATCGATCTCAATCATCAATTTGTCACCAACCCATCTTTGTTCTTCAACTGAAGTTAAAATTGCAACCCTAATTTCAACAATTAAGGGTTAATGGAACGAAGGTGGTGATGGAATTGAAGGAGGAGGACGAAGGTGGTGGTGGTGGTGAGATACAAAGGTGCTAGTGTGGTCGGGGAAGCATAAAGTTTCTGCTGGTGAGATCTGGTATCGCTGCTGGTGGTGATGGTGGTGGGGAGAAGGAGAGAAAGAAAGAAGAAAAAAGAAAGGAGAGAAGACGAAGATGAAGAAGGGTACGTTTGGGTTTTTTCAAAGTAAAAAAAAATTAAATTTGTTAATTATTATTTGAGCTGGGGATTTTGTGTCACTATTTAATGAAACTGATTTAATTTGTTAAAATTAATATGGGTGGTTTTTTTGTTCCTTTAAGTTGGTCACCTAGGGGTTTTGTCACTAGTTTTGTATTTTATATATGATTATGTATTTTTTTAGTTAAGAAAGATATTTATTACGTGTAGATTTGTTTTATCTCTACCTATTTAGTCACAGGAAAACTGTTTGTAACTCAAATTTTGATTTGTTTTATCTCTTCCTATTTAGTCACAGGAAAACTGTTTGTGACTCAAATTTTTCATGATAGTTTTTCTAGATGATAAGCTATAAAATTTAAATCCCATCTAAGAGTGTCATAACTCATAAGCTTGAGTAACATCAATGCTTTAACCCAACATTAGTTCCTCTTCGTTTGATGGTCATCTAATCAGTTCAGAGGCCATTAGGATATTTTCACTGATACGCCTACCCTTGATTAAAGCTCCCCGCTGACTAGAAACAAGTGCATTAAACAACTTAACATGACATGACAGATTATTATTTTTTTTGCACCCTTAGCCGATTGGGGAAAAATTTGTGTCTCCAACAATGAGGAATTGCCTCAACAAGATCAGCATGAACTATCTCCCAGGATCTCTATAAATAACACCCGGAGAACCCATAAGGCTCGAGAACAATTTCCTTAGCATATTTGCGGTCAGCCAAATTGAGACATCTTTCATATTCTGGCAAACAATTCAACTAAGTTGAGACATTCTACGATAGACTATCTCAATCAGCTTTAAGGTCTACTCCATAATAATCATCCCGAACGTACCATCTTCTAATTTAGAAGACACAAAGAATGTTTTGTTCAATATGTAAAGAAATAACTTAAAGAGAAAGCATGATACATTGCACATTAGAGAGAAATATCAGATGAATTTGCTAAATACTATCGAATAATCTTAATTCTACACTAAATTAAATATTTCTGCCATCCGTGTGTTCGCTTATGAATTTATATAGAAAAACTGAACAATGAGGATACATAAAACCTTAACCTCCAGGAAAATAAACACCAACTAAGGAAAATAACAATAATCAAGGTGTTTAAAACGAATAACCCGGTGTAGGAGCTCTCATGAAAACCCCCACTTTTGAGTTATCATTTGTCTTCGTTGAATTATTCAAAACAGGCTGAAACTGAGTCATGGAAGAAAACATCATTTGCTTTTTACCGACTTGGGCAAGTAACGAATTGATTTGAGCTCCTGTCAGTGTTTCTTTCACAAGTAGAGCATTAGCTAGTGCGTAGAGTTCGTTGCTGTGGGTAGTTAGGATTGTTTTCGCGTTATTATAAGCCCTATCCAAGAACCATTTCACCTCATTCTCGATAAGCAGTCTAGTTTCAGGGCTAATACTCTTCCCATCATCCTCGTAAATGTGAGTGACGAGCCCAACTTGTTTGCTCATTCCATATTTTGTGACCATCTCTCTTGCTAAAGATGTTGCTTGTTGGAGATCTGAAGATGCACCAGAAGTAACTTCATTTTCTCCAAATATAAGTTCCTCCGCTACTCGTCTACCCATGAAAACATCTAACCTAGCTAGCATTTGCTTGCAAGATTCCCTAGTCTCATCTTTGTCGGGTAATTGAGCTACCATTCCAAGAGACGTTCCTCGGGGAACTATTGTTGCTTTGTGAACTGGATGAGCTCCGTCTGTGTGGATGGCTACTAAAGCATGACCGCCTTCACGGAAAGCTGTTAACTTACGAGATTCGTAAGAAATGACAGCTGATTTGCGTTCACTCCCCATCATAATCTTATCCTTTGCATATTCCAAGTCACCCATGCTCACTGCATGTGCTCCATCCTTTGCGGCTTTGAGAGCTGCCACGTTCACCATGTTTGCGAGATCTGCACCTGAGAACCCAGGTGTTCCTATAGCAATGACACTTAGGTCCACATCTCTGCCTATGAGAACCTGTCAAGTGGTATATTCGGTGAGAAAAACCGACGAGTTAGGGACACACTTGTTCTGCAATTAGACATTGCAACAGAGCTGAATATTTGAAACTATATGAAAGATTCCCTCGGAATCCATAAGTTAGGAAAGCTGTACGCCAAGATAGTCTTTCGTTAACCTTGTTTTACTGAAAATATATACGAGATCGAACTCATAGTCTACATAGTACATACCTTTGACATGTGAGATTTCAATATCTGTCTCCGTCCTTCAACATCTGGGTTGGGCACAACAACATTACGATCGAAACGTCCAGGTCTTGTAAGTGCTTTATCCAAACACTCGGGGAAGTTGGTTGCAGCAATCACAATAATTCCATCATTTTGTTGAAAGCCATCAAGCTCGACAAGAAACTGATTCAAGGTCGCGTTGGCATATTTAAAATCTCCGGGGTTACGCTGCCCTCAAAATGAATCTATCTCATCAATGAAAATTATACACGGAGAGCACTTCTTTGCTGCAGCAAATAGATCCCTCACTCGCCTTGCTTCCACACCAGCCCACTGTTCATCAAACTCACTCCCACTTTTAAAGAAGAATGGTACTCCTGCTTCCCCCGCAATGGCTCTTGCTAACATGGTTTTACCTGTCCCAGGTGGACCGACAAGCAAAACCCCCTTAGGAAGCTTAGCTCCTAGACTCGTAAATCGCTGAAATGATAAGAAGGCATATTGCTAAGAAAACTCAACCTAATGTCTTCTAATTATAAGAAAACATTGATTCAATGGGGAAATGCTTCAATATATAGTGGCGAAATTATGGCGTATACTGTGTACATATGCTACTTACTCAAGTTTCAGCATACATGCAGAAATGAGAAACAGGACTCATATTCACTGATCATGATTGTTGATGCTAAGTTATATAATGACAATTTGCTCTAATATGTTATACTGCATTTACCTTAGGATTGTGAAGATAGTGGACAATTTCTTCCAACTCCGCTTTGGCCTCATCAACACCCCTAACATCTCTAAATTTTGTACCTGCCATCGTCCTAGGAATAGGTTTAACCACCGGATCACCATGTCTCAGAGCTGAATTACCATTGCCCGATACTACAGCTCCAAGACCCTTGCAGCCAGCAAAGGCTACAATAGCTCCCAGAGAAGCCCATAATAACGCGTTTCTGATGTATTGCCCTTGTTTTTCTTCTGTCACAATGTGAATAGGAGCGCTAGCAGTTCCAAGGGAACCATCTTTCGTGGACTTCTCAACATTCTCCATCGATGCGTTGGACATACCTGAAACCAACCCTTTGTTAAAACAATGGATCAAATCTATTATAAGACATGAATTACTGTTACTGGTGAACCACTAATATAATTAACAAGTAGTAAGAAGTTACCTGTTTGCAGTGTCTTGAGCAATTCAACTTTAACCAAGGCTTTCACATAATCAACAAGCGCTTCTGAGTTAGAACGTTGCGCAGCAGGCTGGCTTTCAAATAATTTTATTACTCCTTCGGCATCCTTTGTAGCATCAGAAGTTAGACCTTCGGAGTCGATTGCTCGAGTAGGATTGTCAACATTTTCTGACTCAAATCTTTGCTGAAGGATGATATCTTCTGCATCATCAGGATTGCAGAGGGAAATGGTGCAAAAGGTCAACAGCAGCACCACCACCAGTATAATACGCCCATCGACTTTGCTCATCTTTTTTTTCTCTGCCTTGGGATGAAAGAATATACACATCAAACAACTAAACCAGCATAGGAGCAGTGGGGAAACTTAAACACAGAGAGATAATTATCATTGATACGATTCATACGAATCCTAACAGTTTTGTTGGATAATGATATCAAGTTGGAGAAAATATTTTGGGGCTTTGTCTGATATACACCCATCTAATAATAATGTGTTTTCTAATATACACCCGTTTTTTTACGATATTTCTAAAATACACCCGATACAATAATTTCCTCTGTTTTTTTTTTGAATATAACGGATAATCATTGAAACGGGTCAACTTGACTCAGTTGACTATATTGTAAACGGTCAGAAATACCCTTTGTGGTATCATCTTCTAGTTTCCACTTCCTTCCCCAGTTTCACCTCATCAACGGGTAAAATACGTTGTTTTCCGGTTCAAACTTTGATCACCAGCTCCTTGCTTATCCTGAGCTCCAAAATCACTTCTTAGCCTTGCTTGGTGTACATCACAGTTAGTAACTACAGAAAATCAGGGCATACCTTAGTCGGTCAGGATTTTTGTCAAATACTTTGTACGGATAATGAAGAGATAACTCCTTTTTATTCTAGTATTAGTCGGGGATTAGCTGCTTCCTGCAATTACAAATTCATTCACCACCCATCGTTCCCTATTCCTTTAAACATTCATAATTTCCACGACTTAAACACAAACATCAATGGTAACAACTTGATAGTTTGTAAGCCAATTCAATCTCTTCGTCTTGTTCCAACTCAAACGAGTAACCACTAAGCAACCAAGCTACTTGAAAGGGTTTAAAGTTAAACAGAAGAGACGGAGAAAGAATCTAGAAAAAACTACTTGAACTGATTAACTCTTAGTGTATATTCATACGCCAACGATTCACTCCGAGGAAATTTGGTCGAAATTTGGTTTTATAAGCCTTTGATAATACATCCGTAACCAAAACCCCAAATCAATTCCTAATTTTCTATTGAGACGGGAACAGCAGAAAAAAGAAAGAGAAGAAATTTCTTCGTAACAGTTAAATTCATAATTTTCTAAGTCAATTGAATTTGCACCGTCCCTTTCATATGGTAGACGTGTGGCTAGATATATGTATACTGTGTACCAAACATTTTTATGAATGATGGATATATTTTAGAAATATCCAAAAAAAAAAAAAAAAAAAAAAAAAAGGGTGTAGATTTGTAAACAGGTTATCAAATGGGTGTATATTGGAAAAATTTAGAAATATTTTCAAGTTAGGACGCCAGATTTTTTCGGAACTGGATCAAAGATACAAACGATAAATGATTACAAAGGGTTCCAAAACTTGGGCAACATTTTCGCTTGTTTCGGGCCATGGTTCCAGATTTTAAGAAAATGTGTAAATTTTGAATCATGAGAAAGATTTCAGGTCATGATAGCAAATTTCCGCTACGAGTTTTTGTTGGCATAGTGGTCAAACCATCCAATTATCAAGTTTTTGTATTTTGGAATTTGCTGTGATCAGATGAATTTTGGCCATAAAACAGAATTTGAATTGTAGTGGGCAAGTATGATCCAATTGTAAAATGTATCAGAATTTGGATCTGATGAAGCTAATCTGAGCTCTGCAGCTCCAAACTCTGTAGTCGAGTAACTCGGCTGTTGAGCAACTCTTAGTTAGATTAATATTCACATACCAATCCAATTGCTAAAAGATAGAACATTTTTATGTTGGACATAGGTCTCACGAAATTAAATTCACTGAGAAGGTGCACGCAATAGAGGAATGATGATACTGGCAGTTCAAGTAGGAACATGCATTATGGCAAGGAATGCATCTCAAAACAAGGTTTAGCATTATCAAACGTGAAACCTACCATGAAACATTCAGGGATCAACACATTATCTCAACTTGAGCAAATATTTTTCAGAAATTAAACCTTTAAAGAAGATAACAGAAATGTTAAAGAAACTTAACTTCACGTTAGTGATGAAGGCTTGAACCAGACAAGCTCTTGAGGAATAGACTTTGACCAATTGGGTTCAATCCAAGTGCAGTTTCTAAGCCAGCCTTTTGTGCCACAAAAGTTCTTAGCAAAATGCTGAGTCCCGCCAAAAGGGTGATACCTACCTGATTCAAGCGAGTAGAATAAAACCCCTTCACCATTCAAACATAATCTAGGGAAAAACACTTTGTTCTCCATCCCACTATTCGGAGAAACAAGTGATGCATGCCGCTGATGAACAACATATGCTTCCCCAAACTCTCAACTTTAACCCATTCCTTTTCAGCAAAATCCATTCTGAAGATTCTAACTGGCATTTCAAAACATCCTAGTTTCACTGACAAAAGATCATCTCCCCACTCCACCAAAAAACTTGGATATGAGTCCTTAAATTGTTGATAGGGTTTCTCAAGAACCTCACAACTCAAATTACCATTCTCTAAATTAAAATTTCCTACAGCTCCATTGTAACCTACAGAATAGAAGTCCCCACCAAACGAAGTTGGAGTATCACGTAATGGCGAGTACAATTCCTCATTTAAGTCAAAAGAATCCCAATCCTGTTCCCCCCTTCTAATGCAAGTGTATGGAGATCTTATTGTCATCATCTTCATCTTCATATAACCCACTTTCATCGATGGCGAAAACAATACAGCTTGAAGAAGTCGGAATAGAGGAGAAAGAAATGTCAGATGTGTCATAACACCCTGGATAATCTGGAAGTATGATGATCTCTTTTGTGAAGGGATTGTAGAAGAATAATTCATCCTCTCTTGACAATAGTAGCCAACCCCCTTTTTGAAAACGTATTGTGGCACCTAATAGCAATTCCGAGAAATTCATAAGGTATTCCTCGTTATTATGCATCGGGTTCACAAAATTGTAGACAGTGGAGCTGTTATCTGCACAAAACAATAGCCATGGGGATAAATATGTGGTTTCTAAGACCTGGTTAGAAGTAAATGTAGACCGTACTACAGGCATTATCTGTCGATTGGCTTTACAAACTGAACGAAAATGCACATAATCCAATGGGTGCAGATAGCTTGCAATCAACACCACCATGTCTTGGTTAAGAACACCCCAAGGTCTTTCTTCTTCTAAATCTAGTGTGTTGAATCCTAGAAACTGCTTGGCACTCCCATTCTCAGAATCATTATAACTAGATATACTTATTCTGTCTTCCCCTGCCTTTGAGATGTAATATTGGTCTTCATCATTAATACTCAACTTACCTCCCTTTCTTATCTGTCCGTCAGGTATCATGATCCAATCACGTGCGAACACTGGTTCCGGCAGCCTTAAACACGGCGAAATGTCATAGTCCCCAGCACTTTCAACTTCAAATTTGTACAACCCCAACCCAGATCTGCAGGAGAGATTCGGGATCCCATTGGAAGGCAGAACTGCTCAAGTTTTCGAGAAGGATGAGTGTAATACAAACAACCCTTTTCAAGTCCCAACTTAGCAGCTGAGCAGCACACACTATTTTTCCTGCCAACAAACAAAACATCATCACCTAGACTGTTCACCGACTTCCACTCCTTTAACATGAAATCCAACCTGGTTATACATACTGAGACTATTACCCTCTCAGATCCTCTATCATTGAAACCTATATAAATCATGAATAGGTCATCACGGCCTTCCGCAAAATACGTCCAGCCCCGGAAAGTGCCACTTGCTCCACTCAATTGAAGAGAAGTGTGATTATCTACATGGAACGACTTAATAGACAGAGACACGTTATCCTCAATAGGTCCTTGATGTTGTTTTTCAATCTCTAGGAAATCCCCATTGACACCAACTGCATATAACTTATTTCTAAGACAATGGAGGTCTGAAACCTCGCACTTTTCTCCATCAATTTCTTCGGAAAAAAGTTGGGTTCTCCACTGTTTTTCTCCAGGGTGACAAAATAAGAAAGTGTATGCGCTAAAGTCTGACATGGATTGATAAAGAACTAACACTAATGGATCATTATCATTACAATCAACACCCACATTAACATTTGCACTAGTAGCAGTGGTTCTAGGAGGTGATGATAACACACAATCAATCAAATACTCCTCACCATGAGGCTCAAAAGTAATCCATTTCAGTAGACTTGGTAATTGAATTGTCTCTAAAGTTAAAGGGTTCCACAAAAAACAATCTCCATATTTGAAATTTGACATTGAATTGTCATCTTTAACATCACATAAGACAATTAACCAACCTTGATGAGAGGGTTTCTGCCAAAAAGTTTTTCCACTCAACTCAGGTATGGATTTTCTACTAGTTGTATTATGAGGTTCCCAAATATTATAAAGAACATGATTTTTCTTACCTTCACCATATGGGAAAACAAGCCAAGGTGCTCATTTGGTGATTCTAATGATGCTGCCCCTTCCTCCATCAAGCAAAAAAGGAGAGACCTTTACTCTGAAATCTCAATTACTGAAATTGGTGACTATGGGAACAAAATGGTAGTTAGCTGTAATTTTTCTTCATCCCCCCATGGAAGAGAATTGTAATAGTGAAATTGAGAGACGCCGCTTTATTGTTTTCTAGGGTTTCCTTTTCACGAAATCGGGTGGCATCGAAAATAACGCTTTGTAACGTTTTATTCACTGACCGGAAACGGTCATACCGAATGTAGTTAATATTGGATACCGGTTTGTCTCGGCCAGGATCGGTACACTGGTACAACATTATATAATTCAAATATCGGTGCAATATCAGTTATAAATTCATATCTAAATTCATATATATAATTTTAGAAAATATTTTCCTAATCTAACACGCCAAGTTCCCCAGCCTCCTATTATCACGCTCTCAGTATAAAAAAAAAAAGAAAAGAAATACAAACACAAAATCTTCTTTCTCTCTTAGAAAATAGGAGCTGGGAAACTGGCGACTCCAATTTCCAGAAGATTTCAAATGTCCAATTTCATTAGAAATAATGACAGAACCGGTAATCCTTTCATCTGGATATACTTTTGATTGATCTTCAATACAGAGATGGTTAGATTCTGGAAATAGAACTTGTCCAATAACTAAACAACTTCTGCCTCAAAATCCATCTCTTTTACCTAATCATGCTTTAAGAAGTCTCATTTCTAATTCCTATTTTACTTGTTCATCTTCACAATCAAAATCATCACCTCAAGAACCAGATCCACAAACCCTTATATCTAATCTCACTTTTCGTTCTTCTAACTCCTTCTCTTCACTCGAAAATTTACTCACTTGATCAACTTAATCGTCTATGTAAATCAACACTTTTTTCCGCCAAAGACTAACAGAGTCTGGTGCTGTTTCAACGGTATTGAATTTTGTTGGTTATGGAGATTCGAGATTACAAGAATCGGCTTTACTGTTGTTATTGAATCTTAGTACCCTGATGTTCACAACGAAAATATCCAATATCGGGAAAATCGGTTGTATCTTTTTCGCCCGTACCGGCCGATATTATCGGCAAAATATGGTATCGCGATACTGCTCTTTCCATTTCGCTCTACCACTGATACCGGTAATTTCGTCGATATACCGGCCGATATGGGCGATATTGACTACATTGGTCATACCAATGAATTTCGAGCATTCTATCGGAGAGGTAGTAGAACCTCAAGCGTTACGAACATAACCTGCAGAGTTGTCTCCAACATCATGCATCAGTCTTCGATTGAGATGGAGCTAATATAATGTAATAGTGTTGTTAAGTTGGGCATTTCCAATTGAAAGTGCCTAGTGCAATAATGTAAGCTAGCTAAGTTGATCGTAGTGTTTTTATCCTTAGTGATTTTGATCATCTTTCCCAAGATAAAAGAAATTATTTTAATACTTCGATCCTTCATTTGATGGTATCCCAGATTGAATCTTCCTTGGACCTCGAGATTGTACTCCTTTCCTATCGCCTTCATTTGATGTTTTCACATTATGACAACATGAATATTAGTTCTGTGAAGATTAATCCAACAAAAATACCAAGGGAGAGAATGGGAACCCACTCTGCCAGGCACATATCCCAAATTCGCAATGCTAAAAGGCCTGGCCCGAAGCCATTGGATTCCCTTGATATTTCTCACAATGATATCTATATAAAATTGATGTTAAAACAAACTTATTGAGTCTGACTCCACTTTGAGGAGATGTGATACTATACTCTCCTCTATGTATATGTACGTTTTGATAAAAGAAAAATTGGTTTATAACGAATTTGATGTTGAAATCCAACTTAAGTCATTGGTGTTATCAACCAAAATTTTATCGATGAACCCTAATAAGGTATAGTTTTTTGATTAAAAATGAAATAGGCAAATAAATAGTTCGAAGCATGTCATCTAATTAAGTACAAGTGAGTATTAGGTGACCTATTTTCTATCTTTTATAGAGGAGAACATTCAATTTAAATTGGATGGACAAAAAGGAAAGGTATTGACAATAAATAGAAAAAGCCTAAGGTGCGCAATTAGGTATATAATAGAACTATTATATATTAATATTCTTGTGCAGTCACAAAATTATTAAAAACGTGATATGTTGATAAGTTGGGTGTCTTGTACTATTATCATCCCAGGAAAAGTGATGTTGGGATATTGTTTATGGAGTAAATCCTTCAATTTGTAATTGGATTGACAATAACTAGAAAAAGACCAACACTGGATATCCAAGCTAAAATTGCACATTGCTCCTCACCAATAACTGAAGGGTGGAGTCAGAAATCTTATTTTGGGATCTGGGAAGGAAAAAAAATAGATGGGCAATTACGTATACAATAACACCTTCACTAATAGTCATGATCAATGACCATTAGATATCCTATCGGTATTGTATAGCATAAAACAAATTTGTCGAGTCTTATTCCTTCTTGAGGAGATGTCATAACATACTCAATGTGTACATTAATTTGAAAAAGAAATTGATCGATAAAAAATTTGGTGTTGGGTTCCAACTTAAGTATAAGAGTGAGCATAATTTATTTATCACTGTATAAGAGTGAGCATAATTTATTTATTTTATCATCCAAAGACTTTATCACTGTATAAGAGTGAGCACAATTTATTTATTTTAATTGAATGTGAATAGGTATGCAAATAAAAGCATATCACTAAACCAGAGTCACTATTAAGTGGCATATTTTCTATCAAACTTTGGGATAAAATCTACAATTTAAAATTATATAGAAGGAAGGAGGTAGCGACGTCAACTAGAAAAATGCCGATACGAGTAACCCTGTTTGTACCAGAAAACACGATTAATTTAATGATTATGATGCAAAATTAGGATTAGAAAGCGGATTAAAGATAAATATACAAGACACGAATTTAACGTGGTTCGGAGAGTGATGCTTACATCCACAAATGGAATCTAATAGGGAGAGATTTTATTGATGATCATAGTACAATGGTATTTCTTCGAGTTAGCTAACCTAAAATTCCATGTCATAATAGGGTTTAGGATACATGTATTTATACAGTTTATGTATACCCTAATTTTGATATAAACTACATGTGCAAGCTACTTGGACAACAAGATTTCTGGAAACTTTCACTGGCTAGACGGGCCTAATTAACGGGCTTTCGTCTATTTTATGGATTGTATAAACAAACTCTTTCACTAAGATCGGAACAAGAAACTTATTATGAGAAGTGAAAGCCCATGTCACTATAATACATTGATAAAGTTATTGGGTGATTATACCATCGACCTGAGTAGGAAATTCGAAACATATAATGTTTTACCGATCACAGAGAAAACAAATATTGCCTCGACCCTCGAGGCAAAAGAAATATCTAGAGTGAGTATAAATGGGCTTAATTTGGAGCCCAATTTTATTAAATTATCAGGTTTGGGAGACAGCCCAGTGTTGTAGCTAGACTAGAAATGGTCCCATACCATAATGAGGAAATTAGGGGGAGACCAAAAAAAAATATTCTCGTTCCCAGGCCCACAATTAATTTTGTATACCATGACACCCATAATTATATGAAATTATTATATGAATCAATACATAATTGGTTATGCATACTATCTTTTCAGGCATAACTCGTTATGCATACTATCTTTTTCAGGAGTATAATTGACAGCGCAACTTGGACATAACATATCTAAAAATCCGCGCCTTAGAATTTTACAAATTTTATATCGTCGGAAATGTTTTTAAAAGAGCTACGCAACGAGTACAAACAAGAATATCAAATTTTTGTTTTTAACGAAAAAATCGGAGGTGATCCTCATTTTAGGGAATTTTTTTGAAAACTTGATACTTAACCATTATGCAGTCACCAAAAACGATGCATAACACATTCTGCAGACGCATAACGAATTATGCAACCATTTTTTCGACTGAATAACAAGTTATGTATCTGCATAACAAAATTATGCATCTATAACAAGTTATGTAACCATTGTTTTGGTTGATTTTAGCCCTACATATAAAAAATTGATGCATAATGCAGTGTATGCATCCATATTTACGGATGCATATCAGGTTATGTATCTATTTTCTCGATGCATAATGCATTATGTAACCATATTTTCGGACGCATAACAGGTTATGCAGGTTTTCTGGACTGCATAACAAGTTATGCAACAAATTTTGTAGATGCATAATAGGTTATGCATCCATTTTCACGAATGCACAACATGTTATGCAGACAGTTTCTCGACTGAATGACATGTTATGCAGTCATAACCACATCATCATCTTCTTTCATGTTTCATTAACTCCCACGCAAACCATTATCTTTCAGTTATTCGGGGGCTCTTGGTCAAAATCATGTATTTACACCATCATCTTCTTTCATGTATTTATACCATCATCTACAATTATGCAGTCTTTGTTTTTGTTGGTTTCGATAGTGACAAAAAAGTTGATGCATAACATGCTAAGCAACCGTTTTGTGGACTGCATAACAAGTTATGCAACAAATTTTGTACATGCATAATAGGTTATGCATTCATTTGCACGACTGCATAACAAGTAATGCACATTTTCTCGACTGGATGACAGGTTATACAGATATTATTGAGGAGCATGGAAACTCTTCATAATCTCTCTTACAGACACATTATAGGTTACGCTACCATTTTCCTAACTGCATAAAAAGTTATCTAACAAACCATTATGCCCACACCAACACCAACATCATTTTTTGTCCCTTTCTCAGGTTGGCACCAACGTCACTCATGTTCTTCTTCATTTCACACGCAATAGTAGTCACTAATTACGGCAGCCATGCAATGGCAACAACACCATTTAAAACCAAACCAACACATTTCTTCTTCGCTGTTGAACATCATTGAGAATTTAGATTTAACTCCAATTTCAGATTGCATTTCATCCATTAGCTCACAACCACCGCCCCATGTAATTTCTCCAAGTCAATTGGATCACCATCCACATCAAAACCACTTCGAGGTAATGAAAATACCATCACTTCAGCCAACACCAGCGACTGCAACTTCTTTGACCAACTCACTGCAGACAATCTATACAAGCCATTCCTACAGCCACCGTAAACAACACCAATTCTTAATCTCGGCCTTCTTACAAGCAGGTTGCAGGAAGTTTTCCTTGTATGAGGAGATGTATCCTCGCTGATTTATGGCTTCCTTCCATAGTTATATTGCACCTGCAATTTCAACACCAGCCAGAACCCAAGTGTCCCAGCAAATCAAAGAGACTAAACACACTCCAATACAAGCTATACATACAAAAACTTCAACGGCAATTGCCCTTCTTCCTGCTAGTTTCACCGCAACAACTTTCAGATCAAAAACAACCCAAAATCTTCGCTGACTGCTTCCCAGCTGACTGATGTTTTCATACTCTACAATAATATCCACTAAAAGGCTGTATACGCGTCTCCTCTGTCTTGATTTCATATCGAACCCTAGAGAAAGAGAAAAAAACTTACGAGGAAGACGATATTATCGCCTCTCTGAGACAGAACGAAGAACTGAGAGTATTTATGAAGGAAAAAAAAGCGAAATCGGAATTTTATAAAATATGGGTTTCATAGAAATTTTATCCCAAAAAATGGGTGCGCGCGTGAAGATTTTTGTCTGTGGGTTTCAGGGTGGTGAAAATCTGAAAAATGGGTTTCCCTGTAGTTTCACTACCATAATCCAACCAAGCAGTTGAGGTCTTGAGACATTTTACGCTGTCGATTCATCAGCTTGTGGTTCTACTGTATAATAATCGTTACGAAAGTATCCTCTTATAATTCCATTCAAAATGCATGTATGTGAATATGGATTTGTCGTCTGTCAAATTGGGATAGTACATTCATCGATCAACTTAGTTAATACTTTTCTTTCTAGAGTCTCAACTCAAGTTGAATATCACATCACGGTATTAGACAAATAGCTCTGAAATTGATCGAAAATATGTGATTTGAATGAGAAACAAGGCGCCACAAATGTTTTGTTCAACATGAAAAGAAATAACTTGGAAAGGAGAAAGCATGATACATTGCACGGCTAGAGAGAAATATATTGGATGAATTTGCTAAATATTACACTAAACTATAACGTTACTGACATATATTATTTCTGCAAGAAAACAGAAGGAGAAGATAAAAAACACAAGAGTAGAAAGAGAAAACATCTAGGAACTTGCGTACCCTAGGCGTTTAACGCGAAAACTCGGTTTAGGAACTCTCACTGGAATCCTCTTGTTTTTCGAATCATTCAAAACAGGCTGAAACCTCATTTGCTCAAGTAAAGCCTTGATTTGAGCTCCAGTGAGTGTTTCTTTCAGCAGTAGGGCATTCGCTAGTGCGTGTAGTTCTATGCTGTGACTAGTTAGGATGGTTTTCGCGTTAGTGTAAGCCCTGTCCAGTAAATCTTTCACCTCCTTTTCAATAAGAAGTCTAGTTTTAGTGCTCATACTCTTCCCATCATCATCATAATTGTGAGTGACGAGCCCAACTTTTTCGCTCATTCCATATTTTGTGATCATCGCTCTGGCTAATGATGTTGCTTGTTGGAAATCTGAATATGCACCTGCAGTTACTTCAGTTTTTCCAAATATAATTTCCTCCGCTACTCTCCCTCCCATGCAAACATCTAACATAGCAAGCATTTGCTTGCAAGTAACGCTAGTTTCATCATCTTTATCGGGCAATTGAGCTACCATTCCAAGAGTCATTCCTGATGAGTGCCAAATATTGTATATTTTTATCCCTTTTTGTTGGCATTTTAACTCATCTTTTGTGCATTAATTCTACATTTTATCCCATATTCTGTATTTTCATTGTTTTCAAGAATAAATATTTTTATTAATTAATTTTGCATTTTTAGGTAGTAAATAAAATTCGGATGAGTCGCAGAGCGAAAAGAGCAGAAAAGTAGTGAAAAGCCGGGAGGAATTACGCAAGGAAGCCGCGAAGAATGGTGCGCACAACCTCATTTTCTACACACAAAAGCGCCTCCGTCCTCAGCCATCAGATCATTTCTCAGAAGCATCCGACGGTCGCTCCTTGCTGAGCATCAAAATCTGATGTCTCTGCCAAGCACCACAGCGCTGAAATTCCAAGCCTTCAGATTAGATGGTAGTTGAATCCAGCGGTCACCTCATCACTGTGCATCAAATCCCGATGATTCCGCCCAACACTACAGCACCTAACCTAATCTAGCACCGTTGACTTCGTTGTGTTCCACATCCAACGGTCGCTACAAACTGCTTCTCTCTTAGCCGTCCGATCTACCTACCATCTTCCCATCCATCGCTCCTTGTCGCAGATCATCGAACCTCGCTGAACCCGCCTAACACCTAAGTATCGAACACCCTATACCCCTAGCCAAACGCCCCCTAACCCAAAATCACTCGACCTCTTCTCCTCCATACCCTGTTGCAGAGAGCTGCTCTGCAACTCCATCACCTCCACCATGTCCTGCCACCACCAGAACACCACCTCTGCCACTGCCGCTTCATCACCAAACACCATAGCCACCCTACATCAAAGACATCGAAACCCATCCATCCTATTAGCCTATTTCGCTAGTTTCACAAACCCTCTCAAATTTAGGGTTTTGAAATTAGGGAAATAGAGTTATAGGCATGACAGAGATGGAAGAAGAAGCAATAGAAGCATGGGAAGAGCAGGAGGAACAAGAAGAGAGCATGGGTCGTCGAAGTGGGTGAAGAATTTTAGGTAAACCCTAACCCTAGTTTTCTCGGTTTTGGGAATTAGGGTTCGTCATTCCTTTTTTGTATAAATTGAGGGCTGGGTATTACTGTTGAGGTGTTCTTGGTTAGCCGAGATACCCCCTAATTGGGTCAATTTCAATTTCAATGTCCTGTTATGTTATGCTTTTTGCAATTCTATTTTTCACTGTTATGTTCATGTTCTTGTTATGTTAATGTTCATGTGATTCATCATGTTAGTTATGTTCTAATTTACTCTACTAGGGTGTAGATGAAACCCTGAGTCTCAGCTATGTTATTCATGTGAATTGTATTACTCTTGAATGTTTAAAATTGTTAGGATAGTTTCACTTTCAGTGCATCAATGCTTTACTCTCACATTGTATGTCAGGCATCCAGTGTAGTTAGGATAAAACTGTGTTGATAGTGCTGCAGCTCATGCCTTAGAGACTGTGATGAATCCTTTGACTAGTTGTACTTAAATAGACAATTAGTGCTTTGGGTTGATATTTTAGCTGCAATTGAGACATCCATTGGTGAAACACCTTAGGTAAGTGGTAGAATTGACACATCTCCCTTATCTGTTACAAGGACAAGGGTAGTATGATTAGCTGAATATATATAGAGTGAGTTAGTGGTGGATTTGACATTCCTAGTATCTCTATTCTCAGTGTTAACATCTCTGTAATTGCATCTTTATTTTACTGTTGTAATCTCTGCCAACGTCTTTGTCGTATCGACACAAACCCCCCCTTTTGGTTACCCTCAATTTGAATCAGTAGTAGTTAAATTGTAGCTTCAATACACACCCAAGTCCTTGTGGTTCGACCCTGCTTGCCCTGTTCTATACACTAGACCCTGTGCACTTGCAGGTATAGTTTGTGACTCTTTTAGAGAGCCACCAAGTTTTTGGCGCCGCTGCCGGGGACTTGGTTGTGTTGTGTTGAATTTTTTTTCTGGGCTGTTTTTGCATGTTAGTTCATTTGCATCATTGCATACTCTTTTGCATATTGTTTCATTCTAGCATACTCATCATGCATTGCATTCTTGCATTTAGTTATGTAACTTGCTGTTTTAGTAGCTGCTGTGTAGTGCAGCTGAATTTCTTAGCTTCTAGCAAGAAATTTACTTCTCTTCCGAAACCAACAGGTGCACTGCCTTGCTGCTTGCTGAAACTCCTGTTGGGATGTTACTGTTAGGCATTGTTGCTGCACTGAACTGGTGCTGTTTCTCTTGCTTGTAGGTGCTGTTGGAGCTGGTGCTAAGAGAAGCTGCCTGACCCTGGTGCAGCTGCTGTTGCTGCTGAATTGCTCCTGTTGCTGAAGCTGTTGCCCCTCCTGAGACTTGCTTGCCAAGAACTGCTGCCTGAAGCCTTCCTGCTAACTGCTGCTGCCCTCTGCTGTGGCCTTGTGAACCTGCAAAGCCTGCTGTTGTGCTGTTGCTGCTGCTGCTGATCTGCTCCTGCTGCTAGGCCTGACTGGGCTGTAAGCTGCTGCAGCTGATGAAAGACCAAAGCCCAACTGGGCCTTGAGTGTTGAAGCCAAAGCTTAGGATGATCCAAAGCCCAACTGGGCTTTTGCAACCAAACTGAGCAGCTGGGCTGTGCTTAAGCAAGTAAGCCTAAACCCATTAAGAGAACCCAACCTGTGGGCTTCCATTTTTAATTTGTGGGCTTGTAATAATTTTTTCCATTTTTCTGTTGGGCCTGTAATCTTAATTACTTGTGGGCTTGTTTGTTTAATTGCTTGTGGGCTTGTGATGTTAGACTGATTTGGGCCTGTAGTTTTAAATTAGAAAAACTGAACTTTTGAAAGCCCAACTGGGCCTCCGACCAAACAAGCAACAGTTAGGCTATTTCAAAAGCTACATTGGGCTTCAGTTTGCATACACATTGTGGGCTTAGTTCACCTTCCCTTGGCAACACAATTTCTCCCACCAATGTGGGCTTGCTCCCAACATTAAAAACCAAATTCTTCCCAAAAATCCAAACCCATTAAAAACCAAATTCTGAGCTTTGTACATTCTTTACTTAGCTTTTGAGCCAATCATGTATAGATCTTTTTCTACAGTTGGGGAATACAACAAATCCCTTAGAGAACTTGCGTGTGGACAAACTTCACGTTATGAACCTCCCACAGACCATGATGTCAATAGTTATAGGAATTATTATGGACATTTTCAAAGTCCCGAGCCTCAATACATGAACCCTAATGACTATTCACACATGCATCATTCGCCACAACGTGAAAATGAACATTTTGCTAGTGCCTCACTCACACAATCATCTCTTGTGGATCAATTAGAAGCTCGAATCGCAGCTTTAGAAATGCAATCACATGAGGAATCTGTCACATCTAATTTTCTTAGGCAACCTAAAATCTATGCATGTCCTGCATGTGGTAGTTTAGACCACCCTGTTGAGAATTGTCATATTTTGCATAATTTTAGGCAATCTAGAGAAAATCCAAGGTATGAAATGCCCATAAATTGTGAGAATGGTAGTCATTGGGACCGTAATCAATCCTTTGAGGGTTGCGATCAATCATTTATAGACCCTAATGACCATGCATACATGTACCATTCACCACAATTTGAACATGAAGAATTTTGTACTCCCATGAATTTAGACTCCACCACAGAAGCTTTAAGACTTAGTGAGCAAAACTTCGATAGATCTACATCACGAATTCAGGCATATTTAGATCAGATTTTGCTTCACCTACAAAAGGAGGAAATTCATGAGGAAATGTATGTTGTCCCTAATGAAGTGTCTAGTCCCATTCATGTAAATGATGTTGAATATGAACCTAATTTAGAGGAACATGAATCGACTAACGACACCACCACTTTTAATGAGGACCAATATGCATGCTACCATGATGATGATTATGATGATTATAATGATGTGTTAGAAGAACATGAAAATATTGTGGAACCTGTTGGTTCAATAACATATGGCTTCTCGCCCTCGACCTTCATGAATGTTGTTTTTTCTAATACTCATTGTAATTCATATGATTTTGATATTGACATGGGATTCGTACAATTATTCTGTGAAGATGAGCATGACATAGGAATAGTTGAATCTTCTGTAGACACTAATATGCATGAAAATATATTTGATGTGTCTGATTCTCTACCTAGGTCACATTGTGATATTTCTCCTGATTTGCCAATGCATAAGAATAAATTTGTTGATGATGTTGATGATTCTGAGTGTGAACTTGCTAATTTGATTGATGATTGTGAGCATGATGTGACATGTGTAGATGATTTAGGAGATTTTGATTTGATTAATAATGATGTGCCTATCGTCCTACATAAGTCACAATCTGATGGCCTTCCACCCCACCCAACCTAGATTTGGTTTGTACCCATATTGACAAACCGACTTTTCTGAGAGTCCCCAACCTAGGTTTGGAACTGTGTGCTTCCCAAGTCCTCTTGGACTATTTTGCTTCTAAGTATAATACATTTGAGGAACCACAGTTGGAAATTGCATGTTTGCCCGTCCATAGCACAGTTCACTTTGAGTTAGATCTTGTGCATGATGAACCCCCAAAACTGCGCGATTTTGTTTTCAAAATTGTATCTTCTGTAAAATCCAGGTTTGGGGGTAGCTCATTTGGTTTCACAGCTTCACGTGCTTTTCTTTCATGTGTGAAGTTGTTGAAACCGCTACACTTTGTCTTTTGGGTTGATCCTCAACTCTTTAGACTTTTGGTGTATGGTGAATTTTTTGTATATAATCCAGTAGATAAATTTTAAAACTTTTTGGTTTCTTTTGTATATATTTTGCTAATCCAATATAATCTAAGTTGAAAATGTTGGATTCTAGCCGGTGAATAATGGAGTTCGGTTCGTGTTTTCGACGAATCGGGTATTCTCTCTCCTTTTACTCTACTCAGCATGTCCCTTTCCATATGTTGCATTTTAATTCTTTCCATATTTGAAACATTGAGGACAATGTTTAGTTTAGGTTTGGGGGTATAGAGTAGATGCCATGATAATATGCCATAATTGAAAAAAACTCTTCTTCTTTTTGAAAAAATTGAAAAATTCCAAAAAAATTAAAAAATCAAAATTAAAAAATTAAAAAATAAAAAATCATAAAAATGGAGCTCATTTACCTTGAAATGTTGACTCTTGTGCAAATATGTATTTTATTAGGAGTCTTAGTCTAGATATTTAGGCACCCTGATTCTAGCACAATTCACATAGTGATAAGAAATTTGCACGCGCACGATCTACCAATACATGTATGGCCTCGATCTTCAAGGTTTGATAGGAAGTTACGATTGCCAATCACTTTAGAATACTGAACGAAACTGACTAGCTTGTTCTTTGGTTGGTTGGGATAGAAGGTGGAGGTTACATTAAGAAAGACAACCATCGAATTTAACTGGGTGCATCAAAAAGGGCTACCTCTTGCAAAGTGTCATGTAATTTTTTTCCTTTTGTATTTGTATCAAAAGTGTTTCCTCAGTTAAAAAAAAAAAAAAAAAAAAAAAAAAAAAAAAAAAAAAAAAAAAAAAAAAAAAAAAAAAAATATCAAAAAAAAAAAAAAAAAAAAATATCAAAAAAAAAAAAAAAAAAATCAAGTATTTATCAATTCCATCATCTCTTGTTCCAAAAATAAAAAGAGAATTGTCAATGTAAATAAGAGTCATGTAAATAGTCATCTTTTGTTGTTTCGTTGTAATAAGCAAGGAGGGTGTATGCCATTGATGTACAACGCGAGTAATTGTGAAATACCTCCAACTCATTCACAATTCTCGTAAAGTCCGGACAGCTAGCTAGATTTCGACCTCAGTTCTTAGCCTGAGAAACTATCTCTTGGTGATTAGTAGTCATAACTTCAGATCTTTCTTTACACATGTGTAGATACACTTTACACTCTTATCACATGTCTTTTTTTTGTTATCAGTGCTAGGATTGTGCCTTTGATAGCTAGATTGACATCTCCATTTTGCTGTGAGCTTAACTGTTTTGCACATGTCACGTTTGATGGAATCTGAGCTCATATTTTGTCCTTAGGTTTTGTAGGCACACCTCTGGTAAACCTTCACGAGACTTCAACTCGTCCACTAGGGACACTTAGTGGTTTAAAAGGCTTAGTGCATACGCTAAATGCATTCGAGAGACCAGCGACAGTGGTATAGTTAGGATTTCCTTAGTTTTGTTTTACTTGAGGACAAGTAAAATTCAGGTTTGGGGGTATTTGATGAGTGCCAAATATTGTATATTTTTATCCCTTTTTGTTGGCATTTTAACTCATCTTTTGTGCATTAATTCTACATTTTATCCCATATTCTGTATTTTCATTGTTTTCAAGAATAAATATTTTTATTAATTAATTTTGCATTTTTAGGTAGTAAATAAAATTCGGATGAGTCGCGAGCGAAAAGAGCAGAAAAGTAGTGAAAAGCCGGGAGAATTACGCAAGGAAGCCGCGAAGAATGGTGCGCACAACCTCATTTTCTACACACAAAAGCGCCTCCGTCTCAGCCATCAGATCATTTCTCAGAAGCATCCGACGGTCGCTCCTTCATGAGCATCAAAATGATGTCTCTGCCAAGCACCACAGCGCTGAAATTCCAAGCCTTCAGATTAGATGGTAGTTGAATCCAGCGGTCACCTCATCACTGTGCATCAAATCCCGATGATTCCGCCCAACACTACAGCACCTAACCTAATCTAGCACCGTTGACTTCGTTGTGTTCCACATCCAACGGTCGCTACAAACTGCTTCTCTCTTAGCCGTCCGATCTACCTACCATCCCCATCCATCGCTCCTTGTCGCAGATCATCGAACCTCGCTGAACCCGCCTAACACCTAAGTATCGAACACCCTATACCCCTAGCCAAACGCCCCCTAACCCAAAATCACTCGACCTCTTCTCCTCCATACCCTGTTGCAGAGAGCTGCTCTGCAACTCCATCACCTCCACCATGTCCTGCCACCACCAGAACACCACCTCTGCCACTGCCGCTTCATCACCAAACACCATAGCCACCCTACATCAAAGACATCGAAACCCATCCATCCTATTAGCCTATTTCGCTAGTTTCACAAACCCTCTCAAATTTAGGGTTTTGAAATTAGGGAAATAGAGTTATAGGCATGACAGAGATGGAAGAAGAAGCAATAGAAGCATGGGAAGAGCAGGAGGAACAAGAAGAGAGCATGGGTCGTCGACGTGGGTGAAGAATTTTAGGTAAACCCTAACCCTAGTTTTCTCGGTTTTGGGAATTAGGGTTCGTCATTCCTTTTTTGTATAAATTGAGGGCTGGGTATTACTGTTGAGGTGTTCTTGGTTAGCCGAGATACCCCCTAATTGGGTCAATTTCAATTTCAATGTCCTGTTATGTTATGCTTTTTGCAATTCTATTTTTCACTGTTATGTTCATGTTCTTGTTATGTTAATGTTCATGTGATTCATCATGTTAGTTATGTTCTAATTTACTCTACTAGGGTGTAGATGAAACCCTGAGTCTCAGCTATGTTATTCATGTGAATTGTATTACTCTTGAATGTTTAAAATTGTTAGGATAGTTTCACTTTCAGTGCATCAATGCTTTACTCTCACATTGTATGTCAGGCATCCAGTGTAGTTAGGATAAAACTGTGTTGATAGTGCTGCAGCTCATGCCTTAGAGACTGTGATGAATCCTTTGACTAGTTGTACTTAAATAGACAATTAGTGCTTTGGGTTGATATTTTAGCTGCAATTGAGACATCCATTGGTGAAACACCTTAGGTAAGTGGTAGAATTGACACATCTCCCTTATCTGTTACAAGGACAAGGGTAGTATGATTAGCTGAATATATATAGAGTGAGTTAGTGGTGGATTTGACATTCCTAGTATCTCTATTCTCAGTGTTAACATCTCTGTAATTGCATCTTTATTTTACTGTTGTAATCTCTGCCAACGTCTTTGTCGTATCGACACAAACCCCCCCTTTTGGTTACCCTCAATTTGAATCAGTAGTAGTTAAATTGTAGCTTCAATACACACCCAAGTCCTTGTGGTTCGACCCTGCTTGCCCTGTTCTATACACTAGACCCTGTGCACTTGCAGGTATAGTTTGTGACTCTTTTAGAGAGCCACCAATTCCTCGGGGAACTATTGTTGCTTTGTGAACTGGACGAGCTCCATCTGTATGGATGGCTACTAAAGCATGACCACCTTCATGGAAAGCTGTTAGTTTTCGAGATTTTTCAGAAATCACAGCTGATTTGCGTTCACTTCCCATCATAATCTTATCCTTTGCATATTCTAAATCAGCCATGCTCACTTCTTTAGCACCATCCTTTGCGGCTTTGATGGCTGCAACGTTCACCATATTTGCAAGCTCTGCACCTGAGAGCCCAGATGTTCCTCTGGCGATTATACTTAGATCAACATCTCCTCCACCGGGAACCTGTCAAATGGCATAGCCGGTGAGAAAACATGTTTTGCCCTTGGAACTTATAAATGACAAGCTAGCCTTTATTAAACCAGGTTTAACTGAAGATATATACGAGAAAACACATTAATTACCTTTGACATGTAAGATTCCATTATCTGTCTCCGACCTTCAACATCTGGAAGCGGAACAACAACGTTACGATCAAAACGTCCAGGTCTAATAAGTGCTTTATCCAAAGATTCGGGGAAGTTAGTTGCCGCAATCACAATAACTCCATCATTTTGTTTAAAGCCATCAAGCTCGACAAGAAACTGATACAAGGTCTCCGGGTGTTTCTGTTCTTCGGGGTTGCGACTCTTTCCAAATGCATCTATCTCATCAATGAAAATAATACATGGAGCGCACTTCTTTGCTGCAGCAAATAGGTCCTTCACTCTCCTTGGTCCCACGCCAACAAGCATTTCGTCAAAGTCACTCCCGCTTTTGCAGAAGAATGGCACTTCAGCTTCTCCCGCAATAGCTCTTGCTAGCATGGTTTTACCTGTCCCAGGTGGACCGACAAGCAAGACTCCCTTAGGGAGCTTACCTCCTAGACTTGTGAAACGCTGAAATAATGAAAAGGCATTGTTAATACAAGCAAAATTGCGCTAAGTCTCCCCATTTTTCTAACAGTTGATAATCAATGCATTAACCTTAGGGTCACGAAGATAATGGACTATTTCTTCTAGCTCCGCTTTGGCCTCATCAACTCCCTTAACATCACTAAATTTTGTACCAGACTTGGTGCTGGGTTCGGTCTCTTCACTTAATCCCATAGCTGTAAGAAAAACAAATCAAAGTAAGCTTCAGATTTTGTCTCAACATATTAAAACTACTTGTATTGATTGTAAAGCGGTATAATACACCAAATGGCATACCATTAAGCAATCCCCCTTTCCCCATGAATGCTTTAAGAATGAGGATTGGCAATATATAGTTGAGGAAAATACGCCATAACTTCGCCTTGAAATCCCCTTGGTCTACTGTCACCATGTGAATAGGAGCGCTAGCAGTTCCAAGAACACCTGAAAACATCGGTTTTTGTTAACACAACTATTACAAGTCCCATATAAAACTTGAAATTACTGACTATAGCAAGAAGCGTAGATATTGTCCACTAGGCAAGTGAGACTCGATTCTCAGCAAAAGTTGATACAAAAACCAGAACGAAAACCGAAATTTATGCCAGGCAAAGATTGGTGCACAACATGGACTGTAAAGCGAATGCTATATACCATATATGACCGGCTAAAGTTGCTTATCGGCCCTTTTTCTTTTCTTGGAAAATTTTAGAACTCTAATCAGTTTTAAGATATGTATATCTAAAGGATTAAAAGAATGTTGCATCTGGTTAGTGGTTAGTGCACCTGCAGGAAGCCCTAAAAGTTTCAATACAATGCTGAACATTCTATATATTGCAGGACATGATAATTACCTCTTTGCAGTGCGTTGAGCAATTCACCTTCCTCTAGCCTATGAACTTTAACTAAAGCTTTCACATAATCAGCAAGAGCTGTTGTGTTAGAACGTTGTGCAGGCTGCCTTTCAAATAACCTTATGACTGCTTCGGCATTCTTTAGCAATGTAGGATCAGTACTTGAACCTTCTGAATCATGTACTCGACTGAAATTACCACCAGTATACGACTGAAACCCTTGACTAAGATTTCGAAGGTTCTCTGCTGCATAATCAGGAGCAATAAAGCAGGTAATGATAACAATGTTCAGCACCACCCACATCGCCGTCTTAATGTGCTTGTTGACCTCCATTATTAAGCGATGCAGCAAACAACTAGTCAAGATCAATGTGTATAATAACCTAAAAACACAGATAATACCAACTCAAAGCTAAGAAAACTTGATTTATAATCCCGAAAAGATGTCTATGAAAATAAGTTGATGAATGTGTAGAATGTGTATTCTCTACAATATTAGGCGTCCTTATATAGGCAACACTAAAAGAATTACCAAACTCCGACTCGGGTAATAATTCCTTAACATACCTGGATAAGAAATCCTAAATAGACACAAGACAGGAAATTTAATTAAGCTAAAAAAGAAAGCGAGCAATAGTTTCCAAGAGTGAGACCACCTTGTTTGTACACAAGTTCTGCTACAATATGTTTATCAATGATAATAACTAGATCCAGCGAAAGTTGCATTACAGGACAATGCCGGAAAATTTTAATTTTCCGGCGAGTTTGAATGAGAATTCAGGTTTAAATTTCGCCGACTAACCCAAAAAAGCGCGAAAAAGAAAACAACAAAAGTGTCCCAAATTATTAACCATTGTTTTCCTTTCAAGTTGCTATTGGTCATGGGGGTTGCCAAGATGGTGACTAAGAACATGCTGACGATGTTCTTGTGAAATATATAATATTGCTGGTATTCACTTTTATTGGACATATATATATGTCATATATGTGTTGTGTGGTCACAACACATACTACACGCACATACACACGGAAGACCAAGTCTGTTATAAAGATCAAGCCTGGTGAATAGAAGAAGTTGGTTGTAGTCCAAGTCCTCCGGTGTATAAGAAGATGTAATCTGTTGTAACAAGTCTTTTAGATTTCCAGCATTAGCGTACAATTTGTTTAATTAGGTTTTGAATCCTTCTTATGTAAATCATATAAATACTGAATGAATACAGTCTAGTCTACACAATTTTGGGAGATAGTAAAACATCTAAACCTAGAATTCTTGAACTTTCCTTGGAGGTAGTATATATCTCCGTATTACTTGTGGTGAATGAAACTTTTCGATTATTAGGAACTCAATATTCCGGTGGGATTTTTGTTGGGACTTCTTTAATGCATATGCAAATGAAACTTGTCGTGATCTCGCTGAAAATCCTGGTCCTCTTGCTTATATGCTTGCTTTATTTGGTTATATCATTACCATGTTAGATGATTGTGTAATTTTATGTCACACAACGCTCTTGAAGTAAAGAGATGCTAAAACTGGAGTTGATAAAGAAGGAACAGGAATTGAAGAACAAGAAAGAAACACCACTTTGCCGTCAGCTCATCTTCAACCAGCTGAAGTGTTATTGAGGGTTATTCATTTAGTGATACTACTCCATTAACTGTTTGGTGGAGACATTTGTATACTGTAGAACTTAGGCAGCTGTCTTATAGTGTATCTTAAGCATTTTTCATACAAAGAAAAAAATATTGTACTTGCAGGAAAACCTACAACCACACCCCAATGTATCTAAACAATAACCTAAGTAATCATAATGAATTCTTTTATTAATTATCAAGGTTTATAATTGGATACAAAGGATTACAGTGACTTTACTTGCTCTTCAAATAAACTTTCTCTCTCCTAGTTTCTTGTCTAACTCACACTAGAAGATCTTCCTCTCTATGTGATGACTTCTTTCCTTTATATAGGATTCCTCATAGTGGATGAAAACTAAGAGACCCATTATTTTCGGAATCACTGTGCGTTACATTCGCTCATGTATACTCACTCATTCTCGCACAGCTTATACTTCGCATAGATCATCACACTTTACTCGTGACTTTGCTGACATCATCTGATACGTCACTTCAACTTTTCCATGTGCGATAGTCCTCGCTTACATCAGATAATCCTTACTTCGCATACTTATTGATATGTGTGATATTTCATTCCTACAAATACGATTAAAAATATTAGTTACCTTTGTCCTTTGACATGTGAGATTTCACTATCCTTCAACATCTGGATTGGGAACAACAATTGTAACTACTGGAAACCATAATCTCACTCTCTACCTTACGCTCTTTTCGCTCTCCAAAATCTGATCCCTCGTGCCTTTCCCAAGGACCTCTATTTATAGGCCAATCAACCCTAATGGGGTACATCTCATGTTACTTCGCCAAGTTCTTTCGGGAGTGCTTTATACTTCGCCCAGACCATTTTCCATAAGGTTTTTCCCCTTCTTTTGCTATGTTCGCATGGGTTTGTCGGGACACCTGTCTCTTTTATTTCCCAATAGTTTACTTACTTCGTAGGTTATCTTTTTGGCCAAGTTAGTTTATTTGGCACACCTCTACTTCGTAGTTGGTATCTTGTAGGGAACTTCATTGATTCTTCATAGCTCATATTCTGCTAGTGTGTTACTTCGTCGTGAGACTTTATCTCGCATATGACTTTTACTTTGCCAATTAGTCAACGATGGTGATTCTGATTTAATTTGACAAGTCACTGACAAAGATTTTCGGGGCACGGTATAAGATCTTTCGGCCGGATTCTCGTGTCTTCCTTATGTCCACGTGGCGGTTCGTATTTTGGTATCCACAACAATGTTACGATCAAAATGTCCTCGTCTAATAGTGCTTTATCCAAATTCGGGGAAGTCGGTTTTAGCAATCACGATAACTCCATTTTGTTTAAAGCCATCAAGCTCGACAAGAAACTGATACAAGTTCTCCACGTGAATCTGATCTGTGGGGTTACAGCTCTTTCGAAATGCACCAAATAGTTCTTTGCGGCAGCAAATAATTTCTTCACTCTCCTTGCTCCCACGCCAATTCAACAAGCAATTATGTCACACACTCCCGCTTCTGGAGAAGAATGATACTTCAGCTTCTCCTGCAATAGCTCTTGCTAGCATCGTTTTATTTGTGAACCGCTGAAATAATGAAAAGGCATTGTTAACATTGTTGGAAATAATAAACCAAGACTATATTTGGACGTGAAGTAAACTTGTGAAGCAAGGTGTTTTTAAGTTCTAGAGAGTTCTATTTAAATTGATTTATGTTAGAAAAGTATCTATGTTTAAAATTTGATCTTTGTTAGGAAATTCGTTTGAATGATCGTCAAGTTTGTGAGATTATAAGTAGACTGTTGAGCCATGAGAATTCTACACCGACTTTGATTATCAATGTAGTCTTTTATTTTCTTCCCCGTGTGCTCTCCTATCTATTGTCTCGATCCTACATTTGGTATCAGATATAAGAAGAACGTTGGCAGTGAAGACGTGTTTGTTACTTTCATAAACTGTGTAGGTACTCACGAAGGGTCGATATCTATTAAAAAAAATTACTGTGTTAGACGAAGAAAAAGGAAAGAAGGTTGTTGTGGTTATTTGGGTTTATGCTGTTAGTGGATCATCATCTAAGCAACTCACGTGTAACACTAGGCTTCTTTAGAAACCATTCATGCGAGCAGGTCAAAACAAAGAAGGTCATGGTGGTGTTGGTTGCTGTTCCCAAGGATCAAAATGGAGACGGAAAGATGTTAATCGTTTTTTTGGTTATGGCTCAAATTTGGTGAGATTGGGAATTTTCACAATTTAAAAAGGGGAGATGTGTTAGTTGTGGAGTCTGGCAGCTTGTGTTGTCAATGGGAGATCTCGAGGATGGTAGGATTTCATGGTTTGTTGCAGTCAACAAGGGTTGTCAATGGGAGAGCACCGAAGGACCTGAACTATGGGGTGTCCGTTAAAAAAGAATAAAAAAAGATGTGTTGTTCTGATCGATTGTTGAGGTAGTAAGAAAGGGTTGTTGTGGCAGAGCATTGGTTGATTTTATAAGGTAAAGAAGCTTTGGGTGAGTGGTTGTTTTAAAGGGTTAGGTCTTGGATTCGAAATCAATATAGGTAGAGGATCAAAGCTGGTATTGCAGTAAGGAGGACTGATACAGTTTGACGAAGGATCAAAGATGGTATGCAGTCAGGACTGGTACATTTTGATGAAGTTGAAATCGAATTCAGAGACTTAGAATGACATGGAATGTTGGATGGTTATGTTTGAGCTTAAGGGAGGATGGTGTCATGTTGGAGTTTAATCTCAAACATGTTGGTTCAAGAGTTTGTGGCGGAAACTTGGAAAACCTACAAAGTGTGGCAGACTTTGGAAGCACAGTTAGAGCTTGTGGAAGAAGCGTGACTGGAACATAGAAGAAAGAACAACAAAGTTGTGAAGAAAGAGAACTATCAGTAGAATTTTTGGCTTCATTACTTATCCTTTGTGCTAGTTCTTTTGTTCTTTGATTGCAACATGAGTTGTGGAAGTAAAGAAACGTGTGTACTTTAGAAGAGAAGAAAGGTTTGTGAACTGTGAAAAGATCAGTTGTAGCAGACATCACTAACTGTCGGTTGTGACTCTTGTTAAAGTAACCTGTGAAGAGAAGAAGAAAGTAGAAGATGAGCTACAATCCTCGGTGATGAGTTACAAATTACGAGTGAAGTAAGTTGTTTGGGCCGTCGTAGACTCAACAAATTAATAAATATATTTCCCACTAATTAACTGGTAATATAGCGGTAGTAAGAGATCGTTCCCACAGAGAGCTGTGTAATTGATATGTTATTTGATCAACAAGATAAAGTAAATAACAAAGGGGGTTTGTTTGATTAAAGTGAATAAAAAGATAATAATAAAAGAAACAGATGATCAAGGAATACTTCGCCGTTACCAAGCGATAGATGGATTAATATACTTATCTATCTTCCGTTAGAATTATTCATCACCAACCGTAGAATATCAGGTAGAGATCGTTCCAATATAGAGTTGTATAATTAATATGTTATTTGATCAACAATACAAAGTAAATAACAAAGGGGGTTTGTTTGATTAAAGTAAATAAAAAGATAATAATAAAAGAAAGAGATGATCAAGGAATCCTTCGTCGTTACCAAGCGATAGAAGGATTAATATACTTATCAATCTTCCGTTATAATTATTCATCACCAACCGTAGAATAACAGGTACGCTTAGCTATCCCCAAAACTCCTTGTATAACCGGATAACAGGTACGCGTAGGCACCGGAATCTATTCAACTGAGCCACCTTGAGGTACGCTTACAAGGTGTAACTCACCGAACGCTTTAGGGTTTGTGAATTTAGGTTTGATTCCAGCAGTTAAACTCAGTATGCTCGGTTCACTTACTGGTGTTGTTTCCACACACGATTGTTTTACAGAATCCCTCTGCAAGGTCTCATGTTTTCTACTTATGTAGGAGCTGCACGACAATTACGGACGGCTCAACTCGCTACTAGCAATAAAATGATAAATAGACTAATCTGGTTGCGCACCCAAACCACTCTAAGAATCAATCATAAACCCTAGATATAATGAAAACAAACGATGATTATTAAAACCTCAAATAGACTTGTATTATTAATAAAGCTTCACTCTTGGAACATTGAATTCATCCTTAATCAACAAAGGATTTAGCTACTCATATTACAAAGAAGATGACAATGGTGGTTTCCCCCTAAAGGGGTAAACCCTAGGTTTTGATGTAGAACTTGTGATATGAGTCGATGATTCTTTATACATAACCTAATACCTTTTTATAGGTTTACATTGCTTGGTCTCCAAGTATTTAGTTAGGTTTAAGAATACGACCCGAAAATATGACCTAACGACTCCAAACGTGCCCTTAGGCCTTCCAAGGTGTGAATACACGTTTCCCATTTGATAAGTTCGCGAATCCAGTCCGTAAACTTCAAATTCCAGCAGATATTTTGGGAAATAAATCTGCGAACCCCATCCGCAAACCCAGTTCGCGGACTTCACTGTCTTCGGTATTCAATGGAAATTGTTTTGGCCACAACTTCTTCATCCGAACTCGGAATGACCTCATTCTTTTTGGATTCTTTTTATCTTTAAATTTTATTCAAGATGATGATGAGAAATCCTTAATTTGAATGAGTTTAGATCGGTCATTGGCCTGTGTCTTGATTATGAGCGTTTTTCTCCTTTACGTCGCACTTCTTCCACTTCTCTTGGACTTGGGCACTTGGATACTTGGAATACTTATCTTCCTAGCTCTTTTCAGAACTTTGTAGCTCCTGTTTGGATGATTCACCTATTATAGGAAAATAAGAGAAAATAATAGTAATAATACGAATACATGCAAGAATAATAGCTTAAACAAGTATGGAATGGACACTAAAATCATATGAATTATGCACTTATCATAAGTTTGTATGGAAGTCATGCGAGTAAAGTAGGTGACGGAAATCCTACGAGTGAAGTAGGTGATAAAGAGGAAAGGAGTTGGTTTTGCGTTTGGATAGCAAGTGGATAGAGCACAGGGTTTTGTTTCTAGCTTGATTAGAAACGTTGATGAACTCAAGGTCCTAAAGAGTAAGTGAACATGCTAGCGAGTGTGTTGAAGAGTAAACCGTTTGTCGGTTACAAAGATATTTGAGAATGTTTTCTTAAGGAAGTCTTGGTTTAAGGGAGGATGTTGGAAATAATAAACCAAGAATATATTTGGACGTGAAGTAAACTTGTGAAGCAAGGTGTTTTTAAGTTCTAGAGAGTTCTATTTAAATTGATTTATGTTAGGAAAGTGTCTATGTTTAGACTTTGATCTTTGTTAGGAAAGTCGTTTGAATGATCATCAAGTTTGTGAGATTATAAGTAGATTGTTGAGCCATGAGAATTGTACACCGACTTTGATTATCAATGTATTTTATTTGCTTCCGCGTGTGCTCTCCTCTCTCTTGTCTCGATCCTACAAACATTGTTCAACATAAGCGGGTAAAAACAACATCATCATTAAAAATCATACATGTGGAAATGAGAAACAAGTTTTTCTTCTCAAAATCATGATTGGAGCAAGATAATGGACAATTTCTTCCATCTCCGCTTTGGCGTAATCAACTCCCTTCGCTTCACTAAATTTTGGGTTGG